>NC_137971.1:13112313-13459813 GCF_963924665.1 Micromys minutus
GAGGTCCCCCCACCCCCACCCGGCTATGCTGGAATCCACAAAGACAAGAAAGCCAGAGCCCAGCAGAGTGTGACACTGAAATGGTAAAGTCAATGCCACACAGAAGAAAACTAAAAAGGGTGAACATCTTAGACTAATGACTCAAGAATAGCTAGGTTTGAACCTCAGAGGCAGGTTTGATGTGAGCTTAGTCTACAGCATCCTGACAACATAAAACACATGCCAATATTCAAGGCAGGCAGACAGGACAGCAGGCTGTTGGTCTGATCAAAGCCCAGGATTTTATTTATGTTATTTATATAGCCTTAAGTGAATTCTTAATATTCCTCAAAGTCTTATGGTTGCTGCTGTTTTCTGAGACAGCATCTTACTATGCAGCCCAGGCTAGCCCAGACTTTTGACCCTCTTACCCTTGTCCTCTATGCACTAAACTTCAGGCCTGGACCAACACACCCAGAAAACTGGACTTTTAAAGATCATCTTAAATAAAAAGAGTACACAGGTCATATTTCAAAAGAGAAAAATCACCTAGAGCTCAGGGCCACAAAATGCAAATTGAGTCTCTGGCTAGGCTCCGCACATTTTGCTTTAAAATCTTGACCTTGGGCTGAGTGGGAGCAAACATGAGAACTTGAAGCCAAATCCCAGGACCAGCAAGTGTGGCAAGTGTCAGTAAGGTAGGAGGCCTAGTATACAACTCAGAGGACAAGGAAGGACAGACCCTGTGTCATGGTTTGAATATGCATGGCCCAGGGAGTGGCACTACTAGGGGTGTGGCCCTGTTGGAGTAGGTGCATCACTGTGGGTGTGGGCTTTAAGACCCTCATCTTAGCTGCCTGGAAGTCAGTCTTCCACTAGCAGCCTTCAGATAAAGATGTAGAACTCTCAGCTCCTCCTGCACCATGCCTGCCTGGATGATGCCATGTTCCTGCCTTGATGATTATGGACTGAACCTCTGAACCTGTAAGCCAGCCCCAATTAAATATCCTTATAAGAGTTGTCTTGGTCATGGTGTCTGTTAATATCAGTAAAACCCTAACCAAGATACTCTGTTTCCAACAAATGCCTGAGACTGTCTTTTGACCTCCTTGTATCCACCATTGCATAAGCCCACCTAAACCCCCATACATGAAACACACACACACACACACAGAGAGAGAGAGAGAGAGAGAGAGACAGAGAGAGAGACAGAGAGAGAGAATATTGGATTATTTGTTCCTCAGAAATAACATGTGTGTTTACAGCTTTTCAGCCCACTCAAAATCCTGTTTGTAAAACCTACTTGAAGGGTGAGGTAATCCATGCCTTTAATCCCAGCACTCAGGTGGCAGAGGCAAGCAGATGTCTGTGAGTTCAAAGCCAGCCTGGTCTATATATAGTGAGTTCCAGAACAGCCAGGGCAACATAATGTGACTCCCTCTCAAAAACAAACAAGCAAAACAAAACAGGAAAAATGTTCGTGTAAATTAAGGGGCATTTCTGTCAGAATTAATTCTAGTAAGTTTTACTCTCACTAGGATCTCTGAGTCTAGGATTTGGAGGAATGGCTCGGACTGTTCATGTCCACTGGCTGTTTCAGCGTCTGGCACTCTGTATATTGCAGCTAATGTTCTTACTGATACTCTGGGGACAAAACTCCCTTCCTAACCTACTGCAGCAATGCGGAACCTTCAGCTGGCCACACGCAGCCTGAGTGGCAGCTACCAGGGCCAAGGCTGGCCCATAACGGTAAGTTCCGCTCTCTCAGCTGAGTTGTTTTGCTGAAGGATGTCCTGCCATCAGCTGGAGTTACAAGTCAGGGGTTGTTCTCTTTCTCGGAGTTCTCCAGGGAGTGTGGTGAGAGGCCATCACCACCCCAGGTTAAGCCTTCCAGTCTCCTCTAGTGAACCCCTAGGAACCACTCCCAAGGCCTAGGGCAGCCCACGTATCACTCTCCTAAGCTCTGTCTCCCACATCTGCCCCAAAACACCTCACAGAATAAACTGGAGCTTCTCTCCGAGTCCCAGTAACATCCTGTTTGCAAGTGACAAATTTCAACATCACCGTGGATAGCACCTCCACCAAAGGTCATCTTATCCTGGTCCCTTGAAACCTCTCCAGTCAAGTCCCCTCTCCAGCCCTATTTCTGAGGTCCTGGTGGCCTCCAGTAAGCAAAGCAAGAAAGAGAAAATCACTCTCCTGCCTCACAGTCTGCAGTTACTCCACAGGACTTCTGGATCAAGGGGAAACTCACTGGACAGGGGAAAAGCCTTCTGACCGTGGTCTGCCCTGTACCCGGGATTCTCTGCTCTCATACACCAGCTCTCACCCCCGAATGTCTCCAGACTAGCACCCATCACACCTTGGTTCAAAACAGGCTTGAAAGTTGATCTCCACCTCATCACTGAGCCTGGGTGTCTGTAATGTTTGCATTCCTAGCGAGCAGCCCTTCTGAGATACCAAGTGCTGGTTCTGTTGGCCTCAGAAGGATGCTGCACTCTGAGCCAGTGCACACAGCACCACCCCACCGTAGTGTGCGGCCCAGAACGCCGGCTTAACTGTCCTGGGAGGGAGGCCAAGAGATGTGCACCTGCATCCTAACTTCAGTGATTCGTGCGGAAGAGCAGCGGGAACAACCACAGTGCACTTACAGTGATCTCGGAATTCAGGCTTTTGTTTCCGGCTCTTTAATCTGACCCAGAACTCACGAATTCGTGAGAAGGTAACCAGGCAGAATGGGATAAGTTCACATGACCTTTAGAAAAAGACAGCAGCCACATGTGGTGGCTCACGCTCTCAATCCGGGCACTTGAAAGGCAAAAACAGGCAGGTCTCTGGGTTCAAGGACTATATAGAGAGGTCCCATCTCTCTCTCTCTCTCTCTCTCTCTCTCTCTCTCTCTCTCTCTCTCTCTCTCTCTCTCACACACACACACACACAACACCACTAAATATGGAGACATTAAAATTTCTGTATTCAGAAAGGTTCCCTCTAATTAAGGCAGCACTTGCCCTCCCTGGGAAAGAGTCTCTTATTAGATGTCTTCTTCAACTGTGATTAAAGGAAGTGTTGATGTAGGTGAAGCAGTTACAGAACCATCACCCAGGATTCCTCCTCCCCAAGAGCCTAAAATCCAGCAAAGCTACACCTAAAATCAAGACCCTACCATCTACTGCCTCCCGGGGTAGGGTCCTGGCAGTCTGAGGCCTCAAGACAAAAGTTAGTTTTTCTTACTAGTCACCTTACAAAGATACTGCAGCTGTACATCCCCAAGACAGGCGATGGAGTGTGTGTGAATTTTATCTGATTCTAGTTGATAAAGTCAAGTAGAAAAATAGGACTAGCTAGCCTTCTCTGAAAGGAATGAAGATGGTCTTTTTTTTTTTTTTTTTTTTTTTTTCTTTTTTCTGGCCATATGAGGGAGTAACTCATAAAAAGAAATCATTGGTTTGTAGACCAGAGGTAATGTCACACAGATGACCTCAGGATGGGTGGGTAGAGAACAGCTCCGTGACTGTCCTGTACAGAACACTCTGCCAGCCAGGACTGCTCCTCGTCCATCCACAACCACCTTTCTTTTCTAAAATACACAACATTGATTTTTATCCAGGGTGTCCCAACTAAGAGACAACCCCCAGCCTCCAGTGCCGATGGCCATGACCTGACGACAGAAGTCTGGCCACTGAGGCGTAAGCTCACTGGCTTTCTGGGTGAGTCCTTTAAGGGTCCAGACACGTCACCTTTCTCTCTGCTCTCTTTGCTAGAGTGGAAGGTGGTGGCAGAAGGGTGAAAAAGGATGAAACCTTGCACTAGATGTGACAGACAGAGAGGAGGAGCCTCAGTTCCTGCTGGCTTCATGGGGAAGCACTGAAACAGTCCTGGACTGCCTCCTTCTGGCTCTGTAATGTGAGCGAATGAACTATTAGTAGACAAGCCTCCTACCAATACCTCAGCCTCACTGGCAGAAGCCCTGCAGAAATACTCAGGGAATGCCATACCAGGAAAGGACAAATTCACGGATCATCCTGGAAAACTTGTCAAAAATCATTTCAGAGCAGGCCAGGGAGGCAGGCATCCGCAGGTCACAGTTGGGTGACTAGAAAGGGACCACATCGAGGCTTAGCAAAAGGTCTGCAAACAGGCAATGCCAGGCGACTAGGTTAGAGACACTACAGAGCTTGGCCCGCTGCCTCTGACGGGACAGACGCCCCCTTGTACCTCTTCCATGTTGCACAACTCCTGACGAAGGGCGACCTTCAGATCCGTACAGTCTCTCCCACATCTCAGCGCTACCAGACACTCCTTGCTTAAGTGTGGTATCTAGTCAGAAGACACAGGTTCTTAGAGGTTTGTGAGAACTATTCCCACTCTGACCGAAATGCGGCGAAGCTTCCCAACTCCAGCGCAGGAGAACTTAGCCAACGCAGATGTCCCTGTCCTTGGTGAGAGGCTCTGGGGGATCTCCTGCTTCTCACAGCACTTCTCTAGCCCAGGGTTTCAGTTCTCACCGCCCCCCAGCTACTTCCATGGGACACTCTTAGGTGGAACACTTTAAAGCTTCAGTGTTCCTATGTGAAAAACTGAACCAGGGACAATACCCAACAAGGGCAGTCAAGAAGGGAATCCATAGTCAGAGAAGCTCTGGAACATCCCGACTGCTCAATATGTCAGCTATTAACAACATTAAGTTGTGCACATAAATATTTGTGTGTGCACACCTGTGTGCCTGTGTGTGCGCGTGTGCAAGCATGGCATGAGTGTGTGAATGCCGTTAAATGTATGTGGAGGTCTGAGGACACCGTTAGTTCTTTCCTTCCCCCACATGTATCCAGGAGATCAAACATCCAGGTGGAAAATGCCTTATTTTTTGAGACAGAATTTCTCAGTGAGCATCGAGCTTGCAGATTTGGCAGACTAGCTGGCCAGGGAGTCCCGGGATACTCCTGCACCCATCCCAGCACCAGGAGTGCCGGCAGGCACCGCCAGCTAGCTTTTTGTGTCATGCTGAGGATCCAAAATAAAGGTCCTCAAGCTCATGTGCCACATCAGCCATCTCCACGGCCCCTCACCGAATCATTCTTAATTATTTACAAAGGTCTTAATGCTTCTGTCACTGTTTCATTATTCGTGTTTCCTAAATTGTATCATTCTTGCCCTGCTGACAAGGCAACCTTCTTCCAGGCACAAGTTCATTCCAATATTTTGTACCTGGAGCTTGAGAAACACTCCTTTTAAAGGATTAGCAATCTCAGCTGTTTTGATACTAGCCTGGTGAGTCTCTGCCTCAGTGGTCACACCTGACTCTAATCCCAGGTGAGTCTCTGCCTCAGTGGTCACACCTGACTCTAATCCCAGGTGAGTCTCTGCCTCAGTGGTCACACCTGACTCTAATCCCAGGTGAGTCTCTGCCTCAGTGGTTATACCTGACTCTAATCCCAGGTGAGTCTGCCTCAGTGGTTACACCTGACTCTAATCCCAGGTGAGTCTCTGCCTCAGTGGTCACACCTGATTCTAATCCCAGGTGAGTCTCTGCCTCAGTGGTTACACCTGACTCTAATCCCAGGTGAGTCTCTGCCTCAGTGGTCACACCTGATTCTAATCCCAGGTGAGTCTCTGCCTCAGTGGTTACACCTGACTCTAATCCCAGGTGAGTCTCTGCCTCAGTGGTCACACCTGATTCTAATCCCAGGTGAGTCTCTGCCTCAGTGGTTATACCTGACTCTAATCCCAGGTGAGTCTGCCTCAGTGGTTACACCTGACTCTAATCCCAGGTGAGTCTCTGCCTCAGTGGTCACACCTGATTCTAATCCCAGGTGAGTCTCTGCCTCAGTGGTTACACCTGACTCTAATCCCAGGTGAGCCTCTGCCTCAGTGGTCACACCTGATTCTAATCCCAGGTGAGTCTCTGCCTCAGTGGTTACACCTGACTCTAATCCCAGGTGAGTCTCTGCCTCAGTGGTTACCTCTGACTCTAATCCCAAGCAAGCTATTCTTCAGAGGCTCACAGGGTTAAACAGAACCAGCTCATGATTGATTTCTGGAATAGACTGAAGTTGGGGAAGCACAGACAAAGCAAAAACAGGTCCACGTGTCTCTTCAGAATTGAGCGTACCTTACAGAATAGCTCCAGCAACATCTTCTGGCGAGCTCGTTCATACGGGTCGTAAGGAAACAGCTTCCTTCCCGGGTACAAATCATCCAGGTACTCACAGGCAATGACAGATTCATAGACCAGCTGACACTGGCTGTTCTCCAAAACAGGAATTTGGCCAAAAGGATGTTTTGTATAGTACCAATCAGGCTTGTTTTTCAGGTTAATGTTGATGATTTCATGCCTTAAATAAAAGGGGAAAAAAGGTGTGGGGGGGAGAGACTAGAAGTGAAAAGCGTAAAGACAGATGCTTGCTCACTCCGAAACAGGAGCAGCTATGCATCCACATTTGTACTAAGAACTAAACTGTTTCTTTGACGCTGGAGTTTGGTGTAAAATATGTAACATGTTTGTGTTCATCCTGCAGAGGTGTTAGGTGTTTCCTATGGCTTCTTTTATCCTTTCCTGTGATTGAATCCCATGCCTGACGTCATCTACTAAATCGTAGCTGCAGTGAGAAGAGGGCCAGGCTGACTGGCTCCTTGCAAACACTCGAGCACAGCACTGGGGGCTATGTCTTGGAAGCACAAATCCAGCAGAACTTTGTGGCTCAGATCTGCAACCCCAGGACCCAGCAGACAGAGGCGGGAGGCCTTGATTGTAAGCTACAGAACAGTCTATGCTACACAGTGAGACCCCCATCTCCAAACCAAGACATTCACAACCACAAAAGTTCAAATGTTAACAGTTAATACAAAACCCACACGAAGCTGTCTGGGCAAGCTGAGGTATTAGCTGACTCCTTCCCCTCTATGCTCAGTGCCCATCGTGTAAGGTGCCCATAACTGCACCCATCTCAACGGTGCAGCATCCACACTCTGATCGTGGGCAGCCCTAGGAAGTGTCCAGTGCACTAGCAAGCAGTCACCGTTCAGCCTTCCACACTCACTGTCGTGATTAATCGGAGGTTTCGAAACCAGGAAGCTACCAGTTACGTGCTTAAAACGATTAAAGGAAACAAATGGCTACAATCTTCAAAGCGTACGTTCTCAGTGAGGTTACTTCTGTCATCTAAGGAATGCAAATCGACATCTAGGGACATTTTGGTTTTCACCTGGGAGTGGGATATACTCCAAATTGGTAAAGGGGAAGATACTGACAAATAAGCTGGGGTACACAAGAACAACCCCCTTTCCTTCTCCCCAGCGAAGAACTACCTGGCCCCTAATGTCAGTCAGTGGTGCTAAGGTTAAGAAACTCCACTCTGGAAAACAAGCTATGGGGCTGAACATGTAGCTTCGTTGGTTAAATGCCCGCCTCGCTATGGGAAGCCACTGGTTTCGTCTCCATCATCACAGAAGCCAGGCACCTTGATGCTCTGCTGTGACTCCAGTGCTCTGGAGGGAGAGTCAGAGGGACCACAAGTTCGAGATCATCCTAAGAGACATAATGTGTTTGTGGCTAGCCTGAGCTACATAAGACACTGTATCAAAAACAAAGAAACCCCACAAATATCTGCATCAGTTCCTAAGCTGCCACTTTGACCCCAAGTGAGCAACGCATTGTATGCTCTGGTTTTTCTAAACACAAAGAAAGAATAGGTAACCACAGGGCCAGGTAGATTTGAGCAAGAGAAAAGAATCTAGAAAGGCATGTTATAATGTGCATCTAGGCAAGTTAACAGTTTTATTTAAAATATCTCCACACCGGCCTCTCTCTTCATTCACATGAACTGAAAGGCTGATGTCACCCCTACAACTTCTCAGTCCAGCCGGAGGCCAGCGTGACACTTGTTTTCTGTGTGTGAGACAGGCTGTCATGTGGAAGCAAGACTGGTCTTGACCTTCTGATCCTCCTGCCTCTACCTCCCCAGTTCTGAGATGACACTTGGTTTTATGTGGTGGGAAAGAATGGTTAAAGGATTGGGTGTGAATCAGTAGTTCATAAATGCTGAACAAGCAATTCCTACTAACTCAGCTCTATCCCCAAGCCCAACAGACACTTTTTGAATACCTACTGTGTGCTAGGCCCCTTTCTAGTTCTCCAATGAAGCAGATCCCACGTCCCTGAACTCCTTTTTTGTATGATTACCATGGGGCAGGGGAGAGGGGAAGATGTGGTAGAAAGACAGAACAAATAAGAAAAAGTTGGACATGAAAAAGTAGTTAGAGCAGAGTTCATCCAAGCTGCTTGTGGCAGAGGTAGGCACGACACTGGGACAGTTAGGAGACCTGAGTGAGCTTAGCTCTGCCCTTCCTAAACAAATAGTGTTCACCAAACAGCATCATTCAGTTTACTCTGCCTGGTCTGGAAGTTCATGAAAACCTGATTTGGAAAAGAATTCAGCAGTTCAGGAGAGTCTGCCCCAAAATCAGCCATTGGAGTCATTCAGAAGAAAGGGAAGGGGGGCCCCTTCCAGGAGCCTGAGACTTTAAATATCCCCCTGGAGTTGACGGGTGCTCCATCTGCTCGGGGAGCACTGCTCGGGGAGCACTGAGTCTCCGTTCCTCACCTGATGCCTTTGGCCTTGAGGACCAGGCGTGTCCTGTGAGAGTAGGGGCAGAACCTCATGCTGTAGATCCGGATCACACCCTCAGGGACCGGCCCTGGGGGACAGCTTCCTACAGGGCAGGGCAAGAGCAAGAAGATGGAGAATCTGGTTAGCCCAGGGGGGAGGGGACTTGCTCACCTCAGGGACATTGCAGGAGGAGTCTGCACACTGAGCCTCAGGCTCCAGAAGGGACACTGCCCATACAGTGTGTGTTCCTATCCAGAGAAAGCAACTCCATCACGTGTCTTCCCCCAGCCCGAGGGTCCATGTCTAGAAGATTTACCTTGCCCCAAGCATCTTGTCAAGTCCCCAGACATCAATCTCCAGGTTATACAGCACCCGACAGCTCAGTCACTGCCTTACAGGCCTCGCTGCTACTGGCTCCAGGTACCGTGTGATCCCTCCAGAACCAAACTGAGTTTCTTGACAGTTGGCAACACTCTGGTGGGGTAAAGGGTAAGTGAATTGGGACCCCCTATATAACCTAATCCCTCACAGATACCTCCCCAGATATGGAAGTCCAAACCAAGACCCAGAAAGTACTTCTAGCTTTAGACACACAAGGAAGACATTTGGCGGGCCCTCATCCACAGAAGGAAGACTGGACATTTAAACCCCAACTGGGATTTCAAAGGATTTGAATAAAGATTTACCAGGCTAATGTTAACTTTTCCTTTCCATCACAAATCCTGATCTCAGGTAGAGAGATGATGGTACCTTCTGCATAACTCGTTCACCACATTTTGTCTTTTTAAAACAGCCACATTTTCTCTTGCTTCAGCAAATGGGACAACAGACTTACGTTGAGCCGAGACCTTGCGTCACTCGGGAGGGAACACCAGCCTCGGTATCACACCACATGCCTCTCCCTGGGCCTCCCTCATCCCATTTGTGAGATTTCTACCCATCCTGAGAAAATATCAGTAAAATAAGACCAAGACACCTTGAGGTCAAGACCCATTTAAGTTCCTCCAGCCTCGAGTTCTGACAGGTGTTGCTTTCCTTTTTAAGGACACATACATAGCTCAGCAGCACAGGGACCACGCCACCAGGAGGTTCTGCACCCCAGCAGGTGAAAAAAAGGAACTCTTGAAACTTTCCAGGACTGAGATGTAGTGGGAACAGCTTGCCAACAGTTTGTTTACAGAGTGACAGGCAAGGAAAGAAAAGCATCCAGAGTCTCGTTTGCCCTCAGCTATGTGTGAATCAGGTCCCAAACTTCTGGGCCATAGGCAGCGATTACTGCTCCTTCACGAAGGGCCCCCAGAAAAATGAAATTCTTCCCTCCAAAGTAAACACTTAATTGAGTCAAAGAACTTTAAAAGTTCAAAGACTTTTAAAAGATCCATTGTCTTGGGTTCCAACAGTGGAGAGTTTATGTCCCCCCACCCCCCCCAAAAAAAGGCACACAATTGGAGCTTCACTGTTGAATTCAAACCTTTTAAACTAAAGTAACAGCCTTATCATGTGTCTCGTAAGATAGGCAACTCTGGGCACCCGTCCAGAATGTCTTGGCTAATAATGACATCTTTTTTTCTACAGAATAGAAAATCATTTTAAATCTTCAGAACAATGATTCAGCTACAAGAATTTAGTCAAGAACCCAATGACCCCGTGGGAGTTAAGCTACAATGGCAACGCATGGTCAACAGTCACTATGTATGAACTAGGAAATCGTAGGAATGTTTGAATGGGTGCTTGGAAGTGCACAGGAATAGAAACCTGGTGTCATGGGCTCTTGCCTTGCTGCGCCAAGGGAGAAGCTTCTCACCTTCCACTGTGGCAGATGCAGCTCTCACAGGCGACTACTTCCCTGGCACTAGCTCTTATCAAGACGGCAGGCGTCCGACAGGCTCGGTGGCAAAACTGAAACAAGGACCACACCCTGTTAGGTAAGTTGGGGGGGGGGAGATGGCTTCTAAGAAAACAAGAGCACCTCCTGCTAGGTCTCAAACTGGAACAAACAGCTGAGGTGCCTAAGGCCACCAGGTTTTCCCAGCACACCCACCCTAATTTACCCTAAACTCCTCCAGCCCAGGGATTATGTTGGGCTGCCCCTCCCCCAGCTGCCTTCCCTACATGACCCAGCCATTTTGGCAACACCACCCTTTTTACCCGTTTGAACCTCTTGGCCTCTGCTCCCGATTCCCCTCTCTCCCTCCCTCCCTCCTCTCCTCACAGGGCCCATCTCTGTGTTCTGTTCACTCTGGACTCTCCTGGATGTCTCTGCCTCCGACTGTGCCTGCATTCTCCCTTATATCTTTGATAAACCCACCCACCCTCAGGAGCAGCCACGCCCTCCTTTTTATGTCTTGTTTTCCATTCACCTTTCACATAAATAGAGCAGACAACCATCGAAGAGAACACATCCAGGTTCTAAAGGGGAAAGCATGAGAGGAAGGCAGATTTCAAACTCAAAATGGATCATTACTGACCTGCTGGTGCTTTACTAGTCCCGTGTACCCTTAAAGTGGTCCTGCCCATACCCCACAGACGGATTATCCCAAGGGAAAGATGAGTAACCAGGGGGCCAACAGGACCAAGCACGTGTCTAACGTCTCACAGCTACTAAACGTAAGAGAAGAATTCTGGAAGTTGAACACTGGTAACAACACTCTTATCCAGTAGCTTAGTCCGCACCAGATGCAATGAAATGAAGTCAGGAAACTTCTCCCCACAGAGTCAGTACTGAAGGCTGGCTTCTCAGGTCTCAGCTGCTCGACTCTTGTAATGGAAGAACAGCCAAAGGCAATATAAAAATGAATGGGTATAGGTATGCCCCAGGAAACCTGACTAATGGAACTAAACTTGTGTGTGTGTGTGTGTGTGTGTGTGTGTGTGTGTGTGTATGTGTGTCTGTGTGTGTGTGTAAAACTCTTAGATGCCTTAGGTTAACAATATAAAGCAGAACATACAGAGGTACCTGATATCCTCCCTACCCCCACATGCAGCCTCCATCTCTTCAGAGTGGTACCCGTGTTAAAACAGATGGACATAAGCTGGCACATCACTCCAGGTCCACGAGTCACAAACCATTCACTGCTGATCAACTTGATCTCTACATCGCGTATTATGATTTACATTTTGGTATTTTCAGCTACTTAAAACGAGTTTTGAAAAGCACTCTTATACACTCTGAGCTGCATGAAATCCAGTTGGTGGCCCGAGTTAGCCTGGAGGTTTTCATTTGGTCATTCATAGTTTATAGGCTGTTTCAATGGCTGGGATAGCATTGAATTCCATTTGCAAGTTGAGAGGTTCTGTTATGCCAAAAGAGGGAAAATTTCCAGTTCTCCTCTCACGATTCACTCGTTCTAAAGAAGACCAAATCTGAGAGCTGGGATTGTCATTTACAAAAGGTTTGCCTAAGCAAACTGTTGTGGACTATGTCATGATCCTAGAACTTGGAGTCTGAGGCAAGAAGATCACAGCTTTGAGGCCAACTACAGAGTGACCAGTCTCAAAATGAAAGGTATGCCGGTTTATGGGAGGTCAAGTTTTGAGGTACAAGTCTATTTGGTTTACTTAGGACATAGATAAGAAGCATTCTCCACCTGGGGAGACAGTATAAGAAAGGTCAGGATTCTCAAAATGGGCGGTGGAACCAGACGGGTTGTGACACCCGTCTTTGGCCCTTGGGCAAAATGCTCAGCCTCTTTGACCTACATCTTCTTTAAGATGATGACCAACTACATGTATATATATACAGGGCAGCTTTGAGTGTGGAGTGAAGTTGTACTGACCTTCTCAGCAGAGTTCTATTCAGTGAACCCCCAAATGAAAGAGCAACCATAATGAATAAGAAGGCATTGTAATAACATGATGCCTTCCCATTTTGCATCCATAAAGAAGACATTCGAGAAATAGAATCCAACTCAATGCACTAATTTCACCTGGTAACAGTTTAATGCTGGCTGAACGTGTTGAATGCTGCAGGCTACACTTCAGTAATGTGATTTTTAATCTTGCCAAAGATCGAAACAGTTTTCCCGGGAGGATTTTAATCATGACCTTTAAGCTTGTTCTCTGCTTCCTCTTAGAAATTCAGTAGGTAACTCCTAAATGTTTTTTTTTTTTTTTTTTTTTTTTTTTTTTTTTTTTTGCTGTTCCATCTGTGCTATTTCCTGTTTGCATCTCTGTTATATTGACCAACTCGAGCACAAAAAAATTTTAATAAGGTCACAGAAATCTATTAGAAATAAGTTTTCAGACATCTGAAATATAATCATATCCACTGTTTCTCTGTGTGTGAAGGTGTGTGTGTGTGTGTGTGTGTGTGTGAGAGAGAGAGAGAGAGAGAGCGTGAATGGCTGGCAGAGGCCAGAGGCCTTTTCAGATGGAACTTGCTGATTAGGTTGAGCTGCCCTGAAAGCCCCAGAGACCCACCTCAGCCTCCTTGGCACTGGGATTACTAACACCACTAACACCAGCCACCATACCTGGTCTTATTTGTGGGTCAGGGGGTGGAAATCAGGTTCTTGTGTTTGTTCAGTAAGTACTTTACCTACTAAGCCACCTCCCTGGTCCCAACGCTGCTTTTCTGAAAACAGAGGAGTCTCTGTTGAGGTGATTAATTATTTATGTGTTTACAGAAGGGAAACAACTTCTCCACTCAATTTCAGTCTGTTTTGGGGGGGGGCTTTCTTTTTTCATTTTTCTCATTTTGAGACAAGGTCTCACTATGTAACTCTGACTGTCCTGGAACTCACTCTGTAGACCAGGCTGGCCTAAAACTTAGAGATCACCTGCCTCTGTCTCCTGAGTGCTGGAAATAAAGATGGGCCCCATTATGCCCACCTTGTGCTTAAAAAAAAAAAAAAAAAAAAAACTTTTTATATTAGCAGAGACTAGATTATGATTATCCTCGTCTCTTTGAAAGCCCACTTGACGTGATCCATTATTGTTCACTGAACTCCATGGGCCAGATGAGGGAAATGGATCTGCTCTCACATCTGCCTCCTTCGGGGTTTCCCAGGAGTGAAGATCACAGGGAAGCTCCTGTTCCAATGGTGTTAACTTTGGGACATATACAATGTGGCTACTAAAATTACCACAGGAGGACCTTCCCTTCCACTTCAGGAAAACTGGGTCAAAGGAGACTTTCAAGTGCTTGTTTCCTTATTTCTGTATCTTTATAACGTGTGACACATCTATACATCTTGATAATAATATCTGAATAGTCAAAAGCAAAATTTCAAGATTCTGACAGCAATGTGTAAAACTCATGCAAGAGCATCAACAACTCCTGCAGAAACCAAACCACAATAGAGACATGACCCAAACGTGCCCAGAATTATTTCCAGGATCTTCTTTGGATATTAAATTCCACGGATGTTTAAGAACTTTATGTAAAAAATGATGCAGTATTTGCAAATAATGTACCCACACCCTCCTATATAGATCCAACTACTTCTAGATGACCTGTAATAGCCAACACAAGGTGAACTTGGTTACATTGTATCGCTTAGGGAACACTGCCATGAGAAGTCCGAACACATTCAGTACAGATGTCATTTGTCTTTTCTAAGGTAGTCCAATTGGAATGATGTGGAAGCCACTGACAACAGATCACATTATTCTGTCTTGGCTTAATCTCTAAACCTAAGAACTGTAAAAAAAGAACTTTATAGATGTGTAAATGTATCTAAAGAGCAGTCTTTTTTACAACAAACAGGCTACATTTGAATCACTTCGCCTTTTAATAGCTGGGTTACTTTGGGCAAATAGAAAACCTCCAACACCCTGGTTTTCTAACACACTGGCATTCTGATCTGTAACATGGAGGTAAGAGTACCATGTGGTTTAGGGAAGTTATTTGGATCAGTATGGCAAGCATCTAATATTTAGGATGTGTGCAGCCATCACCTAGCAACGCTAAGCTGTTATTGTGTTTATTATTATTTGAATAATAAAACCCAAAATCTGAACTATTATTTGAAACGTGGCAGGAACGACTTTCGTAGCCTTCAAAAGACAGGCAGTCCCAGAAACGAAATCGCCCTGCCTGTCTGTGTCATCAAATAATAATGCCGAACCCACATCTGTGGAACTACGCTTGCCTATCTTCATCCAAACCAAAAAATTAATGTTAATTACAGGTGTCTGGCTTAAAGAGCATCCAATAATCTAAGATTATTGACTATTCTTTCCTCCTTTACCTTCCTTTACCCTAGTGCTATACTCTAAGTTCCCTCACATTTTCTTAGCGGAAATTTATTTTAAAAAGAAAAAGAAACGCTAGCTATGGTTAAACACTTGGGTTTTCTTCTAAAATGAAAGTGCAAAATTAAAAGTTGGCAAGCCTACTCTGAGAAGCCCAAATTTAAGAAGTTCCTAAAGTTCAGAATTGACCTCAAAATCGTCTTCCCTTCCGATACAGCGCGGGTGAGACCGAACCACCCAGTGGCGGTAACAGAAAAGACATCCCGATCAACCTTCCGGGGCTACGGGTTGGGTCGCCCGGCGGCAGACACGGAGGCAGGCCCGCCCCTTCTCCCACGGTCCTACCCCGCAATTGGTCGCCGAGCCCTGAGCTCCAGCCAATACCTGGCGCGTTTGAAAGAGCGAGCCAATAGGCGGCCGCGTTACACCAGCTAGCTTGAGAATAGAGGATCTATGGCTACCGAAGGAGGAAGTCGGTAGGAGGCGGTTCCGCTCAGCCACTGGTCTCACATCCTACTAGAAATCCGCGAGGAACCGCCAGGGCCTGCTTAGGGGCCGGTGGTCGGTGGCACAAATGGCTCCTCTCGGGCGGGATGCTAGTTGTCCCGTTTGTGAAGTCAGGGTGCGGCCTCACATCACTATGAGGAGGCTAAACCCTAAATGAGGCTCTGAGCTTTGCCTGATTATTATGCTCCCTTAGGGGTCACCCCCCCTACAGAAAACCTGCCGGTCAGTGGTTACCATTCCTAATGGCAGCGTCCTCCAGCATATGTTTCCCAGATCCCTCTGCCAACATCTTAGGGCCTCGTTTAACTTCTGTACCACCTGTATCATCCCTAAAATGGAATGATGTTTCCAGAGTACCTTCTCTTATGGAAGCGATAAAAGTATTAAGATTAACCTTTCCCAATAGAGATTTCAGCCATTACTTATTAAGTCTTATATACTGAACTGGCTGAGGTGATCTTAACGGTATTGCATATGACACACCCATATCTGTCTAACTTAGAATTTGGAAGGAAGGATTTGAAAGGGTTATAAGTAGGGGCTAGTGAGATCGTCTGGTTGCTGCTCTTCCGGAGGGTGATTTGGTTCTCCTCACCCATGGCCTCTGCCAGTATCACCAGCTCCGGTTTGGGGGGGGGGGGCAGTGAAGACTGTGAAGACCACTAGAACTGATTGTTCTGAAATAGTGTTCAGAGGAAAGAAACCCAGTTAGACCATAAGGTCCAATTATGAGAAACGAGCCAGTGAGAATCCTGGGTAAAATGCAAGCATGTTATTCAACCGGTGAAGGAAAACATCATTGGCTAAGGGCTCTTGCCCTTCAGAGCCCATAATCACAAGCCTCTGGGCTGTCCTGTAGGTAGAGATTTAAATAATCACGGTAGGTCTTGGCATCAATGAAGTGAGATGATGCTACCGGGTCTTTCTGCATGGCTGCCATCCAGAGCTTCAGTTTTGGAGTGTGGGCTACACACCTGCGGGAAAACAAGATGGCGGCTGTGAGCCAGAGGAACTGGAGAGGCAACCCAGAGTCTCACCACCTCAGTTTATCCTCCTACACATTAAAAATGTATCTTTAAGCACGGCTCTTTAAAACGTAAGCCGAAGACGAAAAGGCTTTAGATTTGAGTGGCACTGGGGTCTTCACTTCTAGGAAGAGGAAGCCCAGTTGAGAGTTGTGTGGTTAGAACTTCAAACCGAGACTTGCTGGACAACAGCCTTACATGGCAATTTTCTATAGGAAAATGTGAATAGAGGTAGCCCCAAGATCGCTGTGACTTCTAAGATGTAGAAGTAAAAGCTAACCGCAAGCTCAAAGCATGAGTTTAAAAACCAGCACGGAACTCTCTCGAGTAAGGAGGAAAGGCTCGTTGATATGAAGGTCCCAACAAAGAGGAAAATCAAGAACACTGTTTGGTTAATTAAACTTGTACTGATGGAGGGAGGGAAGGTGCTTAAGACTAAAACAAATTATCCACACCTGGATTTTTAGCCAGCAGAGGGTAAATTTTAAAACACTGACGTCTCAGACAGAGGTCCCCTCCCCTAGGCTGAACGTGGTATGAATTGGTGACCTGTCAGGTTCTGTATACCCAGGGCTTTCCTCTCTTTCTGGCTTACATTCATGGCAGTGACATGCAATACTTATCTTGGTTCAGAAAATTTCCAGAAGTAATATTACAACTCTCGCCTCAAACTGCGCAAAAAATATTCAAATGTCTTACTCATCGAGCTTCAACGCTTCCAGTCTTTGAAACCAAGGCCACATGAGATAATCAATCATAGAGACAGAATCCCCACCAAAGTAGTCTTTCTGAACATCCAAAGCCTGAAAGTTAAAGAAAGTAAAAAATAAGGTTGTCTGTGCAGATAGAACGGCATCATTAAAAACAACAGGAAAGGTAGGTGACCCTTAACCATACAGATACTTTTATTTCTACTTCATAACTGTAACGTTGTTACTACTGTGAATCATAATGTACTCTTAGGTGACCACTGTGAAAGGGTCATTTGACCCCAAAAGGGGTGGCAACCCACATGTTGAAAATTGCTGTAATATACTTTGGTAGTACAGAGAGGTCCTGTGCTCACAGACAGCACTAGGGAAACCAGAAACGCTAAACAGGCAGGGCTGTCTTTTCAAAGGAAAATATGTATAACCTGTTCTTCCCAGTAGGCTGGGAGTGGAAGTGGCTAATAGCCTAGGTAACCTTTGTGCTACCTGTAAGGCAAGGCCATACCTGGCTCCCCAAAGTCTCCCACAACCAGGCCTGGGGGGGGGGGTGGCTAATATGACCTTTTTGTCATCTGCATGGCCAAGGGCTCTCCCACACTACAACCATGGCTGGAGGTGGCTGATAACCCCGATGGCCTCACTATCAGTATGACCAAGACCACACCAGATCCTTCCCAAGATAATGCATGTAGCCTATCTCCCTGAGCCCATCTTCACGGACATGTACTTCAAGAAGAGTTTCACTGTAATTATGCCTTTGTGTACAGAAGATTGCAGTGTGCTTTAAAATGCCTAAAACAAACTGCCTGATGTTTGACTCTAGATGACTTAACCCACCAATCCCGATTCACGTGGAACCAGATTTCCTTCTTGCTTCATGTAAACTGTTACTCTGCTGAGACCCTGGTGCTCAGAGCTTCTCAAACTGATGGAATAGCTCAACTGTGAACATGTTACTTGTCCCGAGTAAATAAGTTTTGATACAATCAAACCTTAAAACACTGGACTGCAAACAGGAAAGAAAGATACATAGTGTAAATGAATCTTATAACCCTAAAGTAAGGTATAGGAAGCCATTAAAACCTGCACAGTATACAGCTGCATTTGTATAAAGTAGGAAACAACCCAAACTTAGCATTTGGCTAGGTACTACGATGTGTTCATGTTTTAAAAAGTTGTCAAGCTGTACTTTCATGGATGGGGTGCTTCTCTACATGTAGTTTTTAGTTGGAAACATAGGTAAAACATCCTAGAAGTAGACAGAATTGACGATTAAACAGGTGACAATTATTTGAATAACAGTAAAGCTCAAATGGGATGTTTCTGAAATTGATACAAAGGTGTCACCAAAGAGGAAGACAGAGAGTATTATTTGGTTAATTAAGCCTGTAGGTTAATTAAACCTGAAGGAGGTGGGGCACTCATGACTAAAATTCATTATCCACTTACAACACAAAGAATTTTAAAAGACCAGAACCAAACCAGTTTTCCCATTATAGACAGCCTCTGTGGTTTTCCGCAGAGATCTTTGTAAAGTTATGCAGTGTGGAAAAGATTATTTGTCTTCTCTCCACTAAAATAAGAACCTTCTCTGTCCCACAGAGAAGCAGGAATCTGCAAATCTGACTTAAGAACAAATATATAACTCCACAATGAATTACCAGTAAAGAAACTGAACTACACACTCCCATAGGCACAAATTTAAATGCCCCATTAAAGGGAAGTTATTTTAGGAGATTGGGAAATCCATGATACCAGGCCCAAATAAAAATATCAGAATGCTAAATCATGGCTCAAACCCACGAGCACAGAGAGAGAAATCCTTTATTAATTAAGTCTATAATACACATGAAAGTCCTCTGAGATCAAGCTGCTCTCTCAGTGACACTAAGGCAGCTCAGTGCCAGAAGAATCTATCTGTAAAACCACAGTGGCAAACCATAAAGGTGGCCTGGCATGAGCCACAGGCTTTTCAGGCACTGTGTGCCTTTCAGTCCTTGAGAAACTGAGGCACTCCCTCAGGCAGTGAAGCATTCAGGAAAGCTTGACAGGACAATTGCTTTTAGACACTGATCTTGTGTGCCCTGTATAACTTGCAAATGTCATTGTACCCTGGAGACGACAACTGCATTGATCCTGGCAAATGCCATTATATTCTGTTCCTGATGAAGGTGTAAAAAAGTCTGCTCCCAGTAAAAAAAATGCCACAGCTTAAGTTTTGCTGTGGACCCTCCATCTGGCTTGGTTTGATTCGGGTCACCGTATCAGGTGACCTTGGCCTGGTAAGTAGGCAGGGACACTTAGAGACCACAGGCATCAGCCTAAAGGGAACTGGTCCTGTGAACTTTTCATCCGTGTAACAGATGCTAGGAACACTGAGCACTTGCAGTGTAAGAATTAGCAGATGGAAACTGGGGAGATGAAGGGCTCAGACTTAAAGCATGGAGTGCTTTCTCTAGGAGTCTGGGTCCCAGCTACCACATCAGAAATGTCTATAACTCTCGATCCAGGAGATCCAACACCCATGGCCACACCCACCTGCACTGTCCCCTCACATAATCAAAAGTAATAAAAAAAAATTTTTAAAGGAGCAAATTAGTAAGAAGAAGAGAGTGAAAGGAAATACTGGAGCAAACTTCATGATTAGTATGGAATGCTTAGGGACACGATGCCAGGACTTAAGTGACATAATGCCAGGACTTAGGGACATGATGCCAGGACTTAGTGACATAATGCCAGGACTTAGGGACATGATGCCAGGACTTAGTGACATAATGCCAGGACTTAGGAACACGATGCTAGGACGCATTCCCATTGAAGGAGCCTCTCCTTCTCCATGGCTACATGGGAACAGAGTATCTCAAGGCCAGGAAGAAAGATATTTCTCCCCCCAAAAAAAGACACTGGTTTCCCCACATGCCTTCACTCCTGACAGACTCCATAGTGGGGAGCCTTTATTACATCAGCAGCAGGGAGAAGCAATACAATGGCATCTACTGTCTGACTGCAAGTAGGTTAAAACATTATTATTTTAAATATATGAGCACAGACAGAAGACAAGAACAGAAAATGGGAACACGTGACGTGCAAACGTAGGTGCTGTTTCTCATTGTTGTTTGAATGCTGCTGTGCTAAGTACTTCACGAGTAGTCGGGCATGCCTGCAACACCAGTATTCACATGGCTGAGGCAGGAGGATCGGGAGTTTAAGGCCAGTATGGGCTACGTAATGGGTTTGAGGCTAGCCTAGGACACCTGTCTCAAAAATAAATAAATAAATAAATAAATAAATAAATAAATAAATAAATAAATAAATAAAAATAAAGTCAATGATGGTACTTTTAGGTGTCTTGATTTATATCATTCATAGAACAGCTTACAGAAGTCTGCTGTGACTGGTTTTTTTTTTTTTTTTTTTTTAACTGGATACTATTTCTAGTTGTCAGACAGTGATTTGGAGAGTGAGCTTTTGAAGGCATGAGGCCAAGAAATGCAGCTATAGATTGTCATTTCTTATGGTGGAAGCTAAGAGAAGGAAGTACCTCCTCTAGTTTGCGGAACTCCTCCTCCAGTGCTTTCCTTATGCTCGGGTAGTCTTCCTTTCTCTTCGCCCTAACAGCACTTGCCACCAAAGGCGGCACCTGAAGAAAGAATGAGTGTTCAGTTTATCAGGGTGAGGCTAATGCCCTGCCAACACACACAAAACAAACACACTAGAATCCTTTCAGAGTAGAGACAAATGTAGACAAGCCGCAGTGTTTACCGAAACCACGGCCTGGTGTTTCAAACCTTTTTTGTAAATTAGAATGTGGGGTTGCTCCAGCTTTTGTCATTTGCAGATAACAGAACCTACTTTAGCAAGTTGGAACCAGAAAACTCATAAATGGACACTGGATGGCCTAGAATTGAACAAATAGGCCTAGAACTGTGGTAGTTTTCTAAAACCATACTGAGAAATAGACTAACCAAGAGGTACCAGCAGGGACTAACAGGCATTTGTACTGCCGCCACACGCCCAGATGACTAGACATATTTGCCCTGGCATTGCTCCCCCAGAATTTAACCTTGCAGCCACAGCCACCACCTCTACAACAGGCAAGCGCACCTCCTGTCTCAGCCCTGACCATACTCGTGTGTGTGTGTGTGTGTGTGTGTGTGTGTGCTCGTGTGTGTTGGGGAGGAGCTACATGCACCAAAGTGTGAAGGTGCAACAGACCCATGTATGTGCATGCGGGGGTCAGTGGAACATCAGTGACTTCCTCTGTCTCTTGTCATCTTAGTACCACAACAGGGTCTTTCACTGGGCCAGAAGTTTGCTGTTCAGGCGAGGCTGACTGATGTGTGAGATTTCTGGATCTGGGTATTGCTCATTTCTAACCCCAGCCACCATACATGCACACACATGCACACACACACACACACACACACACACACACACACACCACACACACACCACCCCCAGCTACCACACACACACAGACACACACACAGCAATACTAGGGTTACAGGCACACACTGCCATCCCAGCTTTTTCTGTGGGTGCCAAGGATTTGCACCTGAGCCCTCATGCTTGCAGAGAGCTTTTCTTGCCCACAAAGCATTTCTCAGCCATCTAGAAGGAATTTCTAATTTTACATTTATTTTCACTTTTAAACTCCCCAGCATTACCTATAAATGTTCTGGCCACTTTCGCTATTCTCTTGCCCTCATCCAGCTAAGCTAGACAACTCCCTTGCCATTTCGCAATGTCTCCAAAACAGAACGTTCCCCTTGTCAATCTCCAGTCTTCTAAATATGTCTTAAAAGCTCTTTCTTTCCTCATAGACAAAATGTTCCTTCGTACACTTACCAGACTGCCAAAGTAATTCATCCGAATGTATGTAGCGGAGCCCCGCTATTCTTGGTGTCTAAATACATACCTGTTGGTCATCTCTTTGCTAATTCTGATTTGAATGAATCCACTCTGAAGACACAAGCACATTCCCCGGGACCCTCAGTGCACTGTCCATGCTAAAGACTGGCAGGGACAATTAAGAGCTGACGCTGATGGGAAACACATGTCAGAGTCTGCTCTAGGCAATCCTCTTAGATCTGCTCACAGGTGAACTAGCACCAGAGAAGTAAAACAAGGAGGCCGTCTCAAAGCACACAGTATGACATCTCCCAAGCTGATCTCACAACCAGGCAGTGAGTGATAGCAGGGGAAGCTCAGTCTTCATTTTCGGGGCAACTGAGAAGGCAGGCCTGAATGAGGAGAGGCTCTGTGGGGCACAGAGCCGGGGTCTGGAGCAGCCTGGCCGAGTTTCAGGAAGGCAGCAGGTGGGTCCGATAAACATAAAACGTGCCTAATCCTGGTAAGCAAAGGTGAAGACATGTGGCGAGAACTGGGAGCAGGGAAGACATGTGACAGATTAAAAACAATCACCAGGGCTGGGTCAGGAGAAAGAGCCAAGGGGGCTGACTGAAAGGCAGATGGAGCAGAGACTGGCCGGGCGTTTGCAGTAGAGCCTCTGTTAAGGTCCCCAGTCCCTGAACCATCACAAAGGCAGCGCTGATTTAGTCTAAAAGAAGGGTTTCCAAACAAGAGCTGTCATTTCTTACACACACCTTAGAGAATGACTCCAAGGTCATCTTCTGGCGAGCTTTCTCGTACGGGTCATCGGGAAATAACTTCTTCTCCGGGTATGCCTCATCCAGGTACTCACAAGTGATGAGAGACTCGGTAATCAAGTGACCCTGACTGTTCTCCAGAACGGGCACCAGCCCTAAGCGGTTCTTCTCAAAGAACCACTCGGGCTTGTTCTTCAGGTTGATGTTGACAATCTCGTGCCTGAAAGACACAAGGCTACTGAAGAGAGCAAGGCAGTTTCTGTCTCCTGGAATTAGTGTGGATCGATTCTGCCGTCCGCTCAGTCGGTGAGCCTTAGACGGAGGCAGACTTCTGAACCACGCTGCACGCGCAGTTTAAGAGCCTTGTTCGGATGCCCTCCTGCGGGCGAGCAGCCAATACTCACTTTTCTGTTTATCTGACTTGTTTCACTTAGCTTCTCCAGGACCCATCTTTGTCACACTCTGTAGACTTCCCTTCTCTTTAACAGTGGAACACTGTGTGTAGAGCATTTTCCCTATCCCCTGACCTGTCAGTGGCTATCGGGAGCACACCGCTGTGAACAGGGCTGTGCTGAACATGGGAAGGCTGGTGTCTTCTGCATCCGGAGAGGGGGCAACCAATCAGATTGTGCGCATGCCCACTCAGCATGTTAGAATCAGCCTGATAAAACCTCCCTTCGTTTTGATTCAGTTCAAAATGGGTTGAATTGATTCACTTTGCTAATATGAATTTTGAGATCCTTCTTTATAAAGAAGGGTATTTCTTTTAAATCCTAGCAATCTCATAAAATGAACCACGTTGAGTCCACGTTTTCATATGTTTTCTTCCAAAAGGTTTCTGAATCATAAAATGTATGAGACTGGACAGATAGCTTAGTGGTTAAGGGCACTTGCTGCTCTTGCAAAGGATCTGGGTCCAGTTCTCAGGACCCATGTGAGGGTTCACAACTATAACTCCAGTTCCTGGGGATCCAATGCTCTCTTTTGCTCTGTGGGATCCTGCAAGCACATGAACTCATGCACACATGCACATAAGAATAAAATTTTAAAAGTATACAAAATAAATAATAAAAGAATTTGTTGGAGCCGGGCTAAATCCAGATTGTAACTGTGTACATCCTATGTCCTACAGAGATCGTAAGAGGGAGGAAAGTGTCCTAAATCCTTACAGTGATGTCTCCGAATAACTCAAATCAGGAGCAATGTCTACTAGGAGAGACCACTCAAAAGTAAGCCATCCCAACACGTCTGATTTCCTGTGTCCTCATCCAAAACAAATCAGATTTAGCTTATGGATTTCAATGCATAATCCTTCACAAGAACAAATAGCCAGTGTGGCAGCATGAACACTGATGGAAGTGTGTGTGTGTGTGTGTGTGTGTGTACATTAAAAGGTTTACAGTATAATGAACAGAACATACAGGCCACCTGCCATGGAAAAACAAAATCATCTGCCATAGAATAATGTTCATCTCTGAGAATTATATCATGAAAATGGAAGGCAGGTCCTGAGCTCAAGTGAATGCTGCAAGCTTGGTATTTTGAGCCAACACTCAGTACAGCTGAACCTATAGGCTGGTGGATGCTCCTTACAGAGATTATACAACACACATGACTGTGTAAGATGTTACTGCCCCAGGAAAAGTTTTCTGGAGTTCAACATCAGTCTGTGAACACAGAAGAACAGTTATTCACATTAATCTGAAAGTACCCTTCTCCCAAAAGTAATTTCAATTTTTGCTTTAGAAGAGTGCTGCTGGGAAATATAATTCTTTTCCACGAAGAATTTCAGTGGGAAATACATAACACAAGACATCGTGCCCCCTGAATCCAGCTGTGTCCGGTTCTTGGACTCTCTCATATGAGAACAATAAATACTTTTATTTCTCAATTCAGTTTGAGTTTGTTACTGTAAAAGTCCTGACTAATGCAGAAAAAAATTGCTTTAGGTTGAAAATTATATATACCAAAATTAGTTTCTTGTGTTAGAAACCAGGATCTCCCATCCAAATGAGATTAAAATTGCTACAAAGTGATAGCTCATTTTCAAATACTTCTTTAGGTCACATCTTAACATTTGGCAAAAGAACTGCCTGCCTAGCCATTTCTCCCCATGGACTAAAAGTCGTTTACGAAGTTTAACTCCAAACATGAATTTTTTTCCTTAACAATTTTTCCCAAACAGCAGGTGTCTAATAATTGTTCAAAAGATTCCCCAAGGCATTGGAAGGAAAATGGTCCAATGGACGCAGTATCAGAAAAGCCAAGAGACTTGCCACCTGTAGATAACCGGAGGGTCAATGACTGACAAAAGAGGCGCCGCAAAGAGACTTGACTCGGACCCTTCCCAGTATTTACAACCCAAATTGTTGTGCACAAAAATGACTCAGAACTCTGCTAGGCAGGTGACCTCTGTGTAAGGGGAAGCCAGCCTCTAGTTCACCAAGAATCCAGGTCCCCAGCTCAGACAGCCGCCTCAGTGTTCTGCAGTCTTGCAAACCATTAACCTCACCGAGGAGACAACTTTTCTGAGCCACGGACTGCTTAAACAGGCCGCCCTGGAGTCCTGGAGTCCGTGACAATCCTCCCCTTGAAAAGAGGGTGTGCAACTGAAGTCTCCTACAAAAGGCTGAGAATATTTTTTCCCTGAACACAAAGCCGACGCCCCCCCCCCCCCCAGGGTTTGAAGCAAATTCGCCAGACCCCGGAGGCTCGGGAGCCCTCGCCCTCGTCCTCACCGGATTCCCTTGGCCTTCAGGACCATCAGCGTCCTCTGAGCGAAGGGACAGAACCTCATGCTGTAGACGCGGATCTGGCCTTCCGGGACCGGGCCAGGGGGCGCGCTTCCTGCAGGAAAGAGGAGGCGGTCACGGCTCCGATCGCACGGGGATCCGGGGCATCCCCGAAACCCAGAGCCTCCGGGCCACCAGCAGCCTCACCCTTCCCCAGACTCTTAGCGGATGGCCCGGACATCGCTGCGCGGTGCAGAGCAAGAGCCACACGGGTACGGGTCTCGTTCCGTTTGCGAGTGACTCGGGAAGCACGTGGCGACGTCTTGCCCTTTATCCCAGAATTCAGCCCCGCCCAGACCGCGCCTCCTGGCCGGAGCTGTCCCCTCCGCCCCCATCCCTGAGCTTAAAGGGGAAGCATCTGCCTCTGCGATCCCCCTGCTGCGTGGACCACCACAGATGGGCTCCCGCAGCAGTAGTGCAAGAAGGAACAATACCACAGAGACACACACCCCGCCCCCACACAGGGGAAATGTGGTTTCTTGTATCACTTGCTGGCCACCTAGAGATAGCCAAAGCAGAGACGCTCAGAGCCACCCCATCTCTCCAGGCAGAAGGCCTTCACACAGGACTCTGGCCCTGACCTCCGTACCTCCCACACCCACTCCACTGGCATGCCTTGGTAGTCCAAAGTATACTGACATCGGTACTAGCTCGGAACCCCTGAGCCCCACTCTCAGCTCTAGCTCTAATTTCTCCCAAGAATTCCAACATTCCAGAGGGGTCTAGCTGTAACCTATGACTAAGGTAGTCTAGCCACCTGAACTGGACGTTCTTTTCCTTTTTCTGTCAGTCACCAACCCTACTGTCACCCACAGTGGTACATTTCGGCATATAGAAGAGACATCTAGACGTTATTAGCCTCGGAACGCGGTTGTGTTTTCAAAATTCCACCCATGAAACATTTGTTTGGAAGCCTAGAAAGAACACAAGCTGATTTAAGCACATCGGGCTGAAGGAATTTAGCCTTTTGAGTCTGTAGAAAAAAGATCAGGCCAGAGGGTGTGGCTGAACTGCTGTCTAGGAATGAGGAGAGTCTCGTGCCAGGATTCCTGTAGCTAGTGGTTAAAAGCTAGTAACTCCGGTGCTGTTCACAACACCAGGATTCACGGAGCTTGTTGTTAAAAGCTAGTAACTCCAGTGCTGTTCACGACAGACTATATCTGGTTTTGTTCCCAGCTCTATTATTGGAAGAGCAGAGAATGCCCTTGGAGCCTGCTCCGGTTTTGATCCTGGCTTCTCCTTGTGCTCGCTAGAACTAGGGAACACCGTGTCAAAGTGACTTACATGGCTGGTGCATCTAAAAGCTGCAGCCAGAAAATGGCAGCACCCTAGCAGGTGAGGCTTTCCATCTGGAAGGACTAGCAAACATGAGCTCTTCAAATAAAGACAGAGAAACACAGTTACAGAAAACCACTATGCTACCTTATTAGTCCTCATTATACTAGAGATCATGCCTAAGACCTAGCAGCTGAGAACACAGAACTCAAACATCTGGGCATATATCTCGATTGGCCACAGAAATTAAAGTGCCACAGGACTATATATCTTGTAGCTGTAACCTTTAATAATTAGCCTGAAGAGATTAATCTGAAGACTATATTGCAAGAAGATTAAAAAAAATTAAAAACCCTAGTGACAAGAAATAGTTTTTAACCTTTCATGTTAGACCCATCACTGCCCCGATGTATCCACCTGATACAGCCGCCTTTTGTAACTTTCCAGAAGAACTATGGGCAATTTCATACCGTTCAATTTATACTCTATATTAACAGGATCAAGTTCAGGTTGTTGAAGGTCTCGCTAACTGCCTAGCAGATGATGTTCTAATAAAAACTTTTATATTTATAGTTACGAATGACTGGAATATCTATTAGCTTTTACAACACCCCATTCCAGATATCAGAGGATGTTCCAGATAATCTCCAGTCATTCCTATAAACCTGAAGACACCTTGCATTTCAGGAGCAAAAGAACTTGGAAGACTGATCATCTCATGAGAATATCAGCCCCAAAAGAAGAGCCATCATCCTATGATAAGGAAATTGTCCACACAAGCGATAAAGACTCCTTCAAGGTCGGCTGTAGAGACAGACTGAGCCGATGTCCAACCAAACACAGTCTGACCAAGCCACAGCCAGGCCAGCACTGTTTAATCGAGCTTGACTCTTACCATTCCCCAAGTTCTATTTAAATCTAAAGGCATTTCAGCACTCCAAAAGAAGGATGAAGTACTTAAATTTCCACTTTGGTTAAAACCTTTTTATACAATTGTACAATTACTTTCATTTCTTTCTTTGTGTCAGAGTTAGGCCTCTAGCCTAAGGCTTTGGTTGCATAAACTTTTCTGTTTGATTTCATTAATTCCGTAGCTGTCCACAGCTGAGAAAACAGATTTTTATCAAAGAGCTTCAATGAAAAGATGTTTCGGTAAATATTTTAAAAGGCGGCGCCCGGTTCCCACAGATCACTGCTCCGATAGCCCAGCCCCTTCACTCTGACCTGGGCAGGTACCACTTGGCACCGCCCACCTCAGCTCCTTCTCACGCCTGGTTCTAGCATTCTGAGAAGTCCCCTTCGCACGCCACTGCCCTTGGCTCTCTCTGACCGGAGTGCTCCTTCAAGGCACCCTACCGTATTGCTTCTCTTGAACTCAATTAAGTTGACTCATGAAAGAACATGCCATACAATATCTCTGCTCCAGTTGATAAGATATAACCTGCCCATCTGGATAAATCCTGTATAAACAGGTCCCTTTAAAATATACATAACAACCCATATCTATTCAGAGACTCACAGAGAGGATCGTCTATGTCTTCCTTCATCTTCCCTCCCTTCCTCCCCCTTCTCTTCTTCCTCTTTCTCAAAAACTTTATTTCCACCTCCCTTCCTTCTCGTCCGATTACAGGCTTTGTGCCAGCCCTCTTGATTTCAACCACAGAAAGATACTGGCTAAATGACTGAATGAACAAGCTAGAAAGGCCCGGGGATGGATAGACTTCACAATAAGAAGCCATGCAGGGACAAGGGGCGCATAAATAAAGGAGAGGAGAGGAAAATGACTTCGCTGAGGTTCATTCATATACTGGACAATGAATAGGCATTCATAGACTACAGATTCCTATTCTTCCAGGAGCATAAGTGGCCATAGAAGGAAGGAGCAATAGGAGAGAGACATGTCATGACTGTATATCACCTTTCAGACACGCAAAGTGAGACATTGGCAGCTGCAGCACATGGGCATGTGGCAAATTTTAAAAACAAGGAAAAAAACGCCAACAGCTTTAGAAGCGTGTGTCCCTCCAACAGGAAGAAAGGGGGTGGGGGAGAGGCCTGTTCCTGTTCTCCAACGGATGATTTAAGGGTTTTGGCCACTTTCCGTTCATCTGGAAGACAGCTTCTAGCCAATGGCCCTGCTGTGTCAGAGAATGAAGTGGGGGCAGAGAAACAAGGGACTTCCTGTGCAATCCTGTACTATGTAATTTGGGGGGCGGGTAATTAAGAGCATGATCTTTTATTTTTATTTTTGAGACAGGTCTCTCCACATGGTCCTGTCTACACTAGAACTCACTTTGTAACACCAGTCGGGCCACCAGCTCACAGAGACCCACCTGCCTCTGCCTTCCCGAGTGCTGTGATAAAGTGTGATCTGAGCCCAGCTAAGAAACTGGAGTCTTTAGAATAGACAGACACCTTTCCCTGCCACGGCTGAGGCCTGCGATCTACTACCATGGCTGGGGAAAGCATTGCCGCTAGAGGTGGGACGGATGTCAACACTCCAAGAGATGCTGAAGACCAGCCTTGTCCACCATGGCCCAGCACAGAAATCTGCCAAAGCCGTGGACAAGCGCCAAGACCGTCTGCACAGGGCTTGCATCTAATTGTGATGAGCCCACGTGTGTCGAGTTGGTGAAGGCACTTCTGCTGTGCACCGGTCACTTAATTAAGGTTAATGACAACAGGAAACTAGGGGATGGGTTGTCCTCTGTCAAACTGATAGAGAGGGAAAGCCATCTGAAGTGGTTGGTTGCAGTTCTGTAGTGGTTACGGACTAAAGCAAAGAATATCAGGCCAAGGATGTTACCAAAGAGTACTTTCCATGAAAGTAATGGATAAATCAAATTTCTGGCTTATGGGATAAAAAAAGAAAGAAATACAAAACCTGCTACTGTTAAAAGGCAACTGTCAATGGTGCCACATAACTTTAATTCCAGGACTTGGGAAGCAGAGGCAGAAGAAAGATCTCTGTGAGTTCAAGGCCAACCTGGTCTACAAAGCTAATTCCAAGATAGCCAAGGTTACAGAGAGAAACATGGTCTTCAAACAAACAAAAGAAACAACTGTGTAAAAGATGAAGTAGAACCATCTATACAACTGTAAAAACGTGTTGAAATCCATTATTTAATGAAAATACCACAGATCAGTATGTAAGAGATAATCCTGTTGGCTGTCTTCTGTGAAACGTTTTTATTCCTAAGAACTGAGTGCTGTCTCAATAGTTCCATCTCATGGATGAGAAACTTAGAGGTCAGAGGTCAAGTGCCTTTTTCAAAATCAATACACTTTAAAAGGGCAGAGCTGGATTTCCAACTCCAGTCTGGTCCTAGACTCTCCTAAAACTGCTCTCGTACGGCATCTGTTCTGAGTCACATTTCTTCATAGCTTTAAACCCTCCAAAAAAAACGGGGATATAGCTTAAAATTGCTGTGAGCTGGGTGAACGCACAGCTTCTGATTGAATGTCCAGGATGAATGCCTATGGCTTGAAATGAAATCCCCCAGAGAGTAATGCTGCACTTCTGCAGCGTCCTTAAACTAAAACGTATTACTGGCAGAGGATAGAGCTCAGAGGTAACAAATCCTGGAAACTACAGGCAAGATTTGGAATGGAATCCAGAAGAGCTAGGTTCAAAATGAACAGGTTGTTGTAAATAACTTGTGTTATAAAAACAGTTTGGGGCTGGAGAGGTGGCTCAGTGGTTAAGATCACTGACTGCTCTTCCAGAGGTACTGAGTTCAAATCCCAGCAACCACATGATGGCTCACAACCATCTGTAATGGGGTCTGATGCCCTCTTCTGGTGTGTCTGAAGACAGCTACAGTGCACTTATATATATATAATAAATAAATCTTTAAAAAGAAAAGAAAACAATTTGGCTGAATTTTAAAATTCCATGAAGACTAAGGACAAACAGAAGTGCCATCGACCACATTTCTCTATTTGGACCGACTATGAAACAGGGCCGCACATTTGTATTGAACATTTTCACGTAGAAGTCCACTTTATTTTGTCCGAGTCAGACTCTTGCCATCTAACCCAGGCTGGCCTTCACTTCACAATCCTCCTGCCCTAAATCCCCAAGTTGCTAGAGGTTCCTTCTGAACTGTTTCGTCTGATCTTCACAAAAGCATTTTGAGGGCATCCAGGGAAACATCATTATCAGGAAAAAAAAATGCCTCAGGAACTTTAGAGGTAATGTCGTTGGTCTTCCTGGTCATCACACCTATTGAGAAACAGAGAGAAGAACCGTCGTTTGAGACCTCGCTTCTCTAAATCCCAGCTTCCGAGGAGATCATCCAAAGGCAGGTACTGCTTTATCCCCACTTTCACAACCTGGGGTTTATTCTCAGCTCAATGGTGGAAAAGCCACAGCGCATGCGCAACTGTTTAACAACGCACTCTTCCCTAATCCGAAGGAACTCAGAAACGTGATAGGCCCTAGAGGACAGAAAGTCAGATCAAACAATTAAAAACAAAATCGAAGATGTTGATAGTCATTGTCATTAAGCTTTTGTGAGAAGTTAAGACAAATTGAGATAAACAGGGGAACCCAGTAAGAGGAGGAAAAAAACCCCAAACAGCTGAGGCTCTGACAGGTTACCCACTAAACGTGCTGTCAGCAGCAGCAGCATTATCACAAGATAACAATTAGGTAACAAGGCCAGACCATTTATACCTTATGTATTCCTTCTGACTCAACCAGGGTAAAACCAGTGGGATTTCAGATGGCTGCACAGATAGCAAACAAAGAGGAGGAAGTATTAGCAAGGAAACTGTCCCCTGAGACTTCCTTAGTCACCGTCCAGAATCGACTCCAATGCCAGACACTTTTTCAGAGCAGAATCCCAGCATTCCCTTGGGACTGACTCAAAATCCACTGCTTTTGAGGTCATGCCACTAAGCAATACATTTTTTTGGACCCTCACCGGGCTCGCTTCAGAATAACGCCTTTGACGTGTGCTGTAATGGTTGCCTTGGTTACTCTGCAGAAACTGGAAGGCTTTTGCTCACTGACTCACAGCTACCTGGTGGGCGACGAGAATGAGATGAAAGGCCCGATGTCTTCACAGCGAGTCTGTTCCATTTGCAACCACTGAGTAGACACTGCTTAGCTCTCTGCCTGGTGTCTGGCTGATCGTCTGAAAATGCTTTGTTCACAACTACAGTACGGAGTGAACCTGCTATATTGCCTGTCAGAGCAAATATGCACTTTTTCCTCCTGCAGTCTGGGGTATCTCAGCATCTGCCACCCCTCAGCCTATTACAAGACTGAGGGAAAACCAGAAGACCGGGGTATTTGTGCCACATATGACATTGTTAATACTCTGACTTCGTATCTTCTCAACTCGGAGACTGTGGTGGTTTGAATTAGGCCACAGACAGTGTCACTGTTAGGAGGCCTTGTTGGAGGAAGTCTGTCACTGTGAGGTGGGCTCTGATATCCTATACTTACACTCTGCCCAGTGTGGAAAGGAAGTTGCATGGGAAAGAGGGTGTCCTTCTGTATGTCTTCGGATCAAGACAGAACTCTCGGCTCCTTTTCCAGCACCATGTCTGGCTGGACACTGCCATGCTTCCCACCATGATGGTAAAGGTCTGAACCTCTGAACCTGTAAGCCAGCCCCGATTGAATATTGTCCTTTATAAAAGCTGCATTGGTCATGGTATCTGTTCACAGCGATGAAACCCTAAGTTTGTGTGTGTGTGTGTGTGTGTGTGTGTGTGTGTGTTTTTTTTTTTTTTTTTTTTTTTTTTTTATACTTTGTTTTGTTCGCCCTTTTCCCATGAATAGCCGCAGACACGGCTGGCTATTCACAGCAGTGGAAATGCTACCCTCAGGGATGCAGTGAGTAGGGCCTACTACTCAGGGGTAAAAGACCACTACTGCTAAGGTTTAATCACTGCTAAGTTAGTCTGACCCACCATCACCCAAATCAATAACGCATTCTTCTCCCATCAGAGGTCCCTCTATGTCCTGGTGACATCGGCAGCCGGGGACTCAGACATGTTCTCTGTCAAAAGTCTGTACTTAAGCAACAAAGTCGATCTTAACCCGACTCCTCTGGGTTTTACCAAGGACAAAATTTTGCACTTCGTTCCAAGTGACTCGCCCAGTGCCTGAATGTATGGGAGGTGCTCGAATGCTTTTGAAGGAAATCAAGGAGAAAAGAATTCAGGTGAAAAAAAAAATGTTAGAGTCAAAATGGAGTGACTTGTATGACTAATGCAGGTTTAAGCAAAGAAAGTAAATGAGGTCAGGAGGGTCAATGTACACATACTTACTTGATAGCAGCTGCCATAAGAAACTGTAGATTACAACCTTTCGTAGAAGCTGCTGTGACCTCACACAGAAAGCACCCCCAGAGGACGTCTGTCCAGCCTCAGACTGTGACTTCCAGGGCTCAGTCTGAGGGACTTCATATTGTATACAACTGTTGCTTTCAGGTGGTGCTTTGCCCTGAACGACCCCATGTTATAAAGTAATTCCAAGTTGTCTGTCTTTCTCTTCTTTGTGAAGTATCAACCAGGAGACACAGATTGATAAGTTGTTCACACCAACTATTACCATCTATAAAAATAACAAATTAGATCGGGGACAAATGGACACGTGGGTATGTCCAAACCACATCAGATAAACCTAAGCAACCAATGAACAAATCCATCTCTTGATCATACGAAAGACGGGGCAGCCATTGTTGGGTTAGGAGGCATCAGACCATCACAAGATCAGCAGGCAAGGAGCTTTCAGCTCTGCCTGTGGGATTTCTACTCTGCACCAGCACTCTTCCTGACCTGGTCCACTCAAGTTGTCATTTGCTTGGAGCTCTGTGCTGTCAAAGCCTTGTGTCAGATCAGGTCAGTGAAGGGTTCCCTGTGACCGTTGGTACCTTTCTGTACTTTGCTTCGGTGAGTCTCTTTGTGTCTATAAACCGATTCCACTCTTGCCTTCAGTGAGGCCCCTTTGAGGTCTTTCAGTCTCTCTTTTTCTTAGTCAGTCCATAACATTCATATTCTGTAACATAAATTGTGTGTGCATATACATTTTATAAGGTGTAACTTGAGAGCTCATAATAGTAATTCGAATGGAACTGTTATGGCCGATGGTCAAGTAGTAGCTAATTAAAACCAGTGGGATGGATGTAAATTGTGAGCTCATTGTTCTAAAATAAATTCTAACATATGAAAAGGCACACATGTGGTCATTTATGTTTCTGAAGTAACTCGTTTACTGACATTGTTTGTGAACTCAGGAAGAGAAGTATAGCTTCACGCCGCCACACTGTCTGAAATTAGCCTGAGAAATTTACTTAATTGGGCGTGTAGAGGAGTAGAGGAGCATCCAGACTCAGGTAAAGCCCAGAATCCGGGGCTTATATGTGCATACATGTGCTCACGTGTTCACACATGTACACACACACACACACCACAGACGCAGATACACATGGACATGTATGCACAGGCGTGAATACATGTACCCGTGCATGCATACACAGGAATTGCAGGACACACCAATAGGAAACAGATTTGGAGTTTGTAAAGAATAAGCCCAGCGTGGCAGCAGCTACCGTAAGTAAAAGCACTCAAAAGGCAGAAGCTGGCCAATCTCTGAGTCTGGGGCCAACAAAAGGCTGGGCTTACAAAAGGTTTGCCAGGACTAAGACCCTGTCCTAGTAAGAACCTGTCTCAAAAAGAAGAACGGAAGAACTCAAGGAATGAACAAGGCACACCCCAGCATGTAGGTGTGGACTTCTCAAAGGAAAGTTAATTAAAATGCACTTTTAGCATAGATTTTTAAGTACAGGGCTTAAGAGAAAGAAAGATTCCCAGGGGAAAGAATAAAACAGACTAGTGTGTGCGGGATTCTCAAGAGTTCCAGTTACATGCCTTAGCATTAATCTTATATACAATTTTGGCAGCTCTCAAGTTACATCTCAAAAGACAGCTTGTGTGTGTGTGTGTGTGTGTGTGTGTGTGTGTGTGTGAGAGAGAGAGAGAGAGGGGGGGGGGAATGGGACAGGGGAGAAGAGATGTATGGCCTATCATCCGCCAGGTTACTTCCGTCTGCCTCTGAGTTAAAGAGGAGATACCCGAAGGGTTGGTTATGCAGCCATTGTGCCCTTAACACTTTGGATTCTGACTTTGCTTTCTGCCCACTGGGTTCCGAGCGGGCTCAACCAGTACAGCGAGATAAACGAAATATTTCCGGCATGTTGCTAGGAGCAACATGGCAGGGGCAGCCTGCAAAATCAATAGCTGTCTTGACATTTATTAATACTGAAACTATTTGCCGAGGCGGGGACACTCCCACATCCACACAACCGAGCTTCACTTGCCGCTCGCCTATAGGCGGGGTCCGCCAGCCAATGGGGGCGGGGTTCCCGGTCTCCCGGATACCGGTGTAAACAGTGGCGTCTTAGCGGGCGACTGATCCGGACCCGGCCGGGCCTCAGAGTAACGGCTGCAGCCCCAAGTGGGCAGAAAGTCGGCATGTTGCAAGGCCCGGAGCGCGACGAGGGCTCTGTCTCTGGCTCACGCTCTGCCTCTACCTCTGCTCACTACTCCGGAGCCTCCCTGTCGGTGAGGTGAGGCACCGCGGCCACAGGAGCTGGGGAGGGCCCCCCCTCGTATCCTCCATCTCTCTGCCTCGGTACCCCCGCCCCCTCGGTACCCCCACCCCCAATAGCTCCAGAGCTCCCGCAGCCCATTCAGCCCTCCTCTCCATCAGCATCCTCTTAGCCGATTGCCACCAAGTCCCTCCCTTCTAACTCCTTCCCACTCACTCCAGATTCCTGTGCACAGTTGCTGGACCTTAGATATCTGGAAAAGGATACAAGACTTTTCCGTTCCTCCGCGTTCTGCAGGATTGCTTGCCCTCTGTGGCTGCTGTGCGCTTCCATGTCACGGGGGTTGGGGGGCCGCTCAGAAAACCTGTGTTCTTCACGCTCATTCCTTCAATTTCATATTTTAACCTTTAAATAAAATAGAATTTTTCTTATTTCAGACTTTCCTTCCACCAATACACATACCACACAATCCTCACCTAAGTTGTACCTTTTATGTTTTAACTCCTTTGTCCCCATGGATTTCATGTTCTATTGTTCCCTATGTTCCTATGTATTTTTAGGTCCAAAACAGCCACGTATTCTTCGTTTGTGTAAACTATACGCAGGTCACATGGCTTACAACTACATAGCATGCTGTCCTACTCAAAGTTTTTTTTTTTTTGCTTTGTTTTGTTTTTGTTTTTTGTTTAGTTGATTTTTTTAAAAAAATTGTTTTGAGTTTAATTTTTTTAAAAAGTCAAAAGAAAGGGACCTTGGATACATTGTTTTCTACAAGCTCCTTTATACCTAGTGAGCCATCTCACTGGCCCCAGACCTATTAATCTTTACATTTCTATAGTCCATTGACTCTCACAGTGGGCACCTGTGTGCTTCTGAAGGAGGGAGGAGAAAGGGTATTAAAGATGGAGCAGATGTGTTTCAATGGTTGGGGTGGCTTTCTGGCTGCTGTGTGGTAAAGGAAACGGAGCATGGAGCACGGATGATACTGATGGTGATCTATCTTTTCTCAAAGATGGGTGCAAGGATTCCCTAGTCAGAACATCCATTTTATCAATGAGCACACCATCTGCTACCCTTCGGGGAACTATGTAATATTCATCAACCTCGAAACCAAGAAGAAGACTGTACTCCAGTGCATTAATGGGATTGTAGGCGTCGTAGCAACCAATGCCCCTAATGAAGTCGTGGCTTTCTCTGACCGCAGATTTAAGCCCGTCATCTACATATACAGCTTTCCTTCGCTGACCAGAAAAACCAAGTTAAAAGGTATCTGGGAGACCCTCCCCCTACTACACCCCACCCCCTCGGCCCCAGTAACTGAAAGAGTTTTGTTTTGTTTGTTGTTCAAGACAGTCTTTCTCTCTGTAGCCCTGGGTGTCTTGGGGTTCACTCTTTGCACCAGGCTGGCCTTGAACTCCGAGATCCACCTGCTTCTGCTTCTTGGGTGCTGGGATTAAAGGGGTGCACCACCACACCAGGCTATGAAAAAAATTATGTGAACAAATTTAGCTCTTATGAATGAAGGTGGTTTGTATTGTGAAAGGTTGTTTTAAACAGATGCAGACAAGTTGACCACTAAAGGTTTAACCAAGTATACCACAGCCTTCTGACTTAACCATGGTATGTTCCCTGTCAACACTGGCATGACCTAAAAAACTCACTCAAAGGCCACAATCATCCTGTTTGGTGGCACACACCTTTGGACCCAGAAACGTAGAGGCTGAAAAGGGAAGTTCACTTGAGCCGGTGAGCTGGAAACAATCCTGGGCAAGTTAGAAACAACTACTCTCTTTAAAAAAAAAAAAAAAAAAAAAAAAAAAAAAAAACACACACACACACAAATTGACTCCCAGCCCATACCTAACAAATCAACACCTTAATTTGAAGAAGATTTCTCAGGTGACTCACCTGCATTTTAAACCGTGGGAAACATGGGGTTGGAGAACTGTTCTCTTCTGGAACAATGATTTATTGGAATTCTAATACAAACTTATGCTTGGATAACTAAAAGCAAGTCTGAACCTCCCTGTTCTTAACAACAAATGGGGCTAAACATAGTGCTTAATGTTAACTTTGTGTTGATACTCCAGAAGTTCACACACACACAAACACACACACATACATACAGAGAGAGATACACCCACAGAGAAAAACATACACACACACACATACACACAGAGAGACATACACGCACACACCACAGACAAATGCACACACAGAGAGAGACACACAACTAACACTCATCATAATTATTTATTATTTGTATCACTGTTGAATTATTCACAGATACAACTGACTTCCATGCCTGCATAGCTGTATACCTCCAGGAGCCTTGAGCTAACAATCCCTGCCCCCATTTAGGACAACCTGAAGTGTTGTCTGAGAGGGGTGATTACACACACCTGTAATCCAGACTTTGGGAAGGTGAGGGAGAAGAATCCTGTGTTAGTCAAGGTTTCTATTCCTGCACAAACATCATGACCAAGAAGCAAGTTGGGGAGGAAAGGGTTTTACCAAAGGAAGTCAGGACTGTAACTCAAGCAGGTCAGGAAGCAGGAGCCATGGAGGGATGTTACTTTCTGGCTTGCTTCCCTGGCTTGCTCAGCCCACTTTCTTATAGAACCCAGGTCTGCCAGCCCAGGGATGGTACCACCCACAATGGACTGCTCCCCCCTTGATAACTAATTGAGAAAATGCCTTACAGCTGGATCTCATGGAGGCATTTTCTCAACTGAGGCTCCTTTCTCTGTGATAACTCCAGCTTGTGTCAGGTTGACACAAAACCAGCCAGTACAGATCCAAATTCCACAACCACCCTGAACTAAAATCAAGACTTTGCCTCACACAGAACTAACAATAATAGCCCATATGCCCGGCACAGTCAGCAGCTTATCTTTGGTAGTGCCGTAGTTCCAGAACCATGTTGGGTCAAGTCAGCCTCGTCTCTGTAGTTTACAAGTTATTTCTGATAAACTGGTCTGTGTTCTTTGCAGATTAAGACACCTTACTGAAAACACAATCCAGTCCTAAATGGGAACCATCTCTGGGTCTGCAACCATGCTTCATCTTTAAGATGCCCTCAACTTAGCTTTGTGGCTCCAGACCTGGGCATCAATTAGAAGTTAATTCAAACCAGTAGACAATGTCCATGTTGAATAAGAAATCCCTAGAAGGATTCACAGTAAAAACTGAAATAGATCATCAAGGACATCAGTTATTGTCAGTGTCATTTGCTATCTATCAGAAGGCATAACCAATACAACAACATATTTAACACAAATGTATAGCTTCGGGACAGAACACTATAGGTGATACCGTCATTTGCTAGGACTTAGGGATGCTTAGAAAGGTATCGGTTGCAGAATAAATGCCCATGTATGTAGAGTAAATGTAACACACACACAGAGAGAGAGAGAGAGAGAAAGAGAGAGTTTGAATAGCTTCTGATTGCTTGCTTAGGCTGAAGCTACAGAGCTAAGCTGAGAGCACCTTAATCACACTCACACACACACACACACACACACACACACACACATTTATATATTTCTGTAGAGATAGATTTCAGGATAAAAAACATGATTGTTTTATATATATATATATATATATATAAAATATTTGTCACAGAGAGTCTTTCGTGTGTTCATTGTTTTAGGTAGTAGGGAGGATTTAAATGATTCCAGAGTGTTTCTGGAATAAATAAGAGGAGGAGGTAGCAGGGCAGAGGGTCTTTGTAATATCACAGTCCTCAGGAATTAGGGGAGTTGACACCCAGACCAATGAGTAGATCCAGAAAAATGAGGTCTATGAACAAGAAACTCACACTCTTCTAAAGGATATAGATTGTTCAACAGTGATGTTAAGAAAAATGGAATATTTGAACTAATGTGTCAAGATCGGTTTTCCTTTTATCATAACACACATCACAGGAAAATGGGGTTCAACATGAGCAAGGCCATTGGGAAAGGGGTAGAAAGTGTGGACATTATAGTTATCTCGGGTAGGGGAAGAGCCTAGTGCCCTACTCATAAGGATTGGAATATTTACTAACAAATGTTAAACTACAAACACCAGATCGCAAAAAAAAAAAAATCATGCAAATAGAATGAAGAAAATATATTTAAAAATATAACCAAATGTCTTCACAGCACCTACGAACCTTAAAGGACTAATATCGCATAGGAATGTCTGGCAAGAGACTTTCCAGACAGATCACAAGCCATACGTGATCAATTATATTAAAACTGTCTGACAATAACTGCATTTGAAAAGCTTAGGGCCGGCAAATGGCTCGGCAGATAACGGTCCTCACTTCCCAAGCCGGAGTTCAATTCCCAGAACCCATGGAAAAGTGGAAGGAGAGAAAGTGACTCCACATGGGCCCCTCCAGCAAGCAATGCTCACCCACAAAAACGCAAGTGTCAGAGTACCATAGACACTCGTTGGTGGCTTGGTTTTCAATCCAGGGGCTGTTTCTCCCAGTCTGGCCTCTTGCTTGCTGGCTGTGGGGTCCAGCTGAGAAACTGAGGGAGCCCTTCTGGGTCCTCTGTGAGAATCAGAAGTCAGTGTTGAGGAGGTGTAATATGAAATATGGCTATAGGTTCGTGTACAAAGGAGTTAGAAGGAGTAAAATTGTAAGGACAAAACAACCCCAAACCCTGGCACATGAACAGTGGTAAATATGTTGAAAAGAACCCCATGAAGGATTATTATTGCAAACATTACAAACCAATTTTTTTTAAATTAGGAACATGATAAAATGCTTAATGTAATATAAACAAGAAACCAATAGGATAGAACATTTTTCGTGATCTAAATGGTATTTTTAAAGCCAGCCATATTGCATATGATATTCAATCAAGACTTATTACAGCTATAAATAGCCAAGTTGTATATACAGAAAGCATATTTGTATGGACTTTTACTAAGCCCAGCACGAGGGAGGAAGAGGCATGAGGATTTGGGCTCAAGGCTCTTCTCAGCTACCTAGTGAATCCAAGGCCTGCCTGGGCTCCATGAGGTTCTGTCTGAAAGAACAAAAATAGAGCAGGAAGAAATTTACCGAATTTGATGTTAGAGATATAGATATTTTTCTCTCTTTAGACTTTTAAAAACTCTCTTCAAAAATCATGTATTTAAAATTTGACATTGTAATACTGTAACATTACATAACAATTAGAGTTTTAATGTTTACAATAAGGAAAGTGAAGGATATAAAGTAGTTGTATTAAGGTCTCACCCCATAGGGAAAAAAATTCCTTTGCATCCCATTCCCAATAAATGCACATTGTTTTCTTTGTTAGTCCACACTGAATAAATTCAATGACAAAGTCACATTTTTGACATATACTGTGGTCACTCTAACATCAAAAGTGCAGGACTGAAGAGATGGTTGAGCAGTTAGGAGCGTGTACAGGTCCTGCAACACCCACAGGTTTGAAGCCACCTGTGACCCCAACTGAAGGTGATCTAACCCTCCTCTGCTCTCTGCAGGCATCTACACAAATGTGGCATACAGTCTAACACACACACACACACACACACACACACACATACACACACACATACACACACATACACACACATACATATACACACATATACACATATACACACATACACACACATACACACACATACACACACACACACACACACACACACACACACACACACTCACACAGTGAGATGTGTAAAAACAAAAACAGTCATTAAAATACTCAGAGCACGCACACAAGCCGAGCTTGGGCCTGTGCACCCACACTAAAGAACAGGACAAGGAGAAATCTGTCCTGCCCCTCACTCAGCCTCCCCAAGACCTGCCTTGCAAGCATCTCACTGCCAAGGCTTTGAAAAGGGAAGAAAGTTGTTCTAAGGGCTGGATAAAACTGAGCTGAGGGCCAGGTGTGGCCTAAGGATTTATAAATTCATATTGATAATGTCTAAGATGCTTGACACCTGAGTAACTGTCCTAATCCCAATGTCTCGTATTTATAGACATTTCAGGACCGATCATGTCAAACCAGGCTGGGACAGCCTAGTGTACTTTGCTCAGTACTGAACCAAAATCTAAAGACCTAACACTCTCAGTAAGAACGGCTGTGAGTGGCGGAAGGCTAGAACCCTAGTGCTTTCGAGGCAGAGGCAGAGGATCATGAATTTAGAGCTAACCTCAGCTACGTGGGAAGATCCTGTTTGTCACAAAACAGGGCAAAAACACCTCTCAGACAAAGGCCACGGGGATCACCTACCTCCTGGGAAGGCGCTTTAGAGATATATGCCAGTCACCAGGGCAGGGAAGCATTCTGTGAGGCCCTGAGCTCATCTGGATGTGACAGTCGAGTCCTGGATCTTGTCTTTTAGGTGACATCCTCCTGGACTACACCTTACTTTGCTTCAGTTACTGTGGCACCTACCTGGCCAGTTACTCCTCTCTCCCAGAGTTTGAGCTGGCCCTCTGGTAAGTCTTCCTTACACCTCTTCCTCCCCCACCCTTCCTGGTTTCACCGGGATCTCCCCTCTCTGGATTTTACCAAAGGGGATCCACATGAAAAACCCCAAACAAGGGATAGAGGGGAGAATGACTGTCCTGGTTGCATAATTTAGTGACATCTTTATGCTCAGGTATGAGACGTGTCAGGACAGAAGCCATGACAGCTGAATTCCCACCTCCCCTTCTTACAAGTGTGGTGTTTCCTTAACCAGGACGAGGAACACAATTCTAAGTGTGCAGTTTTGTTTTGTTTTTCTTTCACCAAAGCAAACAGTTCTTTTTGAGTTATTAGCATGTGCCCTCTCTGGCATACATCTCTCTGGGGTGTTGGGATTTGTTTTTTTCAGTGGGAAGTGCTATGTGTTCCTGTGGGTGACTGAGGCTTGTACATCAGCATTTTTACACAAAAATCTAAGATTCCTAGTTCAGAGAGCAAGTTCAGTTTCACTTATGAACCACTTCTTCTTTCTTTTCTTTTCTTTCTTTTGTTTGTTTGTTTTTTGTTTTTTGCTTTTTGTTTTTGTTTGTTTTACTATTTTATTTGAGTGGCAGCATCCAGGCAGGCATGGTGCAGGAGCGGAGAGTTCTACATACTCATCTGAAGGCTGCTAGCAGAATACTGGCTTCCAGGCAGTTAGGATGAGGCTCTTAAAGCCCACACCCACAGTGACACACCTACTCCAACAGGGCCACACCTTCGAATAGTGCCACACCCTGGGCTGAGCATATACAAACCATCATACCATCTAACCTAACAGTAGAGGAGGGGGTCAGGGAAGTATATTGGTCTCTCATATTGGTTTCCTGAGATCGCCAATAACAAGTACCTCAAAGCAGGTGATTTAAGAAGTAGAAATCCATTGTCTCAATTGTAGAGACCAGAATTCTGAGCTCTGGGTGCAGAGGGCGTCTAGTGCAATGCACTGCTCTATCTTAAAGGTGGGTTCTCAGGATGTGGGAGGAGTCACTCTGCCCAGTGACTCCTGTGTCCACCTATGAGAGCTTTATTGTGTAGGGCATTGGCTCCTCTGCACCAAGGTTTATCACCACCTCCTAGACTTTATACCAAGAGCCCAGAGGAAGTCCTTGGGCACGTGGAATCTGGTGTGAAGGACTATGCCATGTAGAGTCAGTCAAGAGAGCCGTCCACAGATCTGGACATCAGTGGAAGTGTTGGTCAAGGTACCAGACACAGCTTTGGCTGAGGGAATAGTGAGGTGTCCCATAGACACTATGACAGAGGGCCAGGAGTTCTCCCCGAAGGTGGCTGTAAGCATGCCTGAGAGGTTAAACTTGACGGGGTCTGGGAATAAACTGATTGGACACAGGGGTTGGGAATCCATCTCATTGCTTCCGTTTTGCTTGTTAGAATTGAGACTTTTCACAGATATGAAGGAAGGGGTGGATGGGATACAGGCCTCAGGAGACTGAAGATATCTAACATGGCTGCCATAGCATATGAGCGATAGAACCATCCAGAGAAACAGGAGGCTTGGGCTTGTGTCAGTGTGAGTTCACTGGAATGATCTAAGATGCCATAGCACCATGTGCCCTGTGACCCTTGCTCCTGTGCCAACAGCGACCCGGGCTTCCAGTTGTTTCTATGGAAGATTGACAGGTTTGCCAGACAAAACAGTTAAGGGGGCCAGAGACCCCAGCAGGATTGTAGCTGTGCTGGGCCAAGGCCTCCGGTGGGTTGCAGGCCTTGAAGGCAGGGAGCAGCCAGGAGCAAGGCAAGTTCAGGGAACACTGGGGCAGTTTTCTGACCACTGCTCTGCTGGCAAGTAGGGTGAAGGAACCTCCACATCTTGGTGTGTGTGTGCACGAGTGTGTATGTATATGTGGGTGTGTTTGTGTGTGTGCACGAGTGTGTATGTATATGTGGGTGTGTGTATGCATGTGTGTATGTGTTCCCCATTCCTCCAGCAAAGAACTAAGCTGTCAGGGTTTGAAGCTATTTTCTCAAATGAGCAAATCGAGTAACAGAGTTTTAAATGTTTTTTTTTTTTTTTTTTTAATGTCAGTAAATGATCTATGAGTGCAGGGCACCCAGAGCCACATGCAGTACTCAGGAGCAACACTGAGAAATTTAGACACTAATGGGACGATGTGTCCACTGCACAGGCTTGAGTTAAATTCAGACCAAACAAGAAGAACAAAATAATCCTGGTACAATGGTGCAATGCTTAAACATATGTACTGTTTTATTCCTTAGAAGGACCCATTTGGATATAGTCACTGAAAAGTTCGGTGTTTATGTCATAGGTTGTGAAATTATATCACAACCTATGTCCTGTTTGATGCAAGTTGTATGAAAATTAGGTGTTTTCCAGAGATAAAATGAAACAAAATATATGCTTCATCAATTGTCATTTTCACTGAAGGAACTGGGAATCCAATGTCATCTTGTGCAAGAAATCAAATCCTGGAATGGATGTGAGCCAGATTTCCTTTAACCCCATGAACTGGCGCCAAATTTGTTTATCAAGTTCCAGTGCAGTGAGTGTGTGGAGCATTGAAAGAAGTAACCAGGAATATCATTTCAGGACAAGGTAGGGGGCCTTTGCTGTTCCACAACCATGAGGTAGTCTTCACTGGTGTTCACAGCCATCTTTGGGCCACTTTAATGAATGAAGTGGCCTCATGTGACATCCACAAGCAAAGTTTCACACACGTACAGCCTGTTACAAGTCACAACAATTTTCTGTCTCCATAATGAACTTGGACTGGTCTCTCACCTGTCAGTTTCTCTTTGATTCCTCTGAGAGCTTGTTCCAGTGTGTTTAATTTTTCGAAATTTGATTTGCTCAAATTGATGTTTTTAAATGTGACTACTATATAAAAAGGACACCAGTGACCTTTGGTTCCTGTGTCTTTGCTTCTCTAGTAAAGTCTGTAAAACAAGACTCTGCCGGATATAGGAAGCGTTCAGCACAGCATACAGTCAGCCACCTTACCCAAGCCAGAGTTCTCACAGAGCAGAATCATGGGAGTTCCCCATTTAAAAAAGGAAGGTGTCAAAGGAAAGTTCTGGAACAAATAGCAATAGTGGACAATGGATGTCTGTAGCACAGACTTCAAAGTCCCAAAGTGCCACTAGGTTGACCGTTTTCACTGAAGACCAAGAAATGTTGGAAAGTCATATTCTTGAAATTGCAACTTTTGAAGATCCACCTTAGGTAATGTGTGAAGCCAGAAAGAAATGAAGGGCGGGGGGCAACCTGTTCAAACCAGAAGCATCTAATAGTTCTGATCAGCACATTTTTTTCCTTCAAGATCATTTTCATAAGCACCCAGGGTAGACAGGTCTGTCCCCACAGTTTACAAAACTGTCTATTGATAGAGTAGGTGACTTCTCTTCTTGCCTTTTGTAGGACACACGTCTGATTTAATGCCATGAATTCTCCAAACTCACATTTTTTGCATATTTTTGAAACTTACTTTTTATTGACTCTTTGGGAACTTCACCTCGCGTACTCCAATCCCAGTTTTTTCCCAGCCCTTCCATATCCGCCCTCCACCCTGGTAGACCTGCCCTGTCCAAGTAAATAAAATAATAAAAATTAGAAAAGAAATAAAACATCTCTAGCAAGCACAGCACTCTGTGCTCACACCATTCTGAGCCTCTGTCTTTCACACATCTCCATCACATGTTCCAAGTGGCATTGAAACTTGCAGAGTGTATTAGTCAGGGTTCTCTAGAGTCACAGAACTTATGAATAGTCTCTATATAGCGAAGTATTTATTGGTGACTTACAGCCTGTAGTCCAATCCCTTAACAATGGCCGGCAGCAGCTGTGAAGTCCAAGGACCTAGCAGATGCTCAGTCCCACAGGGCAAGCAGGCAGAGTCCCACAAGGCAAGCAGGCAAAGTCCCAGAAGGCAGGCAGGCCGAGTGAGAGAGACCCTTCCTTGTTCCAGTGTCCTTATGTAGGTCTCCAACTGAAGGTCTGTCCCAGATTAAAGATGTGTGCCACCACCTGGGACTTGCTTGTCCCAGATGACCTTGAGCTCAGTGATCTCCTTGCCTTAATTTCCTAAGATTCTTAGCCTCTATGCCTCAAGATCAAGATCAAAGGTGGGCTTCCTAATTCTGGATTGTAGTTCATCCCAGATATGGTCAAGTTTACAACCAGGAATAGCCACTACACAGAGTGTCATGCAATATACCCCTTCTGCCCAAACAACCCAAACAACTTTACTTGAGAGTGTTCATTGCAATGAGTGGTTCAGGCTACTTCAAGGCCTCTGGCTTCCGCTACATCAACCTCCTAGAGACTCTCAGGTATCCTGCTGTTTCCCTGAGTGGTGGCAATCCACAGGACCAGCCCTTTCATGTGCTCCAGCAATTCATAGATGGAGAAGATGTTCAGGGTAGGCCAATCCAAAACTCCAGATCTGGGCCTCAGTGGTAGTTGGGTTAGTCAGACCACCAGCTTTCCCATACCCATGCCGCCAGAGCTGGCACTCCCACTGGCCAGGTGAGGGGCTGAGCTCTCCTGATCTCCCATGCCCACACCTCTATGGTCAGCTCTCCCTTGGCAGGGTAGGGCTAATTATCCTGAGCACATGTGACTACTGGCACCAACATGGTGGCTGGCGAGGGGCTGAGCCATCTCAGTACGGCCCTCAGGCATCAACATGGCTTCAGGATGCATTTACAAACCCAGGACACCCTCAAACCCCTTGGTGAGAGCATGGACCACTGCCAGCAACACTGACCCCAGCCGCAACAGGTACACAAACCTAGACGTGGCTCTCAGTGACATCAGGGGCCTGGACATCAGCATGGTCTCAGGGTTGTCATGTCGGGCTGTTCCCACTGTTGTCATGTCTTAATTCCTCCTGTCTTTTTAGCGCACAAACTACTCAGCTTCTCTTCCTCCCCTATCTCTCCACTACCTTCCTGCTGGCTTCTAGGCTGCCCGCTGCCCAAGGTATCTCAGCGTTTCTGCCTCACCTGCCCCCCGCCAAACCCACCTCTATAACGTAGATACATGGATTTTTGTCATCAGATGTTGCAGAGGTGACTGGATTCAGACTATACATGTGAGGTTTTTTTTTTTTTCAGCTCACAACATTTTTTTATTTGATTTAGTTGCCAACATTCCAAAACTGAGATCTTTCCTCCCAAGTATGCAGATAATATTTTAGAACCAAAAGCTCTTGCCTGTCAGCAACTCTCGTGGCTGGAACTGAGTGTCACCTGTCACCTCTACAAGAGGAGGACACTCTTCTGCTGGTTGCAGCCTGCCCCAGACCTCCCCGTAGCATTTAAGCTTACAGTTTCTGCTTCACACATTAACTTTGGATCTTCTCAAGACTCCTGCCCTTAATTCTCAACCACATGTGACTTGTCACTTCATGGCCTGTGTTTTAAAAGCTGTCGTTTGTTCCTTATCTTCTTGTGTGCATTTTGTGGCAGAACACCTCCTCCCCATCTCCACTGACACACAGGACCTCCATCCACATGGTGTAAGACCTGTTACTCCATTTGTTCTGGTGTGTCCTTTCTCTACAGGTTAGTAAAGCTACCTCTAGAAGACGGGACGTTCTTAAATGAAACCGACGTGCTTTTCCCCACCTCTCTGCCCAAGGATCTCATTTACGGGCCTGTATTGCCACTGTCAGCCATTGCTGGGCTGGTGGGCGAAGAGGCAGAGACATTCAGGGTAATTATCTGGCTTGCTCTGAGGCAGCTGTCTTTGAAGTGAGATCTCATTTGATTATAAGGCAGCTGGGAACAGAGGATGCAAAGACCCCACATACATGGGTCCGGACACTTAGGAAGATGGTGGCAGGGCAGTTGTGACCCTGATTTTGGACAGACTGATGTTGAGGGACTGAGAAGCAAGTAGAAATGCAGGGTGGAAGCTGGCAAGTCGACCCCTGTCCCCCAACAGCAGCGAAGTGGCCGTTAGTGTGGTTCTCAGGGGAGCAAAGGGGAGGGCCTGGTGAGTAAGGAGAAAATGTCTGAGGGGGGAGAACAGGGGCGGAGAAGAAGCGCACTGCTAACAGAAGGAGAAGAAAGAGCAGTCTGCAAGAAGCCCCCATCTCTGTCTGAGCACAAGCAAATGCAGGGTGGAGGGAGTTTTGAAATGATAGAATTTACCAACAGCATCACACCCATCCCCCCCCCCCCCGCCCCTGCTGCTAGCTGATTGCTTCCTTCTACACTTTTACATGAAGCTCCTTCCAGGGAGCAGACAGGCAGCAGGCCCGAGTGGTGACTAAGCAGAAGTACCCCTGTCAGAGGAAACAGGCTAAGAACAACACGAAGGGAGACATGACTCTCAGCACATGGGATGAGGTGGCAAGGAAGGGATCGAGTTATGGTTGAGCCTCTTTCTTGAGACTTGAAGCACAAGGAGCCATTCCTGTAACAAGAAGAAGGAGGGGGAGGGGAGGAGGAGAATGAGAAGGAAGAGGAGCAGGAGGGGGGAGAAAGAGGAGGAGGAAGAGAAGGAGGAGGAGGAGGAGAAGGAGGAGGAGGAGGAGGAGGAGGAGGAGGAGGAGGAGGAGGAAGAAGAAGAAGAAGAAGAAGAAGAAGAAGAAGAAGAAGAAGAAGAAGAAGAAGAAGAAAGAAGAAGAAGAAGAAGAAGAAGAAGAAATGTTTCAAGAGCAGAGGACAGCATGACCAGAGGCTCTGGGTGAGACAGCTTGGCACGTTTGAAGGACTTAGAACAGAGTTTTGTGGCTAGAGTGGCTAAAATAGTAAATGTGATTCAGAATGGTGGTCAGGAGGGAGACGGAGGAGGGTCACAGGGCAAGGCATTTGGAATGAATAAAGATGAGGGCCACCAGTCTTCTGGACCACTGGAACCTGTTAGAATGATGTCCTGTGGGACCAAGGTGGTGGGCGTGTGCCCAAGTGAAAGGGCTCTGCAGAAAATGAAGCAACTCACAGTGAAAGACTAGATTGCCATAAAATGTGATGAACAAGAGAAGCCGTTCATGTTTATAGTATGTTCTCTAATGAACCGCAGAAATTCTCTTCTGTAAATAAGGGAAACATCACTAATTCTTGTCCAGCCCAGAGTCTAGAAAGCATACTTTGGAAAGTGCACCATCCTGTCTGAGCCACAAGGGGGAAGCAAAGTAAAAAACAAGGTGCTCAACCAGCTATTTGCCTGGTCTCTCTCTCTCTCTCTCTCTCTCTCTCTCTCTCTCTCTCTCTCTCTCTCTCTCTCTCTCTCTCTCTCTCTCTCTCTCTCTCCCTCTCCCCCTTCCTCCCGCCCTTCCTCCCTCCCTCCCTCCAGTAAATCTGTAGCAGTTCTAATAGTTCACACTTCCTACTCAATAATGGGTCCAATATAAAACGTTTAAAGGCCAGGCAACCGGCCTTTGGAAGATGCTATAAAATCTTTTAAACCCTACTTAAATGCCTCTGTGTCATGGCCACGGAGTTGGCACAGTGGGTGATGCTCAGAGCCCTGGTTGCCACAGTGTGCCGCAGTCAGACCAGCATAGGGGGTCCAGTGAGGAGCTCCAGCTTCAGTGAGAGTCCTGGCCTAAGAAGCAAAGGCGAAATGGGAGAAGGCGCCTGCTGTTGACCCCCAGCCTCTGAGAGTGTACATTTCACCCTTACACACACACACACACACACACACACACACACACCACAGAAAGAAAAAAATGCCTAGACATGGTGGAGTTGCTGTGTTAAGCAAGGTTCTTGTATAAACTACATAGCTTCCTTTCGTTGGGCCTCTGCTCTGTGTATCCTTACTACTCTCTGAGGGCAGAAGTGTAATGCTGCGTGTTATAACTACATCATACGGACGCATATTACTTGGAGTTTAGCCTAGCACTCTAATTTCCCAGTTGTTTGCCTTTTCATTTTATATACATACACGCACACTGACTAGTGGTTGTCCAGTGAGTGGATGTATAGGCAGAGCTTGTCTCCCAAATGCCTCAATTTTATTCCTAATCTTGAATGTCATTTCCTTGTTTTCTTAAACTTTTTTGAATTTTTATTTTATGCACAAATGTTTTGTCTGCACATATATCTGTGTGCCATCCAGCATGCACATGGAGGCCTTAAGAGGGCATCAGATTCCCCAGAACTGGAGTCACAGATGGTTGTGAGCTGCCATAGGGGTGCTGGGAATTGAGCTCAGACCCTCGGCAAGAGCAGCCACTTGTAACTGCTGAGTTCTCTCTCCAGCCTCCAGAACATCATTTCTTATGACCTGGGTACAAATGGCAAAGAAATCAATGATGCCTTGATCTATGTAAGAGTCTCTAGCACTGGAAAGCTGAGGACTTTTACAGACATTAAATAATCCCATTACCTCCTTGGTAACTACCACCAGAATGGCAAGCCGTAGGCCTTCAAATAGGCCCGATACACATTGTGCAAGTTATTTGGGGTATCCAGTTTTGTGTGTGGAAAATCAAAAGCAGATGTTATCTGGGCAGAAACTGGATCCAGCAAAATGAATTTAGGCTCAGGGGCCTAGTGTCTGTGTTCTGTCTCTCTCTCTCTCTCTCTCTCTCTCTCTCTCTCTTCCTTTTAAACAAAATTTGCTAAATGAGAATCTCTTTGATGAACTCAAATATTTCTCAGCATATCTGTGTTGTCCCAACCTTTAACCCAGTATGAAGTTGGGATCCTGTTCTCCATCTGTGGACTTGAGGTGATCAGAATATTCGATGCTTGACCCCAGGGGTCTGGAGATGGAGGTTGAGTTGGCAAATGTTTTGAGACACAATTATGACACACCAGCTTCTTCCAAAACTCAGAACAAGAAATCATGACATCTGCTCATATGATCCAGATACCCCCACATCTATTCTTAAATAACACTAAGTGCATTAGTAAAGAAAACAATATGAAATCAAACTTACAAAAGAAAAAAAAAAACAACAAAACAAAACAAAAGAGAAAAAGAGATCTGATTGTAGTTTAACGTTACACAGCCAAAAAGTTTCCAAGTTTTAATCCTCACATTCTGTTTCGTACATAGAATCGCTGGCGTTTTGGGGCATTTGTTTTGTGCAGTTTTAGAGATTTTGTCTTTTTTGTTGTTGATGTAGTTGTCTGTTTGTTTGTTTTTAGATTTTCCAAAATAGGTGTAATACAAGCACCGGGTGGACAGGGGCAGGTAGATCAAAAGATCCAGGGTAACCTGTGCTACACAGTGAAATCCTATCTCTAAATAAATGAATATGCTAGGTACACTTAACTGTAACAAAAGAGGCCTTTTGTGATGTGTAGTCTGTCAGATGCCATCAGAACCATGCAAGAGGGTTTAAATTTCGTTCTGCAGCCAGTGCCTCTTTGCCTGATGAGTCCGGTCTCAGGCAGATCCCACAGAAAAGCCATTCACCCAGGTCTAATCCCTCCGGTTGGTTGGTGGTACCTTTTTGTTTAAATTGGGAGTGGGTGAGTGGGTAGTGCCTATTAGGGTTTTTCTTTTCTAACTGCCCAAGTCTATGAAGACATAAAATAGGTCAGCCATACTAAAGTCACCTCCCCCTTTAAAATACCATCATATTGCACCTTCTTCTGAGTGACCACTGTGTTGGTCACATTTTGAGGTCCATCTGAACAGCTAACTTCTCTACCCACTCTCCTCCCTAGGTCAGGAAGAGCCTATGGCTTTATATCCATCGCTCCTGCAATCCACATTCCTGTCACAACCATCCCCTCTCTGCTTCCTGATTCTGCTCTGCCCTGATTTCTCTCTTTGTGACTGTCCCACTGAGGAGAACCCAGACTGGGCACACTGGCTGCCATGGAACCAATAGCTAATAGGCGACCCTTGGATTAGGCAACATCAGCAACTTATGTGAGCTGAGAATCTATTAGGGATCATCCATAAATTAAAACAGCAATGTGTTATCTGCTGTCAGGCAACAGAGCATCTATTAGGAGGGTGGCTGGCTCACAGCAAGACGTTTAGAGACTTTCCTTCAACATGCTTCTCAGCACGTAACATCCTCCATATTCAACTTTGCAACTATTTTGCTCTCTCTTCCCCCCATTGGTAGGTACACTCCATACGGGAAGGGGATGTTCTGTTACCTCGTGTGGCTATTCAGAACGTGTGTGGGAAGCAGTTGTGATGAATGAGCGCCCGAGAAAAGCAGGACATGAACACAGGTTTTTTGGTTTTTTTTTCCCTCTTTGGTTATTGGAGACAGGGTTTCTCTGTGTAGACCAGCTGGCCTCAAACTCATGAGATTCCCCCTGCCTCTACCTCCCAAGTGTTGAGATTAAAGACATGTGCTACCACCACGCAGCAACATAAACACAAAACTCTTAAAGAATCTAAACATGCTAGGCAACTGACCCCTAGTTTGTTAACAACGTTTATGTCAGTGTGTGCAAGGACACCAGAAGCAAACAAGCTACAAATCTTAATCACATAGAACTATAGGAAGCTCAACAATACACAAATAAGTACACACACATGTGTGCACACATACATGCAAACTTACACATCCACACACATGTGCATGCTTACACACATGTGTGCACATCCATATAGATGCACTCGAACACACACTGGCATATACATGCACATATATGTACTTGCAGGTGTGAACACACGTGTGCACTCACAAGCACACACACTAGTACATTTCAATAGTTACACAGAAGGAGGGATGAGGTAGGGATGTGGCTCAGAGGTAGAGTGCTTGATTAGCATGCAATATCCCCCAGCACTGCAAAAGGAAGGAAAAAGAAAGAGAGGGAGAGACATGGAGAAGAGGAGAAAAGGGAGAGACGGAGAGAAAGAGAGGAAGGCCATATTCTAGTATCCAGAATTCAAAGTCTAGCACCACAGGCAACATTTCTGATATAGTTGTCAAAGCCACCTTGAGCTTTAGGGACAAGTGGATACGGTCTGTTCAAGGCTTACTAGGAAGAGGCTCTGGAGTTGGCTCTGGGAGAAGAGTCAGTATCACCAACTAAGGCAAGCCTGAACCAATTATGGCCTCCTTTTGTGAGCCAAGTCTAAGAATGGCTTGCACACTTTCAAGAGTCACCCAAAAGAAGAGGAGGACCTGAGACACCCACTCCCTAGGCTTTTATGGAAAACAACAACCTGCTTTAAACTTGGTCCAAACTGTTTTTGGAGCCCAAAGTCAATTCCTATTTGCGTTATATTTCCTTATATGGAGCCAAAGGCACATGGAGTGATCATGGACCAAATAAGAGGAGACTCAGCATCAGGCTAAAGGTCAGCTCACTGCCTTCGAAAGCCAGCTGAACAGAAGCTCCAAGCTGACCTTTGCAAGAAGACCAGAAAGCAAGGATGCTAATGACAGACTTTCCCGAAAAGGGGTATTCCGTGACCAATTTGCCAAAAGTGGCCACCAAGAAACAGTTAGTAGTGTATTAATCAAACCTTTCATCCGAACCCATGGCAAGAGCACTCTGAATGCATTGGCTGGAGAGCCTTGGTTGTTCACGGTGAAAAGAAAAAAAAATATAGAGCAAGGGGGAAAGAGATCTGACTCTAGCGTTGGACACGAAAGACCGATGCGTTCACGCTGGCTGCTGGCTCGGGTTTCTTGGTGACCGGTTTTTAGGTGGGTGTTTCTGTGGACTATGATCGCTGTCTTAACACACGGGTGCTATTCTCTCCCGAAGCCGAAGGATGATATATACCCTCTTCTTCACCCGACCATGCACTGCTGGACTCCATCAAGCGACCTGTACATTGGGTGCGAAGAGGGTCATCTCCTGATGATTAACACAGAAACCTTGAAGGTGACTGTGCTTCAGAAGGCAGAGGACTTCCCAGTTCCGGGTAAGAAACGGCTCTGCCCCAGAGTCCAGAAATACAGCTGTGGGGTGAGCTTTGCTTATCCTTCAAGATGGTAGTTTTGGGGGGTCCCCAATTCCTCCCCTTTCTTGGAGACATCCTGGGTCCTCTTTAAGTCTGATTCTCTATCGACAGGTCCTGTGGACACACCTTGCGGCTACTCACTATTTACTAAGTGTTAATAGGCTCCTAGTGTGAGGATACCAAAAGATACCACTTTACATATTCATGTTATAAAGTCCTCAGGACACCACAAGAAGATGCACCCGTAGCTCCCCAACACACGAGATTTACAGAGCACCCTTGTCTTCCTAGGCCAGTAAAATGTCTCAGCAAGTTAGGCTGCTTGCCAGCAAGCCCACCAATCTGGACTAAATCCTCAGAATCCCCATGGGTAGATAAAGACATGCAACTTGTCCACTGACCTCCACATACAAACTGTAGCGCACGCAGCCTCCCTTCCCACCACACATAATGTCACAACAAGCAAGCGTAGATTCTTGTGAGCTGTGGGGCTGACACCAGAGTCCGGGAAATGAAGCCTCGGACTCCCAAGTTCTGATCTCCGAGCTGGTAACCTTCTCTGTTCTGCTTAGTCAGCTAACCATGGTCCCTTTCTGTCCCCATTCCTTTCAAGTCCCCTTTCTGTGACAGCTACCTCTTTACGTGTGCTATGTCACAAGCCCCTTTTCGTGTCGTTTATTTCAAGGAGGACCTTATCAGCTCTCCCTTACATCTGGTATCCATTCTTCGTTCCATCAGATGTGTGGCTAGTGTAAGGCCTGGAGCACAGGAACCCACCCCCCCCCCCAGCCCAAGTATGGGCTCCGGAGAGAGAGCTTCTCCAGGGCCAGCTACTCAAACCTGCACCCTAAACTCTCTACTTCAGGTTGTCTTTTCACACGTTAATCTTTGCAACAAACCTGGCCCTTTCTGCCATGAATCTACATCCAATCCAAAGCAAGCAGCTGGCTCAAATTGCGCATGCCTAGCACCCAGCTCATTGGCCCTGCTGTCCTGAGGGCCCACTTCCTGTTTGTGACGTCATTTTCCATCGGTCCCAGGATGAGTCTTTGCTAAGCAGTGCTTCTTCCTAGCGGGCCACAGGTCTGCTTCCTAGCTCACTCTCTTCCCTCTCTTCCTCTGTGTCACCCAGGGTCTGGTTCACATGTGTTACAAGGGAAATTCCCTTTCCACAGTTTCCGTATTTTTCACGGAGTCCCTCTGCCAATCCCCGACTCTCACTGCCTTGGCGAAGCTTTCTCACGCATCCCTCCATGTTGTGACTGGCCCTACAGCCCTGCTACTCTCTACAGAGAATCGACAGCACTATTACCTGGACATTTTCGAAGAGCAAGCCCCTGCTGGCTCCTTCCGTCGGGACCTCCACTTGAACTTGTTAAAACTTTTTTATTGTTCCTGTGCTCTCTCGCGCCTTTTAAGGTTACCTTTGTGAGGACTGTCCATTTCTTTCTTGTCCACTTCTGTGTGGACCGTTCCCCAGCCTCACCTCGACCTTCAGATGCGTTAGACGCCCACACTGGAACGCCATGTGCTCCAGGACCCTATGTTAGCACAGTGGCCTCTCCTCTCTCCTGGCCATCAGCTGAGGTCACTTAATAGTTGGACTCTGTTTAATCCCACTACAGAATCACGTGACCTCTGCAAGTACTTGCAGAATGAACTCCTGTAACAAATGCATCCGGAACACCCACCGCATTTTGAACATATTTTACACAACTGGGCTTAATCACGTTGTTTTAAGCACTGTTCACAATTTCTTTCCTGTATGTTTTTTTTTCAGTATATTATAAATACCTTTAAATATACATTTATTAATCATGTGTGGTTTCACAAGAGTTTATAATCACAGCTCTCAGGCTGTTATCAGCCTGGATTTTACATACATACACACACACACACACACACACACACACACACTTTTTGAAGACAAATGCATATTTTCCAATGTCATTATAATGTGGAAAGGACCAGCCAAGGGACAACAGAGACAACCTATACAATAACAAGTACAATGTCACATAATTCCCATCCTCATGGGACACTGATATTAATTACATACAAGTTGACACGTCGCCTTAGCAACGTAGCATAAAGACATCTCCTAAGTAGAAATGTAGATAGATCAGAATCATGCTTTTGCAGGTGAATTTAGCCATGGCTTGGGAAGGGAGATCTTCAAACAGCAGCCTCTCTTCCAGGCCTGGGCTCTTAAGACTCCAGCTGCAGCTGTGCTGCCGTGGGGACTTCTGGGCCGTACCATGAGGAAAGAGCTGTTTCCCAGCTCCAGCATCCAATAGCTTCTGTGCGGCAGACAAAGATTCTAGGGGATGCCATCTGAGCCCACACCATTAGCATATTCTCCTACACAAACTGGAAACATGGCTAAGTTATCCCCCCGCCAAAGTCAAAAATCTTATGAATAACAAATGTTCTCGAAGGAAATTTTCCCTGCTGTGCTTCATTTGACAAACATGTAGGTGCCATTTGATGTGGGTTATATAAATTTATCAGACACACACATCTTGAGTACACAGCCCAGCGGCAGGATGGCTCTGATGGCATGGGTCTTTGACTCCAGCTTTTCTCAGTCTCTGACACTTTCTGCACAGGTCTCTAACGCGGGTCCACAGGCCGGTGCTCCAGACCGCCAGGGCAGCCTCACTACCTTTCCCTTCTCTTTTATTGGATATGTTCTTTACTTACATTTCAAATATGATCCCCTTCCCCAGTTTCCCCTCCAGAATCCCCCTAGCCCGTTCCCCATCCCCCTGCTTCTATGAGGGTGCTCCCCCACCCATCCACTCCCTCCCTCCTCTCCCTGCCCTGGCATTCCCCTACACTGGGGCACTGAGCCTTCACAGGAGCAAGGACCTCTCTTCCCAGTGATGCCAGACAAAGCTGTCCTCTGCTACATATGAGGCTGGAGCCATGGGTCCCTCCATGTGTACTCACTGGTTGGGGGTTTAGTCTCTGGGAGCTCTGGGGGGTCTGGCTGGTTGATACTGTTGTTCTTCCTATGGGGTTGCAAACCCCTTCAGCTCCTTCAGTCCTTCCCCTAACTTCTCCATTGGTGTCCCCGTGCTCATTCAGACTTTCATGGCTACTCCTCCCCATACAGCTATTGCTGCTCTTTCAATTACATCATCACTTTTCTCTTGTTTATTCTTTCCCCAAAGATGGAGCCCAGCTAATCAGTCCACTCACGCTGGTGTACCAGAAGGACGGCATCCTCACTTCTGGAATTGTAATGTATTTTATTTCTCAGAATTCCTCACTTCCTTTAAAAAAAAAAAAAAAAAAAAAAAAAAAAAAAAGCAGCCCCTTCTGCTGCTGCTTATGTTTGTTTATGGCATGTTGGGTTCTTTAAGATTAGCAGTTAAAATAGTTTGCTTGTTGAATGTTACAATAAAAAGTTTACTAGGGAAACTTTCCATTAAATGCAAAAGGGGGGGTGGAAAGACAAGTAAATGAACGATCATGTCTGGGTTGTTGTAAATGGACAAAAGTGGGCTTTAGAAACTTGCTGCTGGAGCTGGAGAGATGGCTCAGCAGTCCAGAGGTCCTGAGTTCAATCCCCAGCAACCACATGGTGGCTCACAATTATCTGTGTTGGGATCAGATGCCCTCTTCTGGTCTGTCTGTAAACAACTAGTGTACTCCATAAAATAAATCAATCAATTTTTTAAAAAGGAGGGGGGAGAGAGGGAGGAAGGGAGGGAAGGAGGGAGGGAGGGAGGACAGGAAAGGAAAGAAAAAGAGAGGAGAGGAAAGGAAAGGAAAGGAAAGGAAAGGAAAGGAAAGGAAAGGAAAGGAAAGGAAAGGAAAGGAAACTTCCTGCTGTCCTTACTACCCAGGGGGAAAACTCACAATTATCTGCAGCCCAGCCCCATGCCCGTTTCTACAGTAATGAATTAGGTTGTCAGAAATGAGCTTGGGTCTTTCGTCTGTTAGAGCTGATGATGAAGCTCAGTAAGATCCGTCTCCATTTGCTTAAGCAGATGGGGTTCGCCACAGGCTGTACCCCACAACTTTGTCAGGTAGAAATCCAACGTGCTCCTCAGATCGGTGAAAGTATCATGTCTCCTGGCAGTCACTGGAAGTTGAACCTGGGGCATCACATCCCAGGGGATATGCTTTTATCGTCTAGAACACACATTTCCAGGAAGTTTTAAAAGGGGGCAGACCACATGTCTCTGTGTGGTTGCCATTGGTGCCATCAAGGTTAAGGTTGGTGACAGCATTCCATCAGAACCTCAGGTCTAGGTGAAGCTGTCCCTAGTCCGCTGTCAGCTTTGTCTGTCAGCCTCACTGCCAGTGGCTTCCCTGAGGCCAGTGAGGCAGTGACGTCATTGGGATGAATGTGGGTCTATCAGGCCGAAGGCACGTTAGCCTCTGAGCTTTACCCTCCACTCATATTTGCCTTTCTGGAGTTTTTAAAAGAAAACCCCCTCCCACTTCCTACATCTGGTCTGCACTTGGGAGCTTTAAGATTCTTACCAGTACTGATGAGGGATGGAGAACAATCACACGCTTGGGGGAAGCACCTTGCCATGTGATGTCGAATCTCTTACATGTCTAGCTTAGTGACAATGGAGTTCCATGTAGCAAAGGTGGCTACCTTTCCCCCAGGCCTCTTGACCATTGCAGAAATAAGTCATTAAGTCTATCTCTCAGCATCCAGTTGGTCGGCCCATTTTTACTGAACACCTGCCATGTTCTAGCATTGCATCCGGGGCTGGGGAAGTAAATAAAAAGCATGTCTCTACTTCGGTGTCACATATGTGGTTAAAAAACTGCACCTCGTAGTGATTTAAAAACACACCAAGGACTAACGCCCTTTTCAATGAGGACAGTTAACACTCAAGCCCTACAACCTTGGTCCTGCTTTCTGCATAATGAAGCACATGGTTAAAAGTAACTGCATGTTCTAGAGGTAACCAGACATGGCGCTCACACACAGGGGCAGGCAGTCGTCCGTGAGCCTTGGCTTGTCTGATGTCAGACGCCGTCTGTACTTTGGCAAACACTGACTTTGTGTCCGTCTCACTGTGTGCCCTCTGCAGGATGGTGTGATCTACTCCTTCATCATCAAAGACTCAAAGTACCAAGTGAAGACCTTCCTTGAGTTTGATGGGCCAGTGGCACATTTGGTGTTCTCCCCTAGTTATAAAATGTTGCTGATTCAGACAGACAAGGTACAGTAGACAGGGATCTCTGGTTGCACGGTCTTCAGACACCAACAGTGCAAATAAAGAAAGGGGGTGTGTGCATAATGACTGTCTTCCCATCGGCACTCTTTCTACTGCACGTGGAAAGCTCTCTGAACAAAGACCTGGATTAAGAAGTAGGTGCTTGGCTATGTATACACACCATCAGAGGAGAGAGTGAATTCGAATCCGTGCCCCGCCCCCAGGGGCTTGCCTTCCATGTCTCTTAGCTCTGTCTCCCCTTTGCTGCCTCTATTGCCTTGGAAACTTTCTCCTTCTGGTATTTAGAGCCTTCTGCTACTCCTGCCTATATTTCTGTCCTACTGGCGACTTTGGAAAAAAGTTACCAGCTATAAAGTAAAACTGCTCTGAAATAGACGTGGTGGATTAACTTGGTCACCCATCTACCTGTATCAGCCAGTCTGGTCAGGAGAAGTCTGAGATCTGATTGGCCTGGCCAATCAGATATCTGACAATGGAGTTTAGTGTTAGTCTGTGTGTGTGTATGTGTGTGTGTGTGTGTGTGTTTCTGTGTTTGTGTGTGTGTAGACTAGTCAATCTATATATAGTCTAGTCTCTATGTATACATATATATATTGGTTCTTAATATATATAATATATATTAATATATGCTATATATAAGTGTGTGGTGGAGTGACTAGGAAGAAGAGAGCTATGGCATTAGCAGGACATTTTAACAAGTTTCTCTACATGTCTGATGGTGAGAGCAATGTGCTTTTGGCATAGCGGCCAATACAAACTGAACTTTTATCCCAACCACTCAGAGCCCAAGGTGGCCTCTCGTTCTGAGTAAAAGCCCAAAAGGCTGTACTTCCAAAGACCTTTCACAACACAGGCTCCATATCCCATCCCTGGCCTTCCTCCCACGCACTTGTCTCTTGCTGTACCTGCTGATTCGCTGAGTCTTTCACGTATTTCAATTAATAAATGAGATGTCTACATTTTAAGTTCCTCTGAGACTTTATTTAAGTCTGTGGTTTCCCTTCGCCTGGTCCCAAGCAGTGTGCTGCATACAGTGGCCATTAAACAAGTATTTGCTGACTTAATGACACGTTCAATAATTATGTTTTCTTTCTCCTGTGGCCTTTCCAGGGGTCTGTTTATCTCTACACATTTGGCGCAGAGCCGGCTCTCGATAAACTCCTAGAAGCCTGTGATGGGAAAGTTCAGGCCGTCAGCTTTGTCTCACCTGGAACCAAATACTTCCTGGTAAGGGATGGTGTACGGGGTGGAACACGACAGGACTCAGGTTGTTGTCTTTCAAGATGAGGTTTCCATCCGTAAACAGGCTGGTCTCGAACTCTGATATCTGTCTGGCTCTGCCGCCCAGTGCTGGTATTAAAGGCTGCCTGGCTAAATATTAGCCAAAAATCTTCTGCTTTACTTCCAGCACGGGTTCTTTTACCGCACCTTTCCCACCAAACGTAGACCAAATCATTGATGATGGCCCCTTCATTCGTTGCACAGCCCTTTAAAAAAAAAAGAAAGAAAATCTAAGTATGCAGTCAGCAATGCTACCACTGCCCAGAGGCATCTTTAATTCTTAAGTGATCCCATTTTACAAAGATTGCGGGCATGTTTGACCCTGGCCCCATGCTCTGTAGTACTGAGCCCACCTCCAGTACACCCTTCCTCCTCCAGGACCTCCAAGACCATTGTCAACATCCACTGGGAAAGGGAACTGGAGGGTTCAGATGATCATCATAATCTATGGCAGACCATCACCCTGACATGAATAACAGGCTGAAGCTTTGTTAAGGTGTGACCTCTTCCAAAACTGAGCCACAGACTTAGTCTAAGTCTAGTCATATTATCACTGCTGTTTTGCAAAAAAAAAAAAAAAAAAAAAGATTGATTATAAATTCAACACAAAAACAACCAGCATCCTATTGAAGAAGGCATCAGTGAGGTACTGAGAAATCAATACAGTCAGCTGATGCTACAATCGTAAAGAATAAGATAAGATATAAATGCAATAGAAAACAAGAGCTCATAGATAAACCCACATAAATATAATCAAATGATCTTTTAGGGTTTTAAACTTTCTTTTGAGAAAGAGTCTTGCTAGGCTGCCTAGGCTGGCCTTGAACTTACAGACTTCATTCTCCATTCCCCAAAGTGCTGGAATTCTAGGTAAGTGCTACCACCGTGCCTGACACAGCAAAACAAAGTAGCAAAGTAACAAATGTGACAAAGTAGCCAAGACAATTACCTTCTTTCATCAAATGGTGCTGAAAAAAAAAACTAGATGCAAATTGTTTACATTCCAAAAATATCAAAACTAACTGTAGACAAATATAAAAGCAAAACTACAAGGTTATTAAAAGGTGATGGTCAAATCCAGGTTACCCTGGGCTCAATGGCAAGCCCTTTAACTGCAGTACCAAATAGAACATGCAGAGGAATAAATCGTCGCATTGCGTTTGACCAGAAATGCTCTGTGAAAACCCTCCAGAGTAGAGAGCCCTAGGCACATCCTCTGCTACGAGAAGGAAAAGGCAAACCACAGCCTGAAGGAACAGACATCTCTGCAGCTGTAGCTGACAAAGGACAGGGCAGCCGGGTCTGCAGGAAGCATGTGGGATTCAAGAATAAGAAAGTGAACAATGTCATTCAGAAATAAGGGGATGGGGGGGATAAATGAATGGGCTCTACACAAAGAAGGCATATGGACAGAAAATAAGGATAGGAGAAGATGCTGTAAACATCTGTCCTTAGGAAATGGTGGCAATGAGATGCCACCGCCTATTAGAATGTCTCAGATCTGAAGTGCTGCCAACAGAGGCCGCTGTCGAGCAGCCCAAGAGCGAAGGGAAGCACTCCCTTGTTGAACAGAGGTAGAGCCAACTTGGAAGATGGTTTGTCAGCTTCTTTTAAAACAAAGCGGCACCCTATGCTCCGGCGGCTATCCTCCTTAGTATTTATCCAAATGGGCTGAAAACATGATGCCATCCAAAAATGAGCTGCACGCAAATGTTTACAGAAGCATTGTTCATAATGGCGCAGACTTTATGAACCACTGAGGTGCTCACGCATCCACCAGTGAGCACAGAGACTGGAGCGCAGTCGTGCAGTGCGCCCTGGCTCGGGAATTAAAAGAAATAAAGCTGTCCGGCCAGCACTAGACTTGGACGGATCGTAAATGCACAGTGCTAAGTGATGGAAGCCAGTGTGGGAAGAGCCTGCACACTGTATGCATCTAACGAGATATTTCCGGAATAGGCAAAGCCATGGAGCCAGACAAACTGATCAGTGGTTGTCAGGGGTATGGGGAGGGAGGCTGACTTCAAACTCACAGTGATGCTTGTCCTCTACCTCCTAAGTGTTGAAGATAATTGTTTAAAACACACACACACACAGACACACAAGGAGCCCACGTATGACATCTGTGCCTATAATCCTAGGGCAATTAATCCTACCACAATGTAATCCTCCATTAGGAAGGGAGGCAGGGGGACTGGAAGTTCAAGCTTAGCCTGGGTTCTATTCAAAACCTTGTTTCTGAGTGGTGGGGGCAAGAGGATAAAGAAAAGGGTAACATCATTTCTTCAGAAAATAAGAGTCAGTGTTGAATTTATAAGCGATTAATAACCTATAGAAACAGTGAAGCTTTTAACTGGCCCTCGGGTTGAGCATACTAGCCGATCAGCATGTGCTCCCATACTGGAGTCTAACGGTCCATTCAGTGTACCCGTCTTCCTCCCACAGACGCTCACAAGTTCAGGGGAAGTTTCCATCTTATCAATAGAAGACGGCACTTATACAGGCAGGATTTTCCTGAGGACTCAAGTAAGTGTGCCCAAGCAACCCAAGCTTAAAATATCTATTCTGACTCTACTTGACCTCCAGTGTTCACATCTAGTGGTCTTTGGAAATCCTACTGCACTGGTTTGCATACAGAGGTAGAATGTAAGAAGCCCTGATTTAGTCATACCTACCCGCCACGGTGCCAGGCTCACATTACGGTACCACAGAAAGGAACCGGGGGCCTCAAAGACTATCTCCTAAGGGTGTAATCTGGTGAATGACAGGACAGTTAATGCTACTCAAAAGCTCAGCTCTGAAAATGGGGTCACAGTCATCCCTCTGAGCCCTAGAAATAATGGGATGTGGGTTTCTCTATGGGTATCCAAAGCTTTCATAGAAGGAAGACATCCCGGTGCTAGCTGGCAAACTCCCACAGCATCTTTCTCAGTGTGCCATTGCCTCTGAATAATCCGAGATACATTTTGCATAAAGTAATGTAAAAAAAAAAAAAGTGTGAAGACCTAAATAGTAACCGTGCTGGATTTTTCCTCCTTTGTGTCTTAGAAGGTAGGGAAATTCCAGTTCTTTTCACCTACAAATTAAAATTCTCAATCCTAAAATGCTTACACCAAGGATATAAGGTATAGATACTAAGCAAGCACCATGCCATATAATATTACACCTTGCAATTATAAGTCCCTTCCCCCCAAAAGTAACAATATAAAGTCTTGTCTAATAATTGGGGAAGGATCTCTCTCTCTCTCTCTCTCTCTCTCTCTCTCTCTCTCTCTCTCTCACACACACACACACACACACACACACACACATTCTATAGAGGACCGTAAAGGCTTCAATTAATATGTAATAATAAAAGCCCATTGAGGGAAGCTGGGAGAAGATGTGGTGGCCAGCTGTGCAGATAGACATAGGACCAGAGTTCGGGTCTCCAGCACCTGTGTAAATGCTGTGCAGATATGAAGCCTCCTGCGGTCCCAGCTTGTGGGAGGACTTGGAAACAGGCCTCAATGGCATTTGCTGGTGGACCAGCTGAGCCAGCAAGCTCTGGGTTCAAGCAAGAGTGCCTGCCCCGGTATATAAGGTGGAGAGCCATCAAGGAAGCTGATGATCATCTTTGGCCTACACACGCACACACACATACATACACATACACACACACATACACACACACACATACACACACACACACACATACACACACACATACACACACACACATACACACGTAGAACCCATTCACACATACACCCATACTGCACCCATAAATACATGCAGAAACAGCCCCCTTGGTTATGAGAATGCTCTGAGAGTCACCCACCAGCCTAACTTTTCTCTTTTCCATCTCTGTCCTTACAGCAGCAGACACGTCTCCATCCCGTCTCTCTTCTTTTCTTTCTCAAACTGCAATAAAAATGTCCTTGGCAGTTCATCTGAGTCCAATTTTGAATCCCCTTATATCCAGAACTTAGAATCTATAAGCAGGACCCCCGAGTCTCCCTGTGACATGGGGGGGGCATGTTTCCCTTCAGCACTACTGCTTAGTTTTCTTAAATGTCCCTTTAGACGCTGTCATTCTAAGCTTTAGCATAAAAATACAACGTAAAGATTCCTGTGGTTGCTTATGCAGTTGGTCAGATTCAGAGATGTTGACTTTCTGTACAGAAATATGGAGCAAAACAAGCTCTCAGGCTTTTGAAAAATTCTAAGCACTTGAGGTAGGGTTGGAGGTGGGCTGAGGGTAAGACTGGAGGCCTGGGACGTGCTAAGAGCAAGCTCTGTAACCCTGAGCGACAGGCCCCTTAGGGTTTATTGCATATGGTGCGCCCTTCATCCTCTGGGGTTCATTCTTCAACAGGCAACAGCTCTGGCTTGCTCCCCTTCTTCCCCGTCGGCTGCCGTAGGGACAATGGATGGCTATGTATACTTCCTGAGCATCCTTGACGTGGAGTCCCCTCAGCTGATTCACCAGACCTTCCTCTCCCAGTCACCTGTGAAGATACTGACGTAAGCATCACCTACACTAGGCATGCTATCATCAGACCTGTCTATAGGGGGCGCAAGTGAAACGCCCTTGCTTTTGGGTTCTACACATTTCCCATGTTTGGGAGTTTCACTCGGGTTCGAGCATTCAAAAAGGAAGGCAGGCAGAGTGGAAAGTTCCCTCCCAGGAGCAGCCCATTACCAATGTCTCTCTTCAAAGACATTCTTACCCACAAATAATCAAAAAGACAAGCTTTTTTGTTTACTTACACAGTCTTCAAATACTGAGAGCAGGCTGGAACACGTGCCCTCGTGTGAGGGTGTACACACATGTGGAAGTTTGTGAAAGCCAGAGGTCAACCTTGGGTGTGTGTGTTCCCTCAGGTGCCATCCACCTTGGTTTCGGGGTGTTTAGGTTGTGTGGGGGCGGGGGTCTCTCACTGGGCCTAGAACTCACCTATTGGGCTAGACGGGTTGACCTATGAGAGCCAAAGGTCTTGTCTCCACCTCCCCAACCCTGGGATCAGAGTACACATGCCATTGTGGATTTATTTTCAGGCAGGTCTTGGGGCTCAAACTCACCTGAGCTATCTCCCCAGCCCCACTGGAGAATGTTCAACATCCGCATTAGAGATGAGCCTCATTCTTCTCGGTAGTGGCAAAATATTCCATTATCTGTACATTTCATCATTTTTCTTAAATTATCTCAAATCCTTGAAGCAATATTTTCAAAGATACTTCTGCTATTTTGAGCATTGTTATACGGAGTGATGAGTTTCGTGGGTCACTTTCATGCTTTGTTCTCACCGCCCCGCCCCGCCCGGTGCTCTGTTCCCAGCCCTCCTCCAAGCTCTGCTCCCAACCCCCCCCCATACTATTGCACACCCTGAGCTCTGCTCACCCTACTCCTGCGCTCCCATTTCCCTATTCCCCTTTTGCTGCCCTGTAAGATACATTTTCTACTTTCGTATTTCATTATCCTCTCTCTTTGCTCCTCTCCTTAAGATCTCTCTTTTCTCTTTATGGCCCCTTCTAGTTTCAACACACACACACACACACACACACACACACACACACACACCTCCAATAAAAACACAAAAGTGGAAGCCATAATATGTACAAAGGACCAGTAATGTAAAAAAAAAAAAAAAAAAAAGTTTTTTAAAATGCCCTGACTAAACATTAAGAGACATAGAACCACGCCCCCCCCCATTAAATTCTTTGAGTGCTAGATATGGATTCTGCACTTAGAGTGGTTTATATCCCCAGAGAGACTCGGCTGGAGAAACTAGTTATTGGTTTCAAGTAATAATCAATTTGGAGATTGCTTCTGAGTTAGGGAGGGGACACGCGTCCACTTACCTCAGCACTGGGACCCCGTTTGGCACAAACCCATGCAGGCCTTGTGAATGCTGCCACAGTGTCTGTGGGTTCATGTGTGCGTCAGCCCTGCTGTACTGAGAAGGCTTCATTTCCTCTGCCTCCCCATCTCTTCTGCTTTTACCATCTTTCTGCCTCCTCTTCCACGGGGGTCCCCTGAGTCCTAAGGGGAGGGACTTTATGAAGATGCCCCATGTATGACTGAGTGTTCTGGGGTCTCTCCCTCTCTGCACACTGTCTCCACATTCCCCATCTACTGCAGGAGGAAGCTTCTCTGGCGGTGGCTGAGCAAGACGCTATGAGGAGACCAGAATGTCACTAGGAATCATTTTACGACTCTGTTCCTTTAGCAGAACAGTAATATGCAGGCTTCCCCCTAGGTCTCTGACCCGTAGGTTTCCTCTCATGAAATGGACCTTAAGTCTAGTCAGATGTGGGTTGGTTCCTCCCACAAGCTTGGTGCCATTGTTACATTGTTGTATCTTGCAAGCAGGTCACCACTGTAGATCAAAAGCTTGCTCAGCCTGCTCCCTTATACAACAACCCAGGACCACCTGCCCAGACACACGTAAGTCATCTGTCAAGAAAATGAGCCACCCCCCCCCCAGACTTGGCTACAGGCCAATCTGATGCTGTCATTTTCCAATTGAAGTTCTCTGTTCCCAGATGACCCCTGCTTGGGTCAAGTTGACCAGATAAATAAACAAACAAAACCTTAGCCCGCAGAATTGCTTACAGGAATATGAATGAGGGTTACTCCTAGGCAACAGAAATGATTCAAAGACAACTATCTCACCAAAGCCCACCCAAGTATCAGTCAGCTCACTAAAGCAGAGAACTGGGAGAACAGTGCACAGCTTCTAGAAAGTTCAGCAGGTTACAGAGTGTACTTTGCAGGTTGCTCAGTTGGGCTGATCCTCTTCCAGGCACCTAGATTGGACTGTTTCTTCTAAGCATCTCAGTTGGACTGGATTTCCTTCAGGCCTCCTGTGGGCAGCTCAGCTTATGTGAACGTGTTGGGCTTTGGGAGAGACATTGCATAACACCGGACCTGCCAGTCCAGGGACGCTGAAATTCGTTCTGTTTTCTGGCGTCTTCAGCTTCTTTCTCGGGGAGTGAAGTTTTCATTGCTGAGGTCTTTCACCTTTGGTTAGGGTTATTCTTAGGTCTCTGGTTGGTTCGTTTGCTTGATTGCCTGCTTGTTTTCATCTGTTATGAATTGGATATTTTTCCAAATTTCTTGTCTTTTAGCCTATTTTTATTGGTATACATAAAAGCTGCTGGATCTTGTGTGTCGACTTTATATTCCTAACTAGTGAACAGTATTACCTGCTCAGAGAGTTTTCTGATGAAGTCTGTGGGGGTCTTTCTAAGTGTGGCTCGCAAAGGATGTTTTGATTTCTTCCTTTCCTATCAATGTCCCTCTTGTTTCATTCATTTCATTGTCCTGAGATGTTTGGCATCCTATCAAACAGTGCAGGAGCTTTGGCATTCTTTTTTTCCTCTCTCCATATTTTAGTAGATATCCTCCGACTGCTCCCCAACTTGTAGAGTTCAGTCTACAGGTTTGTCATACATAGTCTTTGCTAGGTACAGACATATTCCTGAAATTCCTCGGAATTTTGGCACTCTTATTGAAGAGATACATTAAAATTTGTCAAAGCCTTTCCTACCTATGTCCATGGAGGTGACTGTGGTTTCTACCCTTAATTCTATTTGCATGCTGTTTCGGACTTACTATGTTGCAGATGCTGATGCTACATTGTATCTCGGAGATGAAAGCAATTTAGTCACAGTGTCTAAACTGTCCCTCCTGATCTCTGTGGCCTCCAGCACAGTGGGGAAGCAGGAGCGACTCTCCTCCTTGTCCCCTGCCCTTCTGAACTGTGTCTTTTTGTGGGCCTCCTCTTTCCGGGACCTTTTTCTTTTCCTGTGGTTCATATTGTTCCCTTCTTTTCTATTTTGAGAAAAATGTAGAAGGGGTTCACTAGGTTCCTCCTCTTTTTCCATGTGGCAATTATTAGATACTGAAAGGCCACACCATCACTAGCTAATCTGCCAATGTATTTTACTGTTATGGAGTCCACTTAAATCCAACATATTTAAACACCAGGTCAATGTAGATGACAAAAATCTACTGTAATCAAGCCCCTACTGATTGACCAGGGCCACAGAACAGAGTCTTAATTGCAACAACAAGCCGGAATATCTCAACATTTAAGTTTGCAAACCATAAATATCTGTGCCAAGTTATTGTTTCATTTTTTCCACCAATCAGGATAGGAGTTGGTTTCTGGGCCTGGGAACATGAATGTAGTTTAACCCCTCCCACAAAATGGAGATGTTATCTTTGAGATGGCATTCCTTACAAATGCGTGTGCGTGTGTGTGTGTGTGTGTGTGTGTGTGTGTGTGTGTCTTTGAGATGGCTGAACTCACACAACTGTCTCTTTATAAGTTGTCCCTAAGATGGCTGGACTCATACTCCTTACATTACCAATTTAAAATATCTGCCTATCTTTTCTGAGCATTTTTTTGATTGGCTAGTTGTTGGCCTGGGAGTTTTTTTGATTGGCTGGCTATTAGCTTTTGTTTTGTTTTGATTCAGTGCTTAGGACTGAACCAGAGGTCTAGCGTACGGTAGGCGAGACCTCCAAAACTGAGCTACGTCTCCAGCCCTCCTGCGGTTCCTTGCTTATGTATTTACAAATTAAGTTTGGGATAGCATTGGCTCAGAGGGGAATGACCACATCAACATGTCTGCTTTTATAAGGTCAGAGAATATTCTAAAATCACAAACGACACGGCTGGGGGTGTAGCCTAACCGTAGATGACCCCACCCACTTTGCACGCACAGGACACTGTTCCAACCCAGCAGCACAATATAAATGAACCGATAAATAAAGGCCACCCACGCTAAGCGCGGCTCGTTTTGAACGTGCTTCTGTGGTCGCGCGCGTCCAGAAAGCTCACTCGTCACAGAGTGCTGAAACAAAGTATATTCAGCATTTTGGATTTCTTCTCTTCCAGTTATGACCAGCGAGGAATCTTTCTGTTAGTCGGTACAGAAGAAGGAAACGTCTTTGTCATCGATGCCAGACCCTCAAAGTCTTTTCAGATTTTTGGATTCACTGGTATGATACAGGGTGTTTGTGAGTTTAAAATTTAGATCACTTTATGCCAAATAATTGAAAGTTTAAATTTTGAACTATATCAAGACAATTATGTGTGTTGTATTTTCCTGAAAAATGAAGTTTTAAATAGAAGTTAAGTTTCTATGTTATATTTAGAGGAATTGAGAGTATTAGAGTTGTCTAGTATGTAACGGATGCTTTAAAAAAACAAAACAAAAAAAAAATAAACCTTGTATCAACTACTGAATTAGTAAAAGGTCTGAACATCTACTCACAAGAAGAGGAGTAGATGGTTTGTAACTGTAATTGTTTAAAAAAAAAACTTTTTACCTCTGACCTCTGTTTAATAATTAATTTTTCTACATTCCTTTAGTCCCAAATGTATGTGTGTTCCCCAAGCTATATTTACAAATTCATTCATTTATTTAGAATAAAGTTACTAGGCACCTACTACGTACAGTGTTGAACATGGGCCTTGTGGGGGACAGAAAGGTCCAGCAAACAGTTTAGTGCTGTGTGATTCTTCAGAAAAGGGGGTAAGAGTGAATGAAGCTGAGGGGTGACAAAGAAGGACGGAGACTGTGTCCCAGGGGAAGTAATGATTCAGAACGTTTCCATATGTGCAGGACGGCGCACATTAGTGCTACAACTCAAGGCTCAGATCTGACGTAAGATATAAGTAGACAATTTTGGCAGGTAATCTTGACATTCTGTCTTCTTGAGCCATTGGCTCCCATATTGTCAAAACCATGACCTACCTGCTCACTAGGGCCAAAAAGCAACCCAGTCTGTAAGTCAGATGGCGCCTTGTTCAGCAGAGCCTAAGGCTGACCGCAGAGAGGATTGCATATGCTCATTGAATATTCCGGTTGTTAACTAATGAGGTCCGGTCAGAGGTTTGCTCTGTTGCTATGCACTGTAATGCTAAGAGGGTCTGGGCCTCAGGGTTACCCGGTACCAGCTCGAGGTTGTGCAAGCTGTGTTTCTGAATTTAAAACTATTAGTTAAATAAAAACGGCTACAGCCAATTACTAGAGAGATTAGAGATGGGCAGGGTTTTTAATTACCTAGTCGTGCGGCAGAAAGAGAGGAAGAGGAGTGGAGAGAGAGAGAGAGAGAGAGAGAGAGAGAGGAGTTACCATGAGCACGCATCAGGAGGAATGATGCCACTGGGAAGGCAGCCAGGCCAGCGTTAGAAGCACCGATTAGGGGTTACCTCCCAGTAATTGTCAAAGCCTAATTAAAAAGAAAAGAAAAAAAAAAAACCACAATCCAAGTCTCACTTCTTTTAAAGCTAGTCAGGAATAAACTTTCACTGGTGGTACCACAAGGTTGGCCTGTAGGTGGGAAGGGAAAAGCTGGACAGCCACAGGAATCCTGAGCTCTCGCTGAAACCACAGGCAGAGTACGACAAAAACCACAGACGGTCCAAGTAGTGAGGGGCCTGCGGCATCCCTTCCAGAGACAGCCCAAGGAAGACAGACTGGGGGAGAGGCCTGACAGGCATGAGCGGGGCATGCTGGTCCGTTAGCCGCTGGTCCCCGAGAGACAGGTGGGTCAGAGAGGACACGGGTGGGAAAGCGGAGACAGCACACGCAGAGATGCCGTGGGAAGCTCGTGGGAAGCTCAGCAAGAGTGAGAATAGTTATGTGACTACTGAGTAGAAGGGAGGTCCCCGCCTCTTGAGGGAAGAAGAATGAGTGTCAATACTGAGTAGAAGGGAGGTCCCCGCCTCTTGAGGGAAGAAGAATGAGTGTCAAAGCGGATGCTGGATGCCTGGAGACAGGAAGCGGCGGTGGGTGGTATGTCTCCTGATGGGCTCCAAGTCGCAGATGGGAGCCCTGCGTCCTGCCAGGGCTAAGGGATGAAGGGAGATAATGGGAATAGACAAGGAAAGAAACGAGGAAACAGTAAGATCCAGGATAAGAACATTTTCTGACACGGCCCCTGACTCCCTTATTAAGAAATGTGGACGCCAAGCTGCAGAATGCCGTGGGGGGGGGGGGCAGGAAATGGCAGTGCTGTTCAGTCTTGGGTGAGGTAAATGTGGCACAGCGAAAGTCAGTGAGCAGGACTTCCCAAGGGTCGGATTCTGCATCAGGAGCATCTCCACTGCGTATGCAATAAGAACATGAGAGTACCCAGTGTAAGAGCCCTGGAACTGACTGGTACCCAGACGGGAGCCAGGGCACGAGTACACAGGATACAGATGGGAGGTACAAAGATGGCAGACTCCAACCCCTGTTGGAACATAGGCATGACTAAACCCACCTTTCTGGAAAATCAGAAGTATCTCCTGTTTGTTTATCAAATAGGTCCCATAACTCCTACTTACAGGTCAATAAGATTGGCGACTTGAGATTCAGTGAAGGAGTGTCTCCATTTGACACACAAGAATACAACTTGGTGTGAGTGTGTGTGTGTGTGTGTGTGTGTGTGTGTGTGTGTGTGTTTAAAATGTTAAATATTAACAAAGGATCATGCTGAGAATTTGGGGGAAAGTAATCTCTCTTATATCCCAGTTAGAATGATACAGGATTCTTTAAACTCAGTGACCACTTAGAGTCACACCCCATTCACTTTCAGAGACAAGCAAGGACATCCTGCAGATATCCACAGTGTCAGTCGTGGAATCAGATGTGGTCGAAGTGCTGGTGCTGTCTCCACTTCCAGAAATGGGAAGAAGCAGGCTGGAGTACTTCACCCTGCCCATCATGTTACCACAAGGTAAAATCAGCAGCTCAGCCCCTCCTCCCCGGCCCGAAGCGTGGCTCGAGTGCATCTCTGGTTTCTTGGTAAAGTGGTTGTTCACAATGCATCTTTACAAAGACTGAGAGATGTGTGAGGTGAAGCCTCCTCCGTGCCTCAGAGCTCAGTTGATCTGCCGTTTTGTGATGGTTTTTGTTCTGTGTGATTTTAAATATTCACAGTTAAATTCAGCTATTTTACAGTGTAGTTACCTAGATGTATAAAATAAGCTCGCTGGGTTCATTAAAAGGCTGAGAGAATACAGGGATTCTTTTTGTCTCAGATGGCAAATTTATCTAGCTAGAAATTTTGAAAGTATAGAATGATAGAACATAATGTTTTAGGAAACCTCAAAGTACTTTTAGGATTTGAGAATCTAAAAGAGGGGAGGGGGCATGGTGGCATGTGGCTCATGCCTTTAATTCAAGCTCTTAGGAGGCAGGGAAGGCAGATCTCTGAATTCAAAAAAAGCCTGGTCTGTATGCAAATTCCAGACCAACCAGAGTGCATAGTGAGACCCTGCCTCAAATAAAAAGGGAGGGAGGGGAAGGGGGGAGAGGACAGAGGGGGGGGGGGAGGGTGGAAGGACCACACTTGTAATCTCAGCACTTGAGAGGCAGGGGGATTGTGGAAAGTTTGAGGCCAGTAACATCTTTATCCAAAAAGAAAGGAAGAAAGGGTGGGGTGGGGGTGGGGAGAGTATCTTCGTACTGTCCTGTTTATTTTAATGTTAAATCTTAAGCTAATTTGAAGGGAAAAGCTGTGGTATATAGTTTACTGTCAGCATTAATTATCCCTGTTTGAGGCAAATTGTTTTTAATATTTTTTTAAATCACCAAATAGCCTCAGTCCTGTTAATTAAATGTTTACGTTTTTCCTTTCTTGTTCCATAATGGTGTGTAATGATTTTCAGCATGAACTTGCAGGGGTGTGTGTGTGTGTGTGTGTGTGTGTGTGTGTAAGCTCCCCTCTTTTGCTATTCTAGTGGTTCCTGAAAACTTTTCTGACGAAAGAGGAAGGCTAAAAGACAACTTCACCCACAAGTTCCTGTATGAGGTGGAACACAGTCTGTCTTCTGCTGTGCTGGGCTTTGCAGAAAGCAGAATCTATGGCTTCTGCAGCCAGGTGCCCTATATCTGCAGCTACGTGATGCCTTTGAAGGTATGCCAGCCTTTAAGCCTCAAGACTGATGTCGCATTAATTAGACGAGACCCTCTTGGCTGCCTTAGCAGATTAATTCAGTCAGCAAATGGCTTCCCAGGAGCGGTAGTATCAGCATCACGTTTAATTAGGGTGGCCGACATCGCCCATTGCTCCATCACGGATACAAAGGAGTGGCCTCGAGTTTATGCCTCATACACCATTCATGTCAGATACAGAGGCAGGTGGTAGAGTATTTGTTTAGTACTTTAAAATATATATCTGCTATAAGAGCTGTTCCATAGACGCCAGGCGCTAACAGGCAGACCATTTCCTGGGAAACTTTCTACCTTGGCACTAAGTAAAATTGCACAACACAATTAAACTATGCCCCTGTCCCATTACTTCACCTCTCTTCAAACTCCTACCATTCTGTGACATCTCCTGTTGCGTGTACCAGCCCAGTGCCTTGCCTGCTACCTTTGGACGCCCACTGACGCCCGTCTTCAGATGCCTGGGAGGAAGAGACTCTCCCCCAAGGCTTCCTTAGATTATTCTTTTCTTCTCTCTAGTCTTTTCTCTGTGTGGTTTGTATTAGACATGGAAATTAATAAAAAGAGAAGAGACGGTTCATGATATTAGGTGGGATATTATAGAAGTGTTGTAGAAGCAAGATTTATACTTGTCTTTGGAGCCCGGAGATAGCATGTGCACCCCGAGGAAGAAGTGCGGACGGAGGGAGGGGAACAGGGCTGGGTGGACGGAGGGAGAGGGGGCAGGGCTGGGTGAAGCCGAGAAGGACCTTTCAGGCAGAAGGAAGGTCATGTCTGAGGCTTGCAGAAGGGGGTGTGCATGGGACACACGGTGAGGAGACTGGCGACTTTTGTTTGATTGTGCACAGTGGTATATGAAAATGATGGCTGAAAACCAAGACTGTCGGCGTGGGCTTGGATCCTTAATGGCATTATCACACGCAGAGAAGCCATTTATGGGCCGAGATGTAGGCCAGTGGTTATGAGTACCTGCTTGTCATGCATAGGAACCTGAGTTTGATCCCAGTACTGGAAGAGGGAAGGAAGGAAGGAGTGAAGGAGGGAAGGAGGGAGGGAGGGAGGGAGTGAAGGAAGGAGTGAAGGAAAGAAGGAAAGAAGAAGGGAAGGAGAGAGAAAGGGAGGGAGGGAAGGAAAGAGAGAGGGAAGGAGGGAGGGAGGGAGGGAAAAAATAGGGAGAGAAGGAAGGAGGGAGGGAGGAAAAATTAGGGAGGGAGGGAAAAAGTAGGGAGGGAAGGAGGGAGGAAGGGATGGAGGGAGGGAAGGAAGGAAAGAGGGAGGGCAAGCTCCTTAGCTAGCAAAAATCATCCTTTATTTGTAAAGATGTAGCTGTAATTGATACACAGCATAAACACAGGGACCTACTCTGTCTCACACAAGGAAAGAATCCCCAGATGTGAACCTGACCACACGTGTAACACATGCCCGAAAAACCAACGCGATCTTTTCAGCAGTGTTCTCCTTTGCTTTGATTGGCAGGAACACACTGGCGTCTGCGTACTTAAGCCTCACCAGAAAGTACAGAGCAAACAGTACGGACCCGGAACGATCTTTATGTCTTCTCACGGATTATGGCTTATGACAGTAGCTAAATGTGGAATTCTCTGTATCCGAGATATGTTCACTCTGGTAAATTAACAAAAAAGAGAATCTGTGTGGAGAAAGGGGTGGGGGTGGGATTGCCTAGTGGTTAGGGCATCTGTTGCTCTTTCAGAAGACTCAGGCTCAGTTTCCAACATCCACAGTCCCAAGGGATCCGGCGCCCTCTTCTTGCTTCCTTGGACAGCAGCACATATGTGGCACACATAACATACATGCAGGGAAAACACTCATATACATGAAATTAAAATAAGTGCTTTTGCTAAATTATATAAAAACACACGGGGTAGGGACCAGTCAGCTTGCCACTCTAAAGAAGGAAACACCGCCAGGGCAGTGAGACCCTCACAGAACACTAGGCAGGGCACTGCAGATGGACAAGCTGTTCCTCGAAAACTCACTGAGAGGCACTGACCTTCTGACTCCTACTGTGAAGTCAGAGAAACCACTTCCTGGCCCCCAGAGGCTCATGGGAAGGAAGTGGCTTTTGAAAATGACGCGCTTAGCAACAATGGTAGCCTAGTCTGGAGGGCCTTGGCTTGTTGCTGCTGTACTTCAAAGATACCGAGGGAGCAGAAGGGTTCCAGAGCCCGCAGACCTCTGAGAAACCGAGACCGGTTTCTCTTCTGCAGAAAGTAGAGCGATTCTTACTCAGTTTTCATCACGAGACAACGTTCCTACACGTCCACAGATACCATTGTCTCTGGCTGGGCACATAGTAGTTGCTTTCTTCTCGTTTAGAAGAAAGTTGGACAAACTCAGTACGGTTCTAGGGGGAAACTGTGTGTCTCTTAGGAAAATCTGGGTTTTCTCTCTTCCCAGTGTGTTAACTGTGTGTGTTTTCATGCTCCCTGTGGGGTGCAGGCTCACACACACTGCAGCAAAGGTGTCAGAGCACAAGCTTCCCTTTGCTGCAGCCAAAGCCAGGCTAGCTGGCCCACAAGCTCCCGGAGAAGTCTTTGTGGACACATGCAGGGCATTGGATGTTCCTTGAATTACTTCCTCTGGCCTTCAAGTGGGTTCTGGGGATTAAAGTTCATGCTGTGAGGCTTACACTTCCAGCACTTTATGTCCTGGGCCATCTCTCCAAGTCTAGAGGCTGTTCCTTCGTTAGTTTGTTTTTTAATGAACAATTGTAAACCACAATGCACTGTCTGGAGCTTGGTGCAGCTGACAGTGACCCAACACAGCAAAGCAACTCACAGATGAAGTTATTCATGGAACAGTGACAATAAATAAATAAATAAATAAATAAATAAATAAATAAATAAATAAATAAATAAATAAAAATAAAGAAGGAAGGAAAAAAAGAAAAGAAAATTCCCAGTTTCCTGCACAGAAGACCACATAAATAAATGAACTATGGTACAAAATCAGCACTTAAATAAGACATGAACTTTCAGGCAGCCATGACACAAAACAGGGAGAGCCAGCTATAACAGTCTGAAAAACGTCCCAAGAAATCTGATTGTTAAGTAGAAAAGCAAGGTGTATAAAGTAAGTGTATATGCATATACTGTTCTACAGCTTATGTGAAAAATTTATATTTATATAAATGTTTCTGAAAGATTCCTGATGGCATATATTCACAGCTTTCAGGGGAAATGCTAGCCGTGGAGTCAGAAGAGATCTCATACCAGGCTCTCTGATAGCTTTCTCTATCTTACACTACTTGAAGAAACTCTTGTCTCCTCACAAACCTATGTGGAAAGAATCAGGCTCCAGGGCCAGGGCAACAGCTGTAGGTTTTCGCTAAAGCTTAAACTGTTGTCCCGCATTGCATCCGTCAGTGATGCGTTTGTTTGGATTACTTAATTGGTTTCATTAGCACACCCCAGGGCATGTTATCTTTTTTCCCTGGGTTTCTTCTCACCTTCTCTAAACACACTCAGCCACTTTACAGAACACATATCCCGCCTGATTCATCGGAGGCATCCAAGGTTTCCTCACCCAAGGTCCCTCCCCTGACTCCACAGCCTTCAGCAAGTACACTGGAAGGGTGGGTGTCTGGTGGCCTGCCTTAAGCCACTGGTTCCGAGCCCCCTCCTTCCACGTTATGTAAAGTAGGGGGAAAATAAGTCAATGCTGGCTTGAACTAGAAGTTTTAAGTACTGTGTGTTACCAAGAGCTACTTTTGTACCAACTGAAGGGTCTTCAGAAGTACAGAAAAAAAATTACCCACAAGCAAAGGTACATGTGACCGTGTTAGGGAAAAAAAAAAAAAAAAAAAACAGCAACAACACCGTACTGTGTAATGGAGAATTCAACTTATAATCTCTCCGTTTTGTCCCTAAAACTATTGAGGAAACCTTTGTTCGGTGTCGAAGTCATTCTCACCAGGGGCATGGAATTCAGAGCATAAAAATGTCGATGGACGGACAGAACATCCTGGTGAATGGGAAGGATGACAACACCATTGTCTACCTCAAATGGAAGTAAGTTCCGTGCACGGTGCACAGTGTGATACGATACGGTGTTTTCAATTTGGAAGGGCAGTCTCTCCAGCAAGAGGCTGTCGTGCACAGAGGTCTGAGGGGAGGGCGCACACCTTGCTTGCTGTGGGAGCCATGCGGGAGACACCAGGGTGGATAAGGGTCCGAGGAAGGAGCATGGCAAGACTGTTTCTAAAGGAAGGATCTAGAAGGATCTGGTCAGAAGCTGGAATGGGTTAGACCATCAGGTACTGGGGTCTGGAACTTGCCCCTGAGGTTGTTAACGGCCAAGAAATAATGGCCCCCGATGTAAGAGTGTCTTGGGTGTGGGCCTCATCCTTGGGTGGCTGGGGTGTGGGCCTCTGGATTAGTTGGCTGCATGTGAAAGGGTGTTTCAGAGGGATTGATCCCTGGGAATTGACTCATCCCAAATCAATAACGTAACACCAAAAGACAGCTTGGACTTGAAATGCAGCCTTACTTGGAAGCCACCAAAACTAAGCTCCGTTTGGCAACCGTAAAACACAGCCTTGGTAACGCAAGAAAGAGTCCATACCATGGAGATGTTTGTGTCCTAACACTTTGGGGAGCTGCTTATCCCAAAGACTCCCTTCCAGATTGCACGAACGTGCCCATTCCGTATGTGAAAGCCTTGAGTTACATAGAGACTCATCTTAATACACAATTCCTAACATGCCCTTACGGTGCAGGAGACCTGTTTAAAAAGGAAAGACGTCTCCAGCTGTCACCGATTGTCTGAGCCCCCACACTAATCAAAGCCGTGTTTGGAACCTTGGTTCAGGACTTAGGAGCCGTGGGACCATAGGCATGCGACCATACTTTTACCTCTACCCGTGTGGGCCGCGATATCCCACCTAACAGATATTTACATTACGATTCATAACAGTAGCAAAATTACAGTTATGAAGTAGCAACGAAAATCCTTCCTATGGTTGGGGTCACCACAGCATGAGGGAATTATATTAAAGGGTCACAGCATCTGGAAGGCTGAGAAACCCCTGCTCTAAGTTGTCTGAGACGGTGTCCCTCAAGGTGGGAGATCTGTAGCTTCGGTAGACTTGGTAGAAATGCGTCTCGGGTCACCATCTCCTCTGCCTGCCTCAGCATGTCAGTGCTGACCTAGTTTGCTCTCTGATAAGTTCACCCTGGTAAGAGCCATGACCAGAAGAAACTCGGGGAAGAGAGGGTTTATTTCAGCTTACAGGTCTGTAGTCCACCATTGAGGGAAACCAAGGTAGAATCTGAAGGTAGGAGCTTGAAGTAGAAACCTCAGAAGAGCACTGCCAGCCGCCTTACCTCCCCCTCCCTCATCCCTCTCACCCCCTACCTACCAAGATGGATGGCATCTCTTTCTGTATGCTGGGTTACCTTACACCGGCAGCCAAGAGGATGCCCCAGCAGTTTAATGGAGGCAGTTCAACTGAGATCATGAATGTGACAAAGCCTGGTGCATTCCAGGGCCTCAGTTAGAGCAGCGGCTCTTCTGTGTGAAGGCCAGAGGCCATGTTCTCTGAAGGGTACAGGACTGCATACGGAGGGATCACCCAAGAAGGGCCAGGAGCCCATGAAGGTGTCCTCTTCTGAGAGGTAAAGGCCCAGCAACGAAAGGGCACTGTGGAGAACTTCTCCAGGTCTCTTTGTGTAGTTATCTGGAAATAACACTGATAAATGCGGTTATTTTAAAGTGATTTTATGGTTATGTTCTCTCTCTCTCTCTCTCTCTCTCTCTCTCTCTAATATTAGGCGGCTTGGAGCAAATATAGCAAATGAGATCTTTGAACACTGCCATCAGCTAATAATCAATCTGACCAAGACAGTGGAAGAGGAGTGTGACTACTTAGCATCGCCGAGAGATCCCCAGTTTGAGCAGCAAGAAGAGGAGGCAGCTGAATCCCAAGTAGCTAGCTTGCTCTCTCCCTCTCTATAAACGATGTGCAGCTTTCCCGCTCATAGTTTGTAAGCACACGTGTAACCCCATTTTTTTTCTTACCAGATGGCCAGTGATCTGTCAACTAGAATATAAGCTACATCTGATAGAAAACTAAGCTTTTCTCAAAATGATCACAAACATTATATCTCAGATTTCACTTGATGATGGTATAAGATTCAGACTTGCTCAAAACTTTTTTTTTTAAATCAATAGTTGTAGAAATTTGGCCCAGAAATAAGATTCAGACTCAAAGTATTATTTATAAATACCCTGGCCACAGAGCTAGGCTCTTCTTTGAATAGATCATAACTTAAATTAACCCATTTATTCTAACCTGTTTACTGCTGCATGACCGGTTATCCGTGCTCAGGTGCCAAACACTGATCTTGCCATGGCTTTCTGGGAGAATCTTCTCCACCTTGCCCCGCCCCAGAAAGTTTTCTCCCTCCCAGATGTCTCTCCTCCTATTTCCTGCTTAATCCAAAGGTCATCACATTTCTCATTGACAGGTACCACATTCCACTTGGACACAAGATTCTCTGTCTACAAAGACTGGTGGCTGGGCGAAGCGGTCTCTCCACCTCTGTATAATATTAACGATTTAGGAAGTATCACCCTAGAAAACAAGACTTACTAGGTTGTTCAACAAATAATTTCTTAAAAGTGCATAAAATCACACTGAAATAAACTCACACATAAAAATATCATATAGCTAGAAAAACTTGGCTCCACTGATGTGTCTGCCTCCCCTCTCTATTTCTGTCTCATTGAACTTTTGCACAGTTAAATCGGCCATTCTGAAGCAACAGAGCTTTGCTGTTTTTTGGTTTTTTTTTGTTTTTTGTTTTTTTTTTTTTTTTTTTTGACACTCAAGTGCCAGTTATGTCTTGGTTGGGTTTTGCTTGTTTGTTTTGCTTTGCTTTAGGCTTTGCTTTGCTTCAGCTTTTGAGACAAGTCTCACTACACAGCCTGGCTAGTCTGGAACTTGCTTTTGTAATAGGCTGGCCTCAAACTCAGAGATTGTCCTGCCTCTGCCAATTACATTTTTATATATGGTTCCTCTGTCATAAAAGAGAAAGAAAAACCATTCTGACAGAGTCGAAAGGCATCCAGCAAATAATTATTGGGTACCTACAAAGCATTCATATAGGATAGACACAAGTGGGGAGCTTGGCATGTGATTTGTGGGGACCAGCAGAAGGCCTGTACAGTTGATGTGAGCAAGGACAAAGGGAGAGAGAAGCCCTGAAGGACAGGCTTCAGAAACCAAGAGAAGAGCCTGGATTTTTGTTGTTGCGCCTGTGTATCTACTGAAGCCGAGGACTAGCAAAACCAGGCTTTCGTTTCTAGCTTCGAAGTGATTGGTCTGAGAGACATGTTTTCTGGAGGACACAGGGTGGGAGCAAGGGGATTCCTAGAGAGATATCGGCCGTGGGGGAGTGCAGCAGCGGAGGAAGTGCTGGGTTCCAGGTCAGTGTCAGAACTGACTAGGAGAACCCACCAAGGGATGGACCTAGATGGAGATGAAGGGGAAAAGCGCAAGGATGACTCACAGACACCTTTGAACAGCTGTGTAGAAGGTGGCACCCTGAGTAGGGATGGAATGCGCTGTCACAATTTAAAAAAAAAAAAAAAAAGACAGAATCTAAAGTCTGTTTTTACTCATTCTGAGCTTGAGAAGTCTATACAGCATCCATGAAGCAACTCCAAAAAGACCCAGGCCATGGGAGAGATGAACCTTGAGCTCTTGGAAGAGGCTAGCACTGGGGATGCTGACTGAGAGCCAGGGGATGTGTATGTGGAGTGAACTGAAAGTCTTGGGAAGGCAATGAATGGCAGGAAGCAGAAATGGAGTAGGTGGGGATGCTTCTAGAGAGCCAAAGGGAAGACCCAGCAGAGCAGAGGAAAGAGAGAGGCAGCCGTCAAGGCAACAGCAGAACCATAACATGGAGATACCCAAGAGGATCTCAGACACAGGCTGTGTGTGGGGACGGGGAGCATAGCAGCCCACTGAGGACAGCGTTCCTAGATAACAGAGCATCTCACCCGTGTGAGACCCAGGAGAAGAGGGAGACATGACGCAGAAGGAAATGGGGTGAGGGCTGTAAAACAGAACAAAGAACAAAACAACAAACCCTACCAGGGAAGAGGAAAGAGTAAGCTCCTAAGAAATAGGATGGACTTTGATGGGGAAAGCCCATGGTCCCCAGAGCAGAAAAGACATGGGAACTGTGTCCTCTTTCCCTCTTCCTGAGTGACTTTCATGGCACTTGCAAAGTAGCGGTTAGGCTTTGTCAGCGCTGAAGTGACGCTAAAGTTATGCCGTTTGACGTTCTATTATTAGTCTTTAAAACACTTCGGTCTCTGTGCTGGCCGAGACGTGGCGATTACAGAATCTGTTTAGGTAGGCACACTCCTGGCGTTATTTCTTACCTGGGAGAAGTGTAAAGGGATTCAATGAAAGGATGTGAAGTAAAGAGGGAGGGGCGTCGACAGTTTATAAGAACTATCTGTCTCTTTCTAATCTCTCTCAGAAAAAGTTGAGCTTGGATTCATCACAAGAGGAATTAGTCACTGATAACAGGAAAATTCCCTGGATCCAACAAAAAAGGGAAGAGGTATTTATGTTGTTGTTGTTGTTGTTATTATTATTATTATTATTATTATTACTATTATTGTTATTAATTCTGTTGAGACAGGGTTTCTCTGTGTAGCACTGGTTGTCCTGGTACTTGTTCTGTAGACCAGGCTGGCCTTAAACTCAGGGATCCACCTGCCTCTGCTTCCTCAGCACTGGAATTGAAGGTGTGTGCCACCACACCTGGTCTACAAAGACTGTTTGTAAAGTGTAAGGTGGGTTTGAACTGACACTCTGTGACTCACCAAATGCATTCTGCTCACGTGGAAACCCAGGAGGTTAGGAAGTTACTTGAGACACTCCTTGGCAGTGCACTGCTTCGTACAAGGGGCTCTCCTAAAAGTAAAGACACGCTGAAGCCAGACCCAGCCTTTTTGATTAAGTTCTAGGAGGCCTTAAGTGTTGCAGTAAGTAATGTAAGGACGGCTTATCCTTCTATCACCCCCACGGTCTCACTCCTCGGATGCCGCCCACACATTTGGTCCGGACACCACTTGGCACTCCAGGCCACCTCTAAGAACTCAGGCCTGGTTCACTCCACTGTCCCTATTGCTTCTGTCCCGGGTGGATATGACCGCCCCGGTGTGTTTCTTTCCTCCACCGCCTGGTACAAACATGACTCCAATGCCCAGTAGCTTATCAAATGGGTTTATATATATTAAATTCTCAATCCAGAAACCCTCTACACAATAAGGTTACATCCAATAGACAAAGATACAAACTGACCTTCTATATGAGTTAAAAAGACCAATAGAAACCCTTAAAATACTCATGTCTACTTATTGCCAGTTACAACCGCTTGGATCTAGATTCTCCTTCTCCAGCTCCATCTTGATTTCCCTAGAATCCCCTTTCTCTCCTCCTCTTCCGTTTTCCCAGCCTTTTCCCCTCCTGCCTCTTCACTGTCCAATCATGTATCACCTTAACATCAACCCACACTTAAGAACCTATACTTAAGCTAAAACCCAACAAAAGTATCAGGAAAGCCAAAGCCCAGAAGGACCAGAGAGACTGTGTTTTTGAGTTTTGAAGGATGTTTGTCTCGGAGGGACGGGTTGGGAACAGAAGGGCACCCACGGCTAAGGACACCCTAAAGATGAGCAGAGGGATGAAGGTGATGTCTGGATCCAGCCTCGCTCGAGCTAGGTTAGTTTGGCTTTGTCAGTTACTATTTCATGTCTCTCTACTTTTTTCTAACCGGTTGCATGCTCTTTCAATGGTCCCTTGCAAACACCATTAGATTAAATAGATTATCATAGAGATTAGAGTTCATAGTTGGGGTTTCTTTTTTTTTTTTTTTCATTTTTCTTGCATGCATATTCATGTTTTTACATTCGTGTTAGCTCACGTGTATATGTGTGCTCGCATGTGACGGCTCCGAGTTGATGGCAGGAATAACCTCCATCACTCTTCCACCTAATCACCAAAGCAGCCTCTCTCCATCAAACTCAGAGCTTATTGCTATGGGCAGCGTTGCTAACCAGCTGGAGCTGGGGAATCTGCCCTCTGAAGCCAGGTGGGCTGCCACACCCATCTGGCATGTGTGTGTGTTTCTGGGGAAATCCAAATTCTGCTGCTCACAATTGTGCGGCAAGCCTTTGTTGGGTGAGTCACTCCCTACTCTCCCTCACCCTCTATATTTTATATTATAGTCTTTGTGAGCGTTCTATTTCCGTGTTAAAGAAGCACTGCTCATACATTGCCCGAAGTTCTTGCGGTCTCTCCACCATCCTCCCTTGCCTTACTAAGAGCGGTTCTTGTTCCCTTTCAGGCCATCAAAAAAGAGGTGAAGATTTTTTCCCCTAAAAGAAAGGAGATTAAAAAAGGAATTAAGGAGCTTGCTCAGATTGTAAGTACGGTGGTCCCATGCACTGAAGCTTATTTTGTTTCATACAATGTGAGGACCTCACCTCCTGGGCTTTTCAGGGTATTTTATAACAGGATCAAACTTTAACTACATCACACTCACTCTATCTCATATTGTATTTTAATACTTCCTTTCCTCAAAGTTGTACACAGACATTTGGTTTTACTTGGGTTGGGTTGGGTTGGGTTGGTTTGTTTGGGTTGGGTTGGGTTGGGTTGGGTGGGTTGGGTTGGGTTGGTTTGTTTGGGTTGGGTTGGGTTGGGTTGGGTTGGTTTGTTTGGGTTGGGTTGGGTTGGGTTGGGTGGGGTGTTTGAAGGTGGCCACTGTCCTGTTCCACCTTGCCATAGATCTCAAACTCCTGACATGACGTTTTTAAGCTTTCTACCTTTTCTTCATTACACCAACAAGTCCATCCTCAGTATGCAGCCACACAAAGTTCCTAAGTTCCATCACTTTGTAACCTCCCTCCTGGAGCTGTCCCTCCTTCGGCTTCAGCCTGGGCATCTTCCTCTCCAGCTCAGGCCCATAGCTGCTCACTTAGGCCTCCTCTGGTTCATTCTCCCAGCAGGCAGTTCTTATTGTTAGGCTGTGTTGCATAAAATTGATAGTTTATACCTTTCAGCCTATAAAAATGTTCTGCAAACATACGTGATTCCAGCCGACAAGATGTCTCGGTGGATAAAGCACTTGCCACCAAGCCTAATGGCCTGAGTTCGATTCCCCAGGACCCACATTATGAAAGGAGAGAACTGATTCCCACCGTTGTCTGCTGTGATCTCCATATGTGAGGCACAGCATCCCTGCCATGCGCCCTCACACTAATAAGGAAATAAAATCGAATCCATCTGGATATACGATTCAATCAACAGCAACCATTTTCTGTCTCTCTCTCTTTTTTTTTTTTTTTAAAGTATACCCTTTTAAATACAATATGCTAATACTATGGCTTGGTCCCTAATTTACCTTCATAGCTTTTGTATTTGTCTCTAATTGTAAAGAGCCTTCCAAAAGCTGGGCATGAAGTGCAAGCCTAAAGCTCTGCCTATTCCAGGGGCAGAGGGAACAGGAAGAGGGAAATCAGTGGGAATTCATTGGAGCCTAGGTAGAGAGATTAGCCTGGGCAGCTTAGTGAGATGCTGTCTAAACAAGTGAAAGTCTTCCAAAGTCTCACATGTCCTTGTCTGATAGTCTTTTAACTGCTATGTCATTCACATTTATGAATGGTATAAAGGGCCTGAAATGATCTTGGATTTTCAAATACATAACCCGTTTCCCACAATGCTTTTCTAGCTTGAGCTCACATCCCTTTCTGCATGAGTCTGGAGTGCTTCTCCAAGTACAGAGCTGTTTCTGGGTTCCCTGTCCTGAGAACGGCCACTTGCTGGTCTTCCCCTGCGCCGGTACAAAGCTACTTAGTCATTACGGGTTCGTGAATGTTTTGATGTCTCGAGAGTAAATCTAACTTTACACTTCTCTTTTGAAACAAACATTCCATGGACATTTACTCCGCTGTTTGAATTTTAAAAGCCTTGGTTGCTTTTCTGTTGCTATGGTAAAATACCCTGAGGAAATCTACTTAAGGGAGGAGGGATCTATTTGGGCTCACAGTACGATGTGCGTGATGGAGGAGTCCAGAAGGAAGGTGCTTGAAGTCGCTGGTTCCATCACGTCTGCCACCAGGAAGATGAGAGCAATGAATGCTTGCTTAGTTTCTCTGTTATGTCCACAGTGAGAAGAATTCCTACTGATCCGGGGACTAGCTAGTTTACTCTCTCTGTGTCTCTGTCTCTGTCTCTGTCTCTCTGTTTCTCTCTCTCTCTCTCTCTCTCTCTCTCTCTCTCTCTCTCTCTCTCTCTCTCTCTCTCTCTCTCTCTCTTCCTTCCCTTCTTTCTTTCTTTTGGCTCAGAAACCCATGTGCTACTTCAGTGAGCTTCATCAGCTTGTCCAGGACCCAAGTCTAGAAGATGGTGGTACCCACTTTCACTAAGAATTGTTCCACTTCAAATAACCCTTAAGCGACATAATTTTTGTCGTTTCCAGAAACAAACAAACAAAAAAGCTATAGTAAATATTTAAGCCCAATCAGGGGTTTGTACCCAACATTTGACCTTTCAGTTCCCAGATCAAAGACACAAAACCTTTATATTTATGACAGGCCTTTAAAACACTGCAAACTGGGCAGGTGTCTACCTTCTAAGTTATTAATGTCTACTTTCCTATCAATAACCCTGAGTTATAACTTGCTATAGTCTTTATGGGCTGCTCTGATTTGGAGTGGCCAGGCTCATGGCTAATTCTCACAATCCATGATTGTGGCGTCTTCTCTTCTCTCCACTCTCTCTCTTCCCTTCACAGTCTCTCCTCAGACCGAAAGCCCAGGAACCAAACTCCCACATACCTCAATTCTGCCATAGGCTTTTGGCATCTTTATTCAACCAGTAGTTTTAAATTAAGGAGCAAGGTCACCTAGCATCACTTGGTATACATGAGGACTCTCTTGTCCTTGGGGGCAGCCAGACCTTGGAAGCCAGTATTTAGCTTTATAGCAACAGACCAACCCTCAACGCAAAAAATTCCTGACCTATTTTCCCAGAGACTTTCTGGGTGAATCCAGTCTGACACCGTGATAAGTTCTTGCTTTTGTCATTGGATAAATGAATTTCTAAGTATCAATCCTTAAGCTACAATGGCCACAAACAAGCCTATGATCAAGTTCCTTACTCCAGAGGGTGTTCAGAGAAATACAGCGCCGCTTTCATTGTTCAAGTCTTTGCCTGATGTCGTCCTTTCTTATTTCCAAAATTCAGATCGCAGCTATGATGGAGGAAAATGAAAAGCTGGACACGATCGCAAAACTAGATGAACAGGAATTTTGCCTGGATGCTGACGAGCTGGAAAGGCTTCACGATGAATGTGAGGAGGAGCTAGCAAAGGTACTCGAACGCCTCACTGAAGCCCCTAAGGATGGCATGAAAGACACATCAAAACAAACAAACAAACCCCCACAATGCTGTGAAAGGCTCTTCCCATGGTGCGTTCCCAAAGCTCTCATCTTAGGAAGAAACCCCAGCCCCGGCTTTAGTGCCCCTGAAGAGAATTACCCATAGCTGGCAGAATCAGCCCAGCTAGCTATTAGCAGATTTGGGGGTAGAATTTGAGTCCCTAGGAGGAGAAGTGGCACCCCCCAGTCAGGGGTCTCAGTGCTAAAGAGCCCAGGACTATAGTCAGCCCGCACCATGGGGTTCCACAGTAGAGAAAGACACAATGCCCAGTGGTGACCATCGGAACAATGTCCTAGGCACCGAATCTAAGGGAGCTGATGGAAGAGACTCAGCGGGGAGTTGGAGAGCTGAAAACCTGGAACTCAAGGGGGCTCTGGCAACTGGTGTGCCAAGGACAACCCTTGGTGAGCCCTGGACTCAATGGGTCAGAAGGAAAAGGAGAAACTAAATTGATCAGAAAACAAAACAAATTAAAGGGAATGTGAAAAAGTTATTCCGAGAGATGATACTTAGCCAGTTTTGGAAATAACCATGCCAATAAAGTGAAATGCAAGGAAGTTTCTGGAAAAGACCCTAAGGACTAAGGAGTGCTGTGGGTCACTTTGATACCATGCTTCTGGGCAGACTCTTAAATGGGGACACTTAATTGCTTATCTATTAAGGGATATCAGCAGACAAAGCCAACGAAGTAACACCGATGCTTATAAACTTATGAAAAGTAAACAATCTGCTTTCCCGGATAAATGTGTATTCTTTAGTGCAAACATAAATAATAGAGAAGTTAAGTAAAAATTTCTACCCACCGCCCACAAATTGGCCCTTCGACATGTGCTGACAAGAATGAGACTAGCATTGAATGTCTTCCTACATCACCTCAAAGTACAAATTTTAGTCTTCTTTGATGAAAAAGGAAGACTTGGGGCTGGAAAGGCTTAAAAACAAAACAAAACTGGGTGTAGCTGTCAGCTGTCCGTATCTGTAATCCTAGTGCTGGGGAGGCCGAGGCAGAACAAGTCTGAAACTCAATCAACCAGCAACCTAGCCTGCTTGGAGAGGCCAAGACAGTGACGGAGCACCTCAGAAAGCAAGGCACTCTGAGGAGTGACACTTGAGGTTTTCCTCTAGTGTGTGCAACCAGAGAGAGAGAGAGAGAGAGAGAGAGGAGAGAGAGAGAGAGAGAAAGAGGAGAGAGAGGAGAGAGAGAGAGAGAGAGAGAGAGAGAGAGAGAGAGAGAGAGAGAGAGAGAAGCGGGGCAGGAAGACATCTCTCTTGACTTGCCCCAGGTCTCTCTATACCGGCCACCCTGTGTCCCTTTCCCCTGGGAGGTGCAGTCTGCCCCTTTTGGTCATGGATGTGATCTGGCTGCCTTATTGGCATTTATATTTACACGGCAATCTTCAAGGCAGAGAATCTTAAGTCTTGACACAAGCCTTAGGGGGCATTTGCAAAATAGAGCTGTGTGACCCACAAGCTCTTCACAGTGTAGGGCAACTCAAAGTGAAGGGGAATCCTGTAAAATTTCTCCCACTACGTGAGCAGCCCTGGCTAATCAGGGGCCAACCACAGCATTATTTCCTTATGTGGTCATATTTTCATGTATTTTTCTTTTTTCTTTCTTCAAGATAAGGAAAGATGTGGAGATGCACAACTTAGCCAAAAGCTACTTAACTGAGCTCATCAAGGAGGAATGCTGGAACTCCATGGCTGTGAAGGGCCGTGCCCTAAAGGTAAGAGACACATAACCCGGGCACAGCATCCCAGCCGATGAAGATGTTCAGAGAAAGCTTGGTCATATAACTTTTTTTTGAAATAAAGAAAATCCACTCAGAACAAAACCTCCTACTCCCTCCACTGAAGTCCAACAGGTGTATGACCTTCCACCAGGTGTGTCCCCTTCCACCAGGTATGTGACCTTCCACCAGGTGTGTCCCCTTCCACCAGGTGTTCCCTTCCACCAGGTGTGTTTCATTCCACCAGGTGTGTCCCCTTCCACCAGGTGTGTTTCATTCCACCAGGTGTGTCCCCTTCCACCAGGTATGTGACCTTCCACCAGTTGTGTCCCCTTCCACCAGGTGTCCCCTTCCACCATGTGTGTGACCTTCTACAAGGTGTGTCCCCTTCCACCAGGTGTTCCCTTCCATCAGGTGTGTTCCATTCCACCAGTTGTGTCCCCTTCCACCAGGTGTCCCCTTCCACCATGTGTGTGACCTTCTACAAGGAGTGTCCCCTTCCTTTAGTTCATCCTTCCCTCTGCTCAGCCTCATGTACTTTGAAGCCAGTGTGTTTCCAGTTTGTTCTTAGCACACTTTGCTCTCTCCTCTGTGACACCCCTGCATCCTTCTCTCAGTGCCTTCCACCCCAAAAGGCTCTCACTTGTGTTCCACAGAGATAAGAGGAAGACAAAACACTGTTCACGTTTGTACCTCCACTTACCTTCCCGTGGTCTAAATCACGGTTCTTTTACCTCTTCATATAGGGTACGCGCAGGGCAATCAACCATCAAAGTTTATGCTTATGTCCTTCTATAGCTACTAATGGCACCCTTTCTCTCATTCAAATGTGCCTTTCCCTACCTTTCCCCATTTGGATGACAAAGTTCACACTCGCTGTACTTTATGTACTTGGGTGGTGGCGTGTAGAGGTGGGCGACGTAGAGTGGTCCATGTAGAGGTGGGCGACGCTTTGTTGTCAGGGCTGTCCTATGTACTGGTGGATGTTTTCACAACATCCTTGGCCTCTGTCTATTAACATCTCCACACTGCTGCAGTAGCAATAGAAAAGGTCTTTAGGCATTCTCAAAGTATCTTGGGGAAAAGAGAATGTGGGAACCGTTCTTGAGAATCATTGCTCTACAAAGAATCCTTTACAACAGCTTGCTGTTTCAGGCAACGGTCATGTGTTACATCACTTTATGTTAAAGGTTTCCAGTGTCAATTTCACTCACTGCATAATAACCTGGGTTAATTTTGATGAGAGGAAACGTGCCCCCCCACATGCTCTCCCAAATTGCCACAAGTATAGCAGAAAACTAACTTACTTCATGTTGATTTCCACCCGAGTGTTTTCATATACCCTATGTGGTTGACAACTTTCCCATGAAAGAGCGCACCGAAGAAGAGCTGAAGGAGTTGAATAAAGTTATTCAGCAAAAGAAGACTGAGATAGAGTGTCTTAAGGTACCACTTTAAACGTGTGTGTGTGTGTGTGTGTGTGTGTGTGTGTGTGTGTGTGTGTGTACACAATGTATGTTGTAATTTATTAAGGATCCCTATGCTAGCCAATTTTATGTCAACTTGACTCAAGCTAGAGTCATCAGAAAGAAAGTAAACTCAATTGAGAAAATGCTTTCATAAGACCCAGCTTTAAGGCATTTTTTTAAAAATTAGTGGTTGATAAGAAAAAGGCTCAGCTCATTGTGGGGGGTGCTATCTCTGGGCTGGTGGCCTAGAGTTCTATAAGAAGACAGACTGAGCAAGCCATGAAGAGCAAGCCAGTAAGCAGCACCCCTCCATGGCCTCTGCATCAGCTCCTGCCTCCAGGTTCCTGTACTGTATGAGTTCCTGTCTGACATCCTTCAGTGATGAACACTGATGTGGAAGTGTAAGCCAAATTAACCCTTTCCTCCCAAGTTGCTTTGCTCATGGTGCTTCACCACAGCAATAAAAATCCTAACTAGGACAGTACCCAACATGTGGATTTGTGCTGAGATAAAATTTAACACTGTTTGCATATAATGTACATTTATATTTCTGGCTAATTTATATACTGTATCTTCATGTGATGGTTTGTATTTGCTTAGCTCAGGGAGTGGCACTTTTAGGGGGTGTAGCCTTGTTGGAGTAGGTGCATCACTGTGGGTGTGGGCTTTAAGACCCTCACCCTAGCTGTCTAGAAGTCAGTCTTCCACTAGCAGCCTTCAGATAACGATGTAGAACTCTCAGCTCCTCCTGCACCATGCCTGCCTGGATGCTGCCATGTTCCTGCCTTGATGATAATGGAATGAACCTCTGAACCTGTTAGCCAGCTTCAATCAAATGTTTTATTTATAAGAGTTGCTTTGGTTGTGGTGTTTTTCACAGCAATAAAACCCTAACTAATATATATATATATATATATATATATATATATATATATATATATATATATATACATGCAAATAGGTAATATATATTATCCAAATTAAAATGTTATATATGTTGATTGGTCTTCAAGTATGAGACTATGCTTTTTAAAAAGGAAGCAGGGTGCTGTTCACATTCTGCTCAGAGGCTGTCTTGATCTACATATCCCTTCTCTGTCTTCTCCTACATTAGGGACCACGCTTTATGGTCATTGACCAAAAATCAAACTGAATCTCTGTTGATGGAATTTATAGTTTTCTTAAAGCAACCCAGACTATGATTTCTAAACAACAGCCTCTGTCAAAGCAGTAAACCGTGTCCCTTTGTCGTAACTTAATTTTGACCAGAACTTTGCACCCCCCCCCTTTTTATTTTTTCTGAAACATAAAATGAAGGCATACTTAAATTCCATTCTCTAATCCTGTGTGAACAAGTTCCCTGATAAAATACGAGGAGAAGATGTTTTTCCGTGCTTAGGTTAGAGAGATTGAGAATATTTACAAGCAGATATCACTCTGGCACACATGCATAAATAATGTGTACTAACAAGGTTTACAGTGAGTCAGTGTCTGAACTTTAATCTCCTCTGCATCCTTTTCAGCACCCACCACACCGAGCTGAATCACTGGCAAGATAATTTGACCTCTTAAAATGATTTGTGAAATGATTAAATCACCAGAAAATTGTCCTTTGTAGAATTCTAATTGCATAACCTCTCTGTCATTTTTCTCACTGTATTTAAGATCCGGAAGGAAATTGTAGAGGTCCAGTCTCCGGCCACTTTGGCTAAAAAGCATCATGAAGAGGAAGATGAGGAAGAAGAGGAGGAAGAAAAGACAGTACAAACTACCAACCTGCCTAATTACCTGCTTGGTAGTTTGAGCACTGATTTTGGGGCAGACATGTCTTTGTTGACAAACCAGTTGGAACTTCATTCCAGAGAGGAGAAAATCAACCAAATTGTATTGCTAAAAGTGAGTGAATTTCCCTTTTTATTTATAAAAACATCTATAACATTCCCCCCAAGGTGACTTTCAGAGGCTCACATTAAAGCCTAGCTGGGTATGGTGGTGCACACCTTTAATCCCAGCACTCAGGAGGCAGGGGCAGGCAGACCTCTGAGTTGAAGGCCAGCCTGGACTGCAGAGATGTACCATGACAGCCAGGGTCTGTTACATAGAGAAACTCTGCCTTGAAAAGAACCAACCAGCCAAAAAACAAACACCCTAGCAATAACCAAGTTATATCTCTATATGCCTTGGGAAATACATAAATGACTAGCATAGGTTTCTTGTAGACAGTTGGTGTGCAAAAGTTACTCTGACCCATTCAAACTGGGTTTGATGATACCCAGTTTTCTATCAAATAGTCTCCCTTATACAATAAACATTTGGGGTAGAACTTTAGTTAGCTCAAAGAAATGCTTGAACTAAAGATCTCCTCATTGGATAGCACTCAGGTTCTGTAAGGTCAAAAAGTGATTGCTTATCTGTTTAACTCAGAGAAATACAACACCCTCAAAATAAGGTGTGAGGTTCCCCCCCCCCCCGGGCCATAAAAATACCACTCCTTCATTTCTGCCAAACAAGTCCGTCTCAGGACACACTTGAAATGAAGAAGGCTCTTGAATATTTTTTTTAAATCAACAACTAAGATAGTAGGTGAAATTTCATTCGCTATCCCTGAGCTCGAAGGTCCTTCTGCCTTGTCTCAGTGCTTGCTTCCTGTAGGCTTAGATTTCTTCAAAACTTACTTTAATAAGGGTTCTTAAATGTTTTAACCTCCCTTCTAGCCTACCACCCACCAGAGGTAGTGGAAAGGAAAGGTTAATAGGGCAGGGGAGGGATATAAACCTGTTTACAAATAATTCTTTGGGGCAATTCCAATTTTTGTCATTAGGATATCAGCAGTTTAATTCACATGAGTCAGCAGCAGTAGCTTGATCCACTCACAGACACCATTAATGAACCAGCAAAGGCAGTTCAACCCAGAAGAAAAGGTGAGGCTCTGCCAATCAGCCTGAACCAGCCAGAAACTGCCAGAATGTCATGAGCAGTTCTTTGATGTGTCTCTCTCTCTATGAGGTCAAAACAAACAATGATCAGCAAAGAATGCAAGGCGAACCAATGCCACAACATCATCACTGTCTGTTGGGTTATATGAATACCCTTTCCAAACATCACATATCCTCTCAAGCATCTGCTCCAGCAAAACATCACGTGCCTTTTTTTTCCCCAGGCAGCTTCCAGAAAAACACCACCTGTCTGTTCTCAGCAAAACATACTCTCATAACACAGCTTCTAGGGGAAAAAAAAATCACATGACCCAACTGAGTCTCCAAAGAAACAAGAAATTTCCACTTCCCCTCCTTTCCTCTCCCTCCTCCTCCCCCTCCTCTAACCCTTGGCACTTCTGTTTATTTCCACAGAACTGTCTTGCCAGTCACCTTTGACCAGCCTCTGCCCCCCTTCTTTTGCCATGTTTCTATAAGGAAGCCATTTGAGCCCAAAAATACCTTCTGTTGCTAGGTGTTAAATCATTTACAGACTACTTTAATGGTTTCTTCTTTGATGGGAGAAACTGATAGACTGAACCATGGTTATGACATAAACAAGAGTTTGAATCAGAGAAGCCACTTTTAAGTTGAACCTTTAGCCCTTGAGTTGAGTTGGGGCGATCCACTTGACCCCTCTGCCACCATAGCTATTGGCTGACCTATCTGGTTAACTCCAGTTTCGCTCTCTACTTGAGAATGACCTAACTCTATAAAGAAGCAGAAGGACCCAGTGGTCCTTCTCTGTAAGGCTCTTCCTTCCACATCTCTTCCATCAAGTTTCCAAGGAAGAAGTGCTGAGCCTCGTACATTGCTTTATAAATATTTTATGGTAGACTTTTAAGGACATGCGGAAAAAGTAGAGAGAATTGTCCAGTGAAATTCCAAGTACCCATCAGTACTTGCCAGCATATTGAATTACATCTCACAGTTAGGAAGGAGATCGTTACGGTGTAAATCTTGCTGCTGTAATTCAAACCCGACTACAAACCACCGCAGTTTTTTTTTAAACCTAAAAATGATACGCTGTAAATATCAGTGTGGGAAGATGAGTTTGACCTTCCTAAATGATAATTTCTGGATTGATCTTAGAGGTGTATATGTACTTATGTTATCAAAAAAAAAAAAAAAAAAAGACGTAAGATACGATGCGATTTCAATAACCTATTGCTGTTTCAGGATATCATTTACAATATTAAAAAGACTTTCAATGGTGAATTTGATGCTGCCTATAAGCAAAAAGAGATTGAAATTGCACGAGTAAAAGAAAAGAATGTCAGAATTGCAGAAATCATCTCAGACCTGGAATTGGACGAAACAGTCTGGCAACCAGTATTTGAAGACAGCGAGAAGCCAGAAAGAGCCCTTGTTGTGGAAGATGATGAGGTAGAGATTTCCCATCTTATCCCTTTCTACCTTATCCCTCGGGAGATCTCGACAGCTCCAGCTTGCCCATCCCCTTGTCTGTCTGTTGTATTGGAAGCAGCTGATTCAGGCAACACTAGGTTTCAGGTAACAAACAGAAGGGGCACAGCCTTAAGTATAGGGAGGTTTCTTTTATGAACACCACGGATCAAGGGAAGATTTAAGCGCCACACCTTGAGGGAGCAGGACCCCAAGGCTGGGCCATTGTGGGGTGTTCAGAGGACTATCTGCAGCGTTAGTTTGTGTGTCCTCGCAGTTTAACCTCTGGTGGAAATTTCTATTTTGCATCTCTTCTACTAAAGACACTCCCTTAGTTCCAACTCTAGGTCTGCCCAAGAAGCCCCTTTGGCCAAATAGGTACTAAAAGTAGAAGCCCAACAGAATAATGGAAAACCAGCAGTCCTCTAGGTCATCTGGCATACAATAGGACCCAGGGAAAAGGGATGGTTCTATAGTCATCCATGTGTCCCACGGAAGTAATAGAAGATAAAAGGCCGAGGTGCTTAGAAGGAACCGTACGTCATCTTTTTAAAGTTAAAAACACAAAGAAAATACACAAAGGAAAAAACTCTGGTTGTGTGAAATCAACTGATTTGGGGAGGGAGCTAAAGATGACCATGTCTAGAAGTGACAATGGTAAATTATATGAGATGCCAGGCAGCCCAAGTGTCCCAGAAAGACTGGGGGGAGGGGGGGGCATCAGTGATTATACAAGCTTGATCTCCACTTCACAACTAGAGAGGATGAAGTGCAGAGAGTGACCCACCTTGGGCATGGCCTCTCAGCCTGTGAATAAGAACTGGGACCCAAGTGCTGTCCCTTGTCCTGCTTCTGAGGGCAATAGCTTCCCCTGGGCACTCTGCTGTTGATCGACACATTTCTTCTTACCTTCAGCTGTGGGTCCTGAGCCCTGGAGCAAAGTGACAAGTGAGACCTCACTCTGCCACTTTCTGTGGTCCCTGTCATGGAAGACACTCTTGCCACGCTAGTGAAACTCCAGATCTGCTTGGCTTTATCTCAAAACCATTCCACACTCCAGACAGCGGTTGCTTTATGAAATCTACAAAGCCCCTACCCTTCCTGGCCCCTGCGCAAGATACTCAACGCCCCCACTGGGAATAAAGCCCACAGACCTTTCTGGACTTTAACTCTCACTTCCTTCTTGTCTAGGGGTTTTCCATTATGACCACACATTCTGGTTCATGGTTCCTTGAACACCCCAGGGTCTTAACTCTAATAAGACCTTCGTTTTTTGTTTTTTTTTTTTTTTCTTTAGGTATGTTAGAAGATACTTCTTTGAATTTCATACCATTTTGTCTTAGAGGAGACAGTACTCGGAAGTCAATAGATCTGAGAGGGACCATTCTTCCAGCTCTCTCATTGTAGACATTATCTTCATACCACAATAAGTAACTAGCTGCAAAATCTGGAAAGTTCCCTTTAATCCCTTTAATACCATTTAACTTTTCTCCAGAGTATATGGAAGGAACTTTTGGTTTGATTTTAAAGAAACTCAGCAGGAAACTTTCTCTTTCAGATTACATTTGAAAAATACATTGCTCCGTGGCAAAAATCCAAAACAGAATTGATCTCACCCCTTGAAATGGAGCAACTGCAGCAAGCACAGGTTCGTGGTTTTGCTGAAATTCCTAACACCTTTCCCTCGTATAAACATACCGTGCATCTGCCTCCATCCGAGGTCACTGGGCTCTCAGCTGCTGTTCTGTTCTCTCCCCAGGTCTCATTCTAATAGCAGGCAGCTGTCTGGCAGGCGAGCTCTCTGCTTCAAACACCTTCTCTGACCCCCATTCTTTTCCAGATCTCCGACGCGAGACACAGAGGTCTGATGGATATGATGGGGGGAGTTCTGGAAGTCAAGAAGGAAGACATCCTAAGGATGGTGAGAGGTTTTGCCTATCTTTGTGGGAGACGGAATGGGACAGAAAGGGCTTCTTAAGTCCCTTGTTCTCTGTGGAACTCAGTTTTAGAAATTCCACAGCCCCAATATTCAGTAACCTAGAAAGATACAACAGCGGGTCAACGAGACACTTGCCTTTTGTTATCACATACACTCATTATCACGGGGGGGGGGGGGAGGAGGGGAGAAGAGAATGAGAAGGAAGAAGAGGAGGAGGAAAAGGAGAAAAAGGAAGAGGAGGAGGGTGAAGAGGAGGAGGAGGGTGAAGAGGAGGAGGAGGGTGAAAAGGAGGAAGAGGAGGAAAAAGAAAAAGGAGGAGGGTGAGGAGAAAGAGGAGGAGGAAGAGGGTGAGGAGGAGGAGGAGGGTGAGGGGGAGGAGGAAGAGGAGGGAAAAGGAAGAGGAGAAAAGGGTGAGGAGGAGGAAGAGGAGGAAGAAGAGGAGAAAAAGAAGGAGGAGGAGGAGAAAAAGGAGAAAATAAGATAATGAAAGAGGAGATTAGCACAAACCAGCAGACAGTGATCTCGCTTCACCTACAATTGTTCGGATGTGACATTTTCAGGTCTCCCTGAAGTTCTAGCTGAGGAGATACCAACATTTCGGAGTCCAGGCGACCCTGACACTTCCATCACCCTCTCAGTGTCACGGGGACCCAGTTGTAAGGTTTCCCACAGCCTTCCACCAGAGCTTCTGTTACTCCTGCACAGCTCCGTGTCACTGCCGTCTGAGCTGGGAAGTGTTCCTGTGCCGCAACATCGGTGTGGCTTCCATGTCCTTTCCTTGTATCTCCAGGAGATCCCTCAGCCCGCGTTCATGGCAAAGCCGGACGCTCTGTGGAGTGAAGAGGAAAGGAAGCAATTCAAGGAGTACGAGAAGAAAGTCAAGGAGCTGAACGAAGAGAGAGACAAGTACAGAAAGGTGGATGGACAGAAATGTTAATATAACTTCTCTAGATTCTCTAGGTCTTTTTTTATTTTTTTCTAATGCCCTCTCATGGCTTAGGGATAGGGATTTGACTTAAATTCTTTTGAGAACTTAGAGAGGTCCGGGAGAGATAAAGTTGAAAGACTGGGGACATTTTATTTTAAAAAGAAATACATAACAGGTTTTTTAAAGTGCTTATTAATGTTAACACTTTCTGAGTTGTTGCCGTTCATTTGATCCCTGGCTCTTTCTTCAGATGTTTAAGGAGTACCTATCACAGCACCCGCAAGACATCGCTAGGTCTTGCAATCTCTAGGCTCCAGCCGTCTGCATTCAAGCAGTGCTTCTGGTTAATTCGGTCTCAATCCCAGGGAAAGGATTTGGGAGATGGAGGGACATACAGTCAACACGACACACAGTTCAGTTCTTACTTGAGGTTTTTGTAATATAGTTCCATTTTTATGTTCTTCCAGCTCAAAGAAGCCGCATGCCCACGTTAAAATATCTTATACGCGTAGGTGAGAGCTATGGCAGCGCAAAGCCACAATGCCAACGCCTGTAAGGCAGAGGCAGGGACACCAGTAAGCGTCTGGGAAATGTGGGCTGCACGCCCCTCTTTTTAAAAAAGTTTATGATTATATAATAGGGTGAATTATATTTATTCTTTTGTGATGGAAATGGAATGAGACCAACACTCAAGACAAGATAGTTCACCTGACATCTTCCTCACAGCATTATCTTTCCAGCAACTTCTCTGAATCTACAGTTAACTTGCTCATATTTTTTGATTCACTTGTGTCTTCAAGTTTAAAAGCCAAAACAAGCTAAAGAGCCCAAATAAATGCCGGGAGAGTGAAGGAGAAAGTTCCAGGTAGTTTCTGTCAACTTGACACAAACGGAAGCCAGGGGGGGAACCGGTCTGTTCCCATCAGAATGGCCGGTCACCAGGTCTACAGGACATTTTCTTGATGTCGATTAGTGTGGGGCTAGTGCCACCCTCGAGCCGGTGGTCCTGGGTAGTATCGGGTAGCAGCATGTGAGCCTGAAGACAAGCAGCTGCCTCCGTGGTCCCGCCTTGGTCCTGCCTGATTTCCCTCAGTGACGGACAGTGATCTGGACATGTACGCTAATGTTCTCCCCCCAAGCTGCTTTTGATCCCAGAGTCTATCACAGCAATAGAAAGCAAACTAGTGCAAGCAGTGGCCGCGAAGCCGTGTTCACCCCGTGTTTTAACGTTAATAATAATAATAATAATGGTTCCTACTTTCAGCCTCACTTTCCTGAGCGTCTGCCCCTGGTATCCTCCGGGGGAAACCCCGGGCTTGATTCTATCAGTATTTGTCCTGGTTTGGTTTCGATCATTGTGATAAAATGCCACGACCAACAGCGACTCGGGGAAGGAAGGAGGTATTTCACCTAACAGCTTGCGGTCCGTCCTGAAGGGAAGGAACCCGGAAGCAGAAGCTGACGCAGAGGCCATGAAAGGACACTGAGTACCAACTTGCTCTCTCCTTGGCTTTTTCAGCTTGCCTTCTACACAACCCAGGATCACTTGCCGGAGGGGCCCTCCCACATCAGGCAGTAATCAAGGCACCCCCACCGCTTGTCTCCAGCCAGTCCCTCCAGGCATCCCTGTCCCCCAGGACTCTAGCTTGTGTCAACCAGTGGGTGTTCTGCCTTCCCAGCACCTGCTCTCACACGGTGAACAAAGCAAACAGAGCAAAAACACAAAGCGCAAGTTTTACCCTCTGTGGTTACTTTTTATCCTCAGTTGGACTCTTTTGTTTGTGTTTTTAAGCTTTTCCCTGTTGGTTTTTGGTTTTGCTCAGCCTAGTGCTCCCACAAAGAATCTCTTCCCAGATAATCTTGTTTTCATTTCACACTCCCGTCTTTGTCCCAAACGCTGGACACTGAACTCCACTTTTTCGGTAATCCAAAATCAAGTTCACCGGGCTGGAGGGAAGGCTCCACGGTTAAGAGTGCTTAGTGCTCAGTCATGAGGGTGGGAGAGTTCGAATCCCAGCCACCCGTGTCAGGCTAGCCACAACGCTTGTAACTAGCTCTGAGGGATCTAACACTCTTCTCCGGCCTCCACGTGCACCTGCCCACACATGTATATTCACACACACACACACACACACACACACACACGTACATAAAAAATTAATTAAATATCAGAACAAAATAAGTAACATAAAAATTCCAAGATATTCAAAAATAATGGGAGGGGAAGCAACATTTTTTTTTTCAGGGCTAAATTGTGTGTCTGTAAATCACTATCTGTAGTCAGAACTTTCTGGGAAGATTTCCTGCAGCTTGATTGATTAGGCCTGCTTGATGAATGATCGTTAACATGGTCTTCCATCAATGTAGTTCTAAAAGCAAACATCCAGGCTGAGGGAGGGCTCAGCGAACTGCCGGGTGCTTGTTGTACCAGTCTGAGGACCTGAGCTCGAATTCTTAGATCTCACTTGGAAAAAACCAGGCATGGCTGTGCAGGCCTGTAACCCCAGGGATGGGGCACAGAGGTGGGGAGACAGGTGGAGGCTCACTGGCCAGCCAGCCTGGCCTTAGATGAAGAGTTTCAAGGTTAGTGGTCTCCAGAGAATAAAACAGAGAGATGAAGGAGAACACGAAACACCTTCTTCTGGCATTCTCAGCTGTGTGTACACACCCATGTGCACACACACACACACACAGAGAGAGAGAGAGAGAGAGAGAGAAAGAGGAGAGGCAGAGAGTGAGTGAGAGACAAAGAGACAGAAACAGGAAGACAGACAGGAGGGAATAAAATGAAGCGTGAAATAAATTCCAAGCACACAGTATTTTAGGTGGGTCCCGGTAGTACTCCCAGCCTTTCCCCTGCTTTTTCCTTGCAGCAAAACACAAACCCCAGTTGTGATAAGCATTTACTTAGCCTATCCCCTCCCATTTAGTCTTTAGAGGCTGAACTGAAGAAACTTCAAAATTCTATTCAAGAGAACACACAGAACTTTGATGAGCATCTGAAGAGACTCTTTGAAAGGAGAGTGAAGGCAGAGATGGTCATCAACCAGGTAAACGAAGGCTGAAGCTTCCGTTTCTGTATCTTGTCCATTTAATTAGCCTGCAGGACATCGATCCACCCTAGGAAGCTGAGCAGCGCCTCACCTGGTGCGGAGGCTTTGCATGCCCAGAGGGTCGGTCCTGCCCCACCCCCACGCCCACCCCCACCCCAGACTGGCGCTGCTCCACTTACTCTCTCCTACTGACTTCTCCAGCATCCTGATAAGTGGCTGCTTTAGGGAAAGAGAGGAACTTCTGAGAGGTTCTGACAGAGGTGGGTATGAAGTAGCCGTGGGGAGGATTTTCTTTCGGAATGGCAGAAGGTCCCAAACTTGACTGTGGCCGCGGCTACATAGCTGTGCGCACGTGCCAGAGGGGCAGAATGCATGGTATATGGGAAATGCTTCAATAAAGCTACTATGTTGTTGTTTTTTAAGACATGCTTAGACTATCTTCTGGTACAGATAATGCACCAGGGGATCAGACTGCTAGGTCATGTCCACAGGACACTACAGCTACTGTCCCTTCTCCTCTAAGGGACAACGTTTAAGAATCAGAAATAAAGGGTCGGGACAGAACGCTTGCTTTCATGTGCACAGCTCCAGCACCGCTGATCACAATAACAATATTAATTGATGAGTATTGCTGCAATCTGTTGAAACTCATCAAGTTCTTCCAGATTTATAGGTTGGCTACATTTTAAGAAGGAAATGCCAGTTGCTCACTGTCTTTGTTTCCTTGTCTGTTGCTGCAATAAAAATAATCCGACAAAAGCATCTTAAGGGAGAGCAAGCTTACTGCATCTCGACTTTAAGTTTTGCACTGTCGTACGGGGAAGTCCAGTCATCAGCGCTGATCTTGTGATGTGTGGTCAGGACAATGGATGTATGTGCACTGCCCCATGCCTCTTCCTACTTTTATATGGTCCGTGGTCCCCTGCCCAGGAAGTGATCCTGACCACAGTCAAGATGGGTCTTTCCCGATACCTTAATCCAGATACTTCTCCACACCGTGCCCAGAGGCCCCTCTTCCTGCGATCCCAGAGTCTTTAACAGTCAACGGCAACCACCTGCCACCTTCAGATACCGACAACAGGGGCCTTGCCCCCAAATAGATAAACTTTCTGGTATCGATTCTGACTCTCCTGTACAAACTCTACTCCTGACAACAAAACTATACACAGGCACTCTATATATCTTCTCTATACAATATTTCAATTAGTTATATTTTAAAAATGAGAACAGACAACAACCATTTTGCAAGCCTGGGTAGATTTTCTGGGCTTGTGCTTTGAGCATTCAGAGCTACAAACATCGCCCAAAGATAATACAATGTCGTGTATGCCCTGACCAGAGGACACGGAGGCACCCACAGTTTTGCCAAAAGGGTCCAACCAAGGTCTGACTTGGCTTCTGGATCCAGAGGCCAGTTTACAAGGACTCAAACAGACTTGGGATCCTTACAAACTGCAGGACAGGTAAGCAGCTGGGAGACACGAAACCTGTCTACAGACCGCTGGTTGCTGCCAATGAATTATGAAAGGGAGAAGGGGCCTAAGAAGACACAAGGATGTGACAAAATATTGCTAATGACAAGCAATGCCACCACGCCAGGGGCTCACACCAAGAATGACAGAAACGAGAGAGCTGGTTATTGTTGAAGTCAAAACTCTGGTCACTACTGGGGCTGAGCCTCTGATGACAACCGAATTCTGTGCTGTCAAAACTGATTGTTTTTTAACTGAGTGGTGATGACAAGTACATTGGGCTGCATAGTACCTCATTAAATAGTCCACGTGCGTTAAATATTCCTCTGTGTGTGTGTGTGTGTGTGTGTGTGTGTGTGTGTGTGTGTGTGTGTGAAAGGAGACACGAGGTAAAATAACCAAACACTGTTGTAAAAGTCCCCCATTCAACTTTCCTATAAGGCATCCTTGTCCCATGAGGTCATTTGATGAGGGTCAAGTCTGTGCCCACCCGCAGGAAGCTCTCTCTCTCAGCTAGGGATGCTGAACTTCAGAGCACCTCCTCCTGTCTCCACAGGAAGAACTGAAAATAAACAACATTGTGTTTTCTTTGCTGCTGGACGAAGAACTCAGCTCCCGGGAACAGTTCCTGAACAACTACCTTGTGAAGAAGCAGGAGGAGAAAGTGAGTCCTGAGCTCTCCGTCACCTCCCCCCACCTTTAGACACAGATCCCTCTCGGGGAGCCTTATCTGATAAAAGTCCTCAACTCTACTCTAATCAAGTAATCTTAGGAAACAAGAGGGTTGCTACAAAGAAAGGCAGGTAGGGACCTTTACAATAGTATTTGGCTTGTTCATAGTTTTCCTTTGTCTGTTTCTCTTCAGCCATGCTCAGAGCCAGCCTGGTCTACAGAGTGAGTTCCAGGATAGCCAGAGCTAAACAGAGGAACATCCCCTTTCCCAGTTAAAATCCAGAGTTTAGCCATAAACTGGCTGTAGACCTTCATCAAGACCTGTAGTCTTTGAAGCTGTTCACTGGACATTTCTCTGGACCACACTGTTATTCCCAGGTGTCACTGAACATAGAAATGACAAACTTAGAATGAAATGTTCATATTCATAATCACAATATCAATGTGAATAGATAAGATCTATTAAAGAGATAATGAGGATCAATGCTAATTATCAATACATGTTTCAACGGGTGTCAACCTATGTCGACCGTGTTAATTAAGCACATTACCAAACATGCACTGCATCATAACGACATATGTACTTTCTTTAAGAGTCTGTTAATATGGCCTGGTGTGGTGGTGCACACCTTTAATCCCAGCACTCAGAAGGCAGTCAGGAAGATCTCTGAGTTAGAGGCCAGCCTAAGCTACATGGTGAATTCCAGCACAGCCAGGACTACATAGGAGATGACCCTGTCTCAAAAAAAAAAAAAAAAAAAAATAGAAGAAAAAGTCTGTTTATAATATATGCCAAGAGCTTTTTCCAGGCATGGTAGGACATGCCTGTAATCCAGCACTATTGGGGGACCACAGGCTAAAGGCCAGCCTGAGCTAATTACAAGACCGTATCTGAAATATACAATCCCGCAGAATATTAGACATTGTTAACAGAGGAGGAGGCCATTCCAAAGACAGCGGATGTATCCTATGAGGTTTCTTCCTATTCTGAGAATCACACGTAGCTTTGTCTGACTTGAGATCTCTCCATTTCCAATGAACTGTCTGCCATTACCGTAGACCAAGACTTCAGAAGCCATCCAGAAAGCAAGAGAGGATCTGGACGTGTTCAAGGAGAACCATGACATCTTAGTGGCAGAAGACAAAGTGAGTCACAGGCACATCTACTTGGCAGTGCAGAGTTGTTGCTCTTGGGATTCCAGGGGGAGGCTGACCAGGGCGTAAGTTAGTTTCCTCGTGGGTTACTCTCCTGTTCCCTCCCGTTGCAGATGAATTTCATTCTGGGTTAGAAGGAATTTTTGTTAAGCTTCTTCTTAAAGGGAAAAAGAATGTTAGGGAGGTCATCAAGTTTAGGGTCTTCGAACTTGGGGTTGTGGATTCTGTGAGGCCCCCATAAAATCAGCTTAGTAGCCAGCCCGCACTTTGTAACAGAAGCAGTAGCCAGAATAACACAAAGACAATGGGACAAAATGAGGTGGGAAGGAAGAGGACAGAGTGAGCTGGACATAACATGCGCATTTCCTGAGTAAATATTATTTGGACACACGTCTAGATGACTTTTTAAAAAATTATTATATAACGTAGCACTTCTGATATACTGGCAAGCTCCCTAGGAACACATCTTTGAGGAAGTCTTTGCATCTCCGATAACTTTGTTCTCCAGTAACTGGACAGACAGTCCAGGTCTCAAAGCCACAGTGGTACCGAGTGTGTTTTAGAAATTGCATAAATCATTTGAGAAATGGCTGTGTGTTTCTGCAATCCTGGAGGTGGTGTGTTTATCCTTAGATCCTGGATCGCAGCTTCAAAAAGGAGTTTTCTGACATCTCTGGCCACTATGTGGACGTCCTCTACAAACTTTTTAAACGCCGGCCAAGGTCTGTTTCTCTAATGCTATTAAATTTGGGGGGTGGGGAGGTGCAGAGATCCGGGTCTTTTTTAAAACAACCGTAAGGGCCAGAGAGATGGCTCGGCAGGGCCAAGCCTGGCACCTGAGCGATATCCTCAGAACCACATGGTAGAAGGAGAAAACCAACTGCCACCAGTTGCCCTCCGACCTTCACTGTGAGCCACAACACAGAGACATGTGTGCACATGCACAAAAAAAAATGAAACAATTAGCAAGCAAATGTTAGAAAGCAGAACAGTTGTAAGTTTTTACCTTTTCCCGATCAGATAAACAACCAGCCAGGCATCCTGAAGTGAAGGCATCTTGTGCTAGAGGATGAAGTGTAATGATTTCCTCCACTCTTTACAAAGAGTGAAGCGTCTGTGTCCTCACTTCACACATGAAAAGTCTTAACCTGAGCTGGCATACATCTTTTCCAAAGACATATTCCAACAAGCATGGCAGGCTCTGTGGTGTAAACTGGTGTCCCAGGAGACAGGCTTCTAAGACGAAACACATCTGAGGACATACTGGTTTTTACAGCTAACTGGCATTCTTTATTGCAGACCCTCCCAAAACTTGCTAGTGGCTTTTGAGTTTTCAGGAATAGCAAAACAGCAGCATCCACCCACCTCCCCCATGTATTTGACCACAAACTGCTTTTGCTGAGAAAAATCTCATGTGACTATCCTCAGGACCAAAGTTTTCATCTGCAGTGCTTTTTGTAATAAAGTTTAAAATTAAAACATGCAAAAGAAAGATAGCTCAAAATAACGATTACCTAGAGTTCTGAAATATGTTTCTAGGCAGGGAGAAGTACTGGAATATTTTACTGATTTCTAACATAATACATTTACATTTTCAAACAAATGCAATACAGAATTGCACTGTTTGTCCCAAAGGAGCAAAGTGATTTGTGTAAGGGATACAAACGTATGCTTGAGCCTTTAACAGGTTACCACAAACGCTGGGAAGTTAACCTAGTTGTCTCATGGCTGAGTTTCTCATTCCATAGTCCTTACCCCACTGTGTGTGTGTGTGTGTGTGTGTGTGTGTGTGTGTGTATAAGAGAAAGAGAGAGAGAGAATGAGTGTATCTGTGTTTGTGTGTGAGCATATATGTCTGTTCGAGTGTGTGTATATGAATGGGTGTGTGTGTAGGTGTGTGTGAGTATGAGTATGTTTATCTGTGTGTGTTTATGTGTGACTGTATATGTGTGTATATGTATGTGTTATTTGTGCAAGTGTGTGTGTATAAGAGAGAAAAATTAGTATATGTGTGTAAGTGGGTGTATATGCGTGTGTGTACCTGTGTGTTTGTGTGTGAGTGTATGTGTCTGTGTGTGAGTGTATGTATGTGTGTGAGTAAGAGTGTGTGTGTGTGTGTGTGTGTGTGTAAGCCAGACATCAATCTGTGATTCGATTCCTCAGTTCCTTTTCACCTTTTCGGTTATTGTTGTTTCTAGTTTTTGAGACAGATTCTCTCTCTGGCCTGGATCTTGTCAGTTTTTCTAGACTGACTAGCCAGAGGCCTCAGGATCTGGCCATCTTCGCACATCCAGGGCTGGGATGGCTCACACGTGTATCCACAGCAGTCGGCTTTTTCATACAAGTGCCAAGGACTGAGCACCGGTGTTTATCCTGTACAGTACTGACATCTCCCTAGCTCAGTTTCCCTATTTTCAGAAAAGCACCTTTTCATTTTATTTTTCATCTTTTGAGACAGGGCCCTAACTCCATAGCATTGGCTGGCCTGAAAGCTCAATATGTGATCCAGACTGGTCTCGAATTTTTAGTTATTTTCTTGCTTCAGACTCTTAAGTGTGGAGGTTGCAGTGTAATGAGCTCTCAGGTCTAGCTAGGGGTGTGCTACATAATAAACTGAGGGGAAGCACTTATGGTAAATAAATTTGCTTGGAAATCTAATTCCACTGTCTCACAAACCCAGAGCTGGCCTTGGGTCAGTAGATTCTCTCAGAACTGACTTACCTGTCTAGAGATACGTCACTGTCTGTCTGTCCATTGTCAAGTGTCTCCACAAGGTGTCCCCAACACAACTCTGTAACCTTCTCTGCTTCCCAGCTGCAGCCCAAGAAAACTAAGCTAATTTATCAATGCAGACAAAAAGGCCCTTCTCCCTTTCTACCTATGTCCAGGCATGCCCTATTGAAGAAAAGATGCCAGAAGTGGTTGGCCAGACAGACCCAGGGGTCACTCACACTACTATCGGGTGTCTGCCTGCCTGCTTACAATACACAGGGAAAAAAAATGGTTTCCTAATGTAGGAAAAGCTGCCATTGTCAACAATAATTACAGATGTCTGTAATTCTGGGGCATGTTTAGGGACCTAGGGTACAAACAGATAAAATGGGCACTTGTCCCTGAAGTAACCCACTCACCAACCCTGAAGTGACAAAGGAAATTACCATACAGTGTCAGGCTTAGGCTAACTGTCTGTTACTTAACAGTATTTTTCTGTTTGTTTTTGGTTGGTTGGTTGGTTGGTTTGGGTTTTGGTATTTGTGAGAGTATTAAAGGTTGATGGATTTTTTTTTTCTTGCTAATACCAGGGTTCACAAACAGAAAACACAGGCAGATGTGACCAGTCTTGTTCCTTATGGAGAGCGACCAGGATCCGGCAAGTTAAATAAGGAAAACTTTGCCCAGCTAATGAAATCCATGGATGAGTTGGACAATATCAATTACATGCCTGAAGGCTTGGACCCCTCCGTCTGGGAACACTTCTGTGCAGCTAGACGAGCAAAAGTGGAAAATGAATACAAAGTATATAACTTCATTTTAAATTGTATTTTAAGTGTGCTAATAGAAAATAACACACCTGTCAGTGTATCCAGGAAGACTAAGGCTCTCTTGCTGGGTGGTAATTAGTAATAACAATAATAACATAACAGAAGTCACATAGTAAGTATTATTTCCAATGATGTAAATCCTCAAGGTCCAAAATGAGGGCCACTAGTGTTAAGCAGTCACTGTGCACTGGAAATAGATGTGCCCAGAACTGCAATGTCCTCGGAGTGGAAAACACATACAGATTTAGAAGTCCTACCATAAAGCAAGGGAAGAAGACCTACCACGAAACAAGAGAAAAATGTCTCATTAACAATTTTTGCATTGCCTCTGAGCAGAATAATATCTTGGAGAGATCGTGTTCCGTAAAAAGTGTTAGTAAAATTAAATCCACCTCTTTCTTTCACTTCTGATAAAGTGACCACAACACATTTGAAATCGCACGTGTGGCTCACACTGCCTTTCTCCTGGACAGCACTGTTAGAAACGGTCTAGTTTTACACGGGGTTATATTTAGTTGGCCAGAAGCAGCTTCATCCTGTGCTGGGAGAGGTGATGAGGATGAAATAAAGGGAAAGGGCCGAGAGCGTGTTTAGCTGTTGAGAGGCCTGCTGCCTCCTGAACACCTCTCTCTCCTCCCTCCTAACGCCCTAAAGTGGGGACACACAGCATCAGATTGGCAAATGTGCATTAAGTGTTTATGAGTCTAGACTTTCATCTAAAGCGATAGGAACGGATTTTAAAATGGTATATATACAGGTACATGATACACGCACAACTGCACACTTGATTTCCAGCAAGAGGCCAACTTGACGTTCTTTCTTGTGGAATGTGCCAGCCATGTTTTACAAAAGGGTTGGGAAGAGATTTAAATTAATGTCAGTCTCCGAGAAAGGTAGGCTTGTTAAGCCCTGACGCGCTGCGGTTGCGTTTATCAGTTGAAGCAGAAGGCCGCCTGCATGCTGGAAATGACCACTTTTCTCCGGAAGCGTATGGAAGAGGACGACGCGGTGCACCAGGAGATCGAGAAAGTGTTCCACGAGCTCATCCGGTAACTCAAGCTTCCCGGGGCCTGCGTGTCTCTCATCCACAGCCACAGCGTGAGCTGGGCTCTCGGAAGCAGGGCCATCTTTGCAGTGCCAGCCTCCTGCCTGGCTGAGCCACTGCGGGCTCTGTCTGTTGCGGCCCTGGCCCTGGGCTGAAATGTTCTCTTTTTAAAATGTGCACTTTGTTACACAAGACTAGTTTCAAAAGAGAATTCCCCAAGTGTTGTCTTAACACAAAAGCAAACTTTGGGGGAGGGGGTTGTACTTTTGTGGAAATATGATCCCACCATATAAAAATACAAAGAACCTGTCTCTGCCAATGGAGAGACTTCTGGGCTCAAGATGGAGTAGAAGACCAAGCAGATTTCCAGATAATTTCTCTATAAACACCCACCCGGTTTATGTCTTTCTTCATGGAGCCTGGGTGCTTTATATAAAGTTTTTGCTTCAAAAGGCTCTATGTGCAGCCACATGAATAAATACTTGTGTGAGCATCCCAAATTCATCACCAAATATCAGTTTTAGATGTAGACTGTAGGGAGAATATGAATTATGTAATAGACTTGAAAAGTAGCATATATATATTATTGTTACATTATTAAAAATCAATAAGGTCAAACTTCTATTTAGAGCTTTTCTAGTGCATTTAAAAATTCTTTTCATTGCAATACAAATGATACAATTTTTCTCTTAATCTTGAAGCGTTTATGACTGTAATTTTGTCCACACTGTTGTTTCAACAATCCAAGTAGAATCCCAGCTCAAAGTGAAGAGGTGCCTGGAGGGTCTTCTAGATAGTTTCATCTTTGGGGTGACTCTGTGTCACCCCGGGTGCATCCCTTCGGTCAGAATTCTAAGTCTCATACAATAGGTGAAGTTAGAAAACCCGAACATATACTAAACATAAACGTGCACAAATACTCTTTGAAGTCTTTTTCCATTTAGATTACAGGAGGAGAAAGTGAAATTCCAGGTGAATTTGACAGTGCAGATTCTTCTTAAACAAGGACAAGTGGAACTGGAGAATTTCCAGTTTATTCTGGAGTATTCTGATGCAATTCTCATCAATAAGAATATAATTGAAGACTTGAATTCTGTGATTCGGGTAATTATAGGTTTTTTTTTTTTTTTTTTTTTTTTTTTTTTTTATAAACATACTGCCTTTTGTATAAAATGCTTTATAGTATCTCTCGTTCCCGTGGTAAGAGTGCTGGTTATTTTACGTCAATTTAACACAAGCTGGAGACACTGGAGAGAGGAAGCCTCAATTGAAAACATGTCTTCATAAAGATGGGGCATTAGCTAAGCCTGGAGGACATTCTCAAGTTAGTGACTGGTGGGGAGGCTCCTACCCCTTGTGGATGGGTCCATCCTTCTCAGGTTCTATAAGAAAGCAGGCTAAGCCATGAGGAGTAAGCCAGTAAGCAGCTCCCCCACACTCCCCCTTATGGCCTCTGCGTTAGCTTCTCCTGCAGGTTCCTGCCCTGTTTGGGTTCTTTTCCTGATTTCTGATGATGATGAACACTAACGTGGAAGGTAGGCCTAATGAACCCATTCCCCAGGTTGTTTTCGGATATGGCGTGTCATCACTGCAAAGGTAACCCTAAGACAGTACTTAACTTAGTTGTATCCGTGTTTTCTCTCAGTAGCTGCCATTAGAATCACCCATAGAACTTTGTAAATGTGTCCAGACCTTGCCCCTATCTCTAAGTATTTATAAAAATCTCTTCTACATGATTCTAAGGTACAACAAGTTCAGGACAGTGAGGTTAAATGTCCTTTCTAATGTACCTTAGTTTATACAACCCGTAGTATATAATCTCTTTGATTTACATAGTTCTGTTATATCTCTATTTACAATTCTAGCTTTAGATATGAGAGTTCCCACCCCCACCACACCCCACCAGTACTTTAATCTAGCTAAGGTTTGCCAATCTTACTGATTTTTTTCTTTCAGTAACCAACTTTTGATTTCATGGCTTTCATTCTTTATGTTTTCCTATATATCTCCATCCATCCATCCATCCATCCATCCATCCATCCATCCATCCACCCACCCACTCACCCATCCACCCACTCATCCATCTACCCACCCACTCGCCCACCCACCCACCCATCCATCCATCCGAGTTACTCTTATCTTTCTGCTGGCTTTGGCTTTACCCCCCCCCCCCCACACACACATACAGTTAAATTACTGATGCAAACTTCTCTTTTTCTTAACTGTATAGCAAGGAAATCTGAATTAATGCCTACTTAGCTTTAGGGGTATTGGAATCTCTGCCTCTCTAAACCTGGGCTCCGTGCTGTAGTCACTCTGTCTTTCCATAGTATGCACTCATTAACATTGACGTATGGAGACGGTTGTGTGCCTTTTTCTTTTAAAAGGAGTAATTAGGAACCAGAATGGCTTTTACATCTACATATGTATTCAGAGTTCCTCCTTAATATTTTTACCCCTGTCCTTCTTTGAGTTCCTTCTACTATCTCTTACCTTGTTTGAAGACTTCCTTTAGCATCTTTACACAACTGGTCCACGAACACTGGATTTCTTCCATCCACTCAGTTCCCCTCAAAATGTCTTAGTTTTGTCCTTCATTTAAAAATATCCCACTCTTCATTCCGATTTTTGAGAAAGGTCTTGCTACATTGCCTAGGCTGGCCTCAAACTTAGAATCCATCCAACTTAGCCTTCATTTCTGAAACATGGCTTTTGTAACTACACTATTCTTAAATTCTTGGTTGACAGGACTTGCAGGGTGTCTTTTCTCTTTTGTTTTCTTTCAATCTTTTCTCCCTTAGCTTTTCTCTAGTTTTTGCTTTGCTTCAGTTTTTCTGTTTTGGTTTCTCTTACCCTTTCACTACCAAAACCACTCCTCTGAGCCAGAAATGCTGGTTCCAATCTCGAGCCAAAACTAGACAATCAACGTAGGGTCCCCAGCCTTCTACGTTCTTCAAGTGTTCTTGGTAAACATGGAGTGGAGGTTTGCAGAAAACATCATGCTTAGCCAGGTTTGGTGATGTCTATAAACTCCAGAATTCAAGAGGCCAGGGCAGAAAGATACAAGTTCAGTGCCAGCCTGGATTACGTACCAAGATCATGTCTCAGAAGATCTTAAAATTGTTAAAATTGGGGGCTGGAGAGATGGCTCAGCAGTTAAGAGGACTGACTGCTCTTCCAGAGGTCCTGAGTTCAATTCCCAGGAACCACATGGTGGCTCACAACCATCTGTGATGGGATCTGATGTCCTCTTCTGGTGTGTCTGAAGATGGCTACTATGTACTCATATACAATAAATAAATAAATAGTTAAAGTTGTATGTTGAGTAGCTGAAAATAGTATTGATAACTGTGGGTGGAAAGACTGGGAGACTGTAGCTTTGGCTGGAGTCAGAGAGTGAAGAGTTTTGACCTTTGTTAATTTAAGACGTATTTAAAACTTTTCAGTGGAATGTCTAACCTTGACTGAGTTCAGAGTCGAGTCCTCTCTATAGATCACATGTAACTAATTGCATATAGATTATTGCACAGATATCTACCAATAGATAATTTTAAGCCACGAGATTGGTCGAGACAACCTAGGAAGTTAGACAGACCAAAATTAGGGAGTTTGTGTTTGTACCTCCAATCCAACTCTTTGCTACTAGCTACAAGATAGATGCTGGTGTGCCTAACCACGCTAACTGCACGCTTTATCCAGGAGGATCAGATGCACAGACGTGAAGGCTTCCAAACCCATACAGGTTATCAGACTGAGTCTTGGAGAGCAGTTTCGGATGTTCAGAATCAGAGCGTGACTACTCATTTACCGTTTTAGGCTCAAGGACAAAGGAAAGTGGCTAGCATGGTGGAAAGTAAAGAGGTCCACAAAGGAATATATCAGATTGAGTGGGAGCACAAGAAAATGGAGATGGAGATGGAGGACCTAAACCAGAAGGCCTGGGACATCCAGATGCTATTCTTCTCTCGAGATCGACAGAAGGCAAGTCTTCCTTGTCCCAGCGTGCGTGCGTGCGTGTGTGTGTGTGTGTGTGTGTGTGTGTGTGCATGCGTGCAAGAGCTCATTCACAAATAATAGGAAGCCTCCCTAATGGCGAGCATACACCAAGCCAGATCTGTGGACATGACCAATTTCTTTTGCTTACAGAGGTTTAATTTGCTTATTCCGAGACTCTTAAATTTCCCATCTCTCTAGACACTCACTCAGGTTTAAAATTTTGAGTCGGCTTTGGTGTTGTTCCTGTACTTGTCTTTCCCAATTTATCGATTTTTGTCTCCTGTTTCTATAAGATACTCTGTCTTATAATTAGCCCCTAACTAGTCTCTTGCCTTGGCGTCTCTCATTCTTATTCATTCTGATTCTCTCTGTCTCTGTCTCTCTTCCTTCCTCTCCCCTCCCCACCCCTCCCTTTCCTCTCAAAATCCACTTGGTTTATTATTTTGTATACTGCTGTCATACTGAACTCCTACTTGATTTTAGTAATGTCTACTCAAATATTTTAAACGATACTATTTAGCTACCAAATAAACCACAAAGCCCCTAGGTAGACAGTGTCTTTCAACTTGCCTTCAGGGAAAGTAAGGTATAACTCTTATCCATCCGGTATTCTCAAACAAAATGGGGAAGGGAGGGAAGGAGGGGTAAGGGTGTGAAGGCTAACAATCGGCCTTGGGTGTTTTTCTTAGGAATGTTTCCACATACTTCAGCTGGACTGGCTGACCAGCAAGCTCCAGGGCACCCCTAGTGCTGGGAATCTGAAGTCAGACCCTCCTGCTTATCAGGCAAACATGGTTTCAACCGAGCCATCCCTCAAGGGCTCAAAAGGATTTGCTTTTGTTCTCAAGGGCTCCGGATCAGAAACATCCTCCCCTCCCCCACCTCACTCCAGTCTTGCTTTCCTTTGTTCCTTGTCCCCTGCCCTTCTCCACCTTATCTACTTGGTTTGTGAACATTTAACTTAGGCCATTTTCTCCATTAAGTCTTTCTTGATTTCCCAAGTCTGGAGAAACCCTAACCCCTCACAAACTGCCTCTGCTAACACGGGACATATCTGCTGGTAACTAATGGTTTCTGCTTGCCCTCTTTTTTTCTTGAAGGCTAGTTCACACAGACACTATGTTTGGTGAGTTGAACAAATGGAAAAAAAAAAAAAAATCAAGTAATAATTAGCATATGGATAGAGTGTATTGATAGCTAAATACAAGTAACTTTTATAGCACAAAAGCCAAATCTTAACATACAGATATTTGCTATAACTATAACTTTCAAAGCTGCTTACAGTTACCTAAACAAAATAAAAATTATCCTTGCATGTATTGTGATGCCTTCCCCCCACCCCCTTTTTTTTTAAAGTACCTAAATGAACCAAACTACGAGAATGTGATTGCCATTCAGATCGGAATAATGGAGCAAACCATTAGTGTTATAGATAAGGTCAGTCTCAAGCCTATCAGTTATTATAAAGCTAACATTGTTACTCATGTGGACAAAGTAATATTTCAGTCACAACTAATAGGAACTTGATAATTTACTGATATTCATGAAAACCAGAGGCCCCTGAATGTGTCTTTGTAGCCATAGCCAGTGATAAGGCAGCAGCTTTTCTCTGGATATTGGAAATAATCTCTGAGCGTGGACTTGCTTTCACAGTAGCTAAATCTGAGCCACACAAGTACTAATTGTTTTCTTCGAATTTTGGAATTTTTTTTTTTTTAGTATAACAATAAAAAAAACTGGTTTACTGTATAGCATGTAAGATTGAAGGGAAGCAATTGCCAAAGTTTTAAAATGTTCATTGTTAAGACCACATAAAATCTTATCTGAAGTGTGGTATTAACATTCTATCTTTTAACAAAAAACCTGAGTGTCTACTATGGACAGACTGTCCAACAGAGGGGGATGGAGATATATATATATATATATATATATATATATATATATATATATATATATATAATTATTATCTTAGTGATGATAAAGTATTTTAAAAGTACAAATCTTTTATGAACTTTTTTCCAACATTGTTTTGGGGTTCTGTGGGAACAAAAATTTCAGAATCACAAGAAGAATGTAGAAAACTGCAAAAAACTACTCAAGAAATTGGGGAAATACAGCAATCAGAAGGATGTAGCTAACTACACTCTAAGCTGTAATCTACGGGAAGAACTGGTGGCCATCTCAGAGAGACAAGACATTTGCAATGTAATAGGTGAGCTCTTTTTCTCAATTAAAGGGACTCTAGCCAGTTCCCGAGAGCTGAACAACAGTCACAGCTCCCAGCATCCCCTGTGACTGGACTGATCTTAGGGTTGCTTCCATAGGAGTAGTAACTGCTTCCGTACTCCATCTCTGGATTAGGCTCTAAGCTGACCTGTGAGAAGATTGCCAAAGAACGCTACGACAACCTGATGAAGCAGCAAAAGCTGACACACCTCTCCAAGCAGCAAGCTGAGCAGATTTCAATACTGCAGGCTGAAGTAGAAAGACTGAGGATGAAAACATTCCCTGCTCTCGTCCCAATGTAGAACACCAGCAGAAGGTAGACCAATGCCTGAACTAATGTCTCTTGGATAGAATCTTCTTTCTCTCGTATCAGAAAACTTAAGTGGATCACCTCTTAGCCGCACATTTTTAATAATACAGTTTAGGTGGTTACTCCGTATAGATACTTGTCCTACATGAATAAATGAGTAAAATATCAGTGTCGTTTATATTAAAGAACAGTGGTTTTCAGCCAAGAAACACCAGATTGTAAACTATATTTTGGAACAGTCTTCCTTCCTTCCCTATAGTAACCGAACTCAATTTTTATGTTTTACCCAAAAAGGGTTCAGCAAACAAGTGCTCACTCCCTTAATTCATTCTACTCCTGTAAAATATGCTAATTCTGTAAGACAACTCGCTGGTGAACTAAATCCCATCCCACTCTCCAATAGCTGTGGTTTGCTGATTCCAAATGACATCAGGATCACTTATCATTGTCCCCACGTGATAGCAATGTCCCTCCCAATTTTCTGTAATTTATAATCTGGACTTAAGCTTAATGTACATCACAATATCTAGCACATGCTTGAATGGGTAAAAAGAGTAATCAAAACAAATCTTTTACTTAGGAGCATACTCCTGTGATTTCACAATTATTGGAATTAGCTGCCAATATGGGTTACATAGACTACCTCAAAAAAATTTTTTTTCCATTTAGTTTGTCTTGCCCTATTCTTGTTTATCCGTTTTTAATCCTATTTTATTATTATCCCTAGGAGCCTGTTTTAGTTTTCTGAGACAGAGGAGTGGATCTGGATGGGAGGGGAAGGAGAAACGGGGAGTAGAGGGAAGGGAAACTGTAATCAGAATATATTTAAGGGGGAAAAAAGCTATTTCCAATAAGAGGAAAAAAATTACTACCACCAACTATCACAGATGTAAAAAAAGTTTTTAAAAATCCATTTAGAAGAAACTCTCAAGGTATATTAACTGATTTTTCCCATGAATGCTCAGCAAGACCAACACCTCTTTGCTGACTCTTTCTTCACTAGACTGACTCTCTATGGAGTTTAGATGATTTAGCAGAGAAGCCATACTTCCTGTATGACTTCTGAGAAACTGAGGAGTAGGGATGGGATCAAGAGGTACAGGCACTTTATACTTAGCATGGAATCTCCAGGTCTGACAACTGTAGAGCCAACCATGGATATACTAGATTTGGTTTTTCTCTTTCCTAGTATTACAGTCATGTCACTTGAGTTGCCTGAATACTCTCTTAGCTAAAAGGCAATGTCCTAAATTTACTGGGCTAATTCTGCTCTTAATGGAGCAAACAGCCTGTGCCACTTCTGGCTTATCACCAATTCTTGGTGGTGCTCCATCCTCAGCTGTCTCAGCTTTGAAACATGGATAAGCTGAGCTTGGAGGACGACTTTCCAAAGATCCCTTCCAGTTCAGTGGTCTGACAGGTCCTTTGGTAGTAGGGCTCGTATCATATGCTCTGGCCCATCCTTCAACACTGTTCATGGTACCAATGCCTCTCAGCTTCTGCTGAACAGCAATTATGTTCATAATTTTTTTTACAGTTCATTACCAACTAGTGATATAGTCATTTATGACCTTATGTAGAAGAAGAACAGATTCACAAATGCAGATGGCAAGAGAGAACTCATACATGTAGTATATGGTAGTTGAGTGTGTGCAGGTTTGAATCTCCCATTGTATCAAACAGCAAGAACTTTTAGATTAGAAGGGAAGGGATGTGCTCAACTAAAAGTTCTTGGAAAAGACTCTAGAATACTGGCCATTTAGAAACTAAAACTTTTTGTAGATCTCAAAGCAGAAATCATGAAGCTTCAGGAATAATTAGTAGACAGAACAAGGAAGCCACAAGGCTCTCCCTCCGTCTATCTGCCTATACAGACTAGCTATTCTTAAAGATGACAGCCCTGTGTCTTTCAAGTTCATACAGTAACTACAGCAACAGCATCATGCTTTCTCAGCAACTGGGCCAGCTTATGTCACATCTTCACATATAGCTAAGACTAGAGGTATCCTAGTTATTGAGACAGGGTTCTGGCTGAGGTTCCAATTTCTATCACAGATAAAGCTACAGAGGCAACTGTGAAGAACCTTTCATGCCAGGATCTTTCAAGTAGGAAATATGGATATGAAGCATCCCAAGAATCAGATGCTCATTTTACTAACTAAAGAAAATAACAACAAACGGGAGTAAACTGTAGACATGTAAGTTTAATCAGTTGCTAGAGTAGCAGATAGTATGTTAGATGAGGATAGGTCCACAAACTTAGGAGGAGCAAGGTACATTTATGCCACTGGAGGTTTAGACATTCAACAGACTACTTTTTAATACTGAATATAAAAACTTTTGCCCCCAAAATCATGTATTAACCATGGTTTCTAGAATTATCCAAACTTCCTTCCTTTTAAGCACAATTTAAATTTTTTATACTTAAATATTTTCTTTAGCAAACATATCCAAAATACTAGGCTTTGTTTTATAATTTTGTGTCAGAATATCCCAAACTGCTCACATTCCTCCCTCTAAGCCATAACAGCTTAGACCTTTTTTTCCCTTTAAAACATTTCTCTTTTCATTGCCATTCCCAAAGATATTCTATAAAGGGGCCCAATCGTACAGTTCAGGAACAGAGCACATTTTCTTGAGGCCCTGGGTATGATACCATCACCCCAAGAAGAGGGGAAAAAGGCCTTAAAAAGAAAAGGATCAAACCCCTGTAAATTCTTCTTCACTTCTATTATAGTGAAGCAGTTTGTCATCTATCCCATAGTAGTCGATCAACTCGGTGAGGGTCAGTTTCTCATCCTCATCCTCAGACATGATCGACTGCAGCTCACGCAGCAGCCGCTGGCCACATCTCCTCCACTTCTTTATTAAATCCTCTAACTCAGTCACGTCATTCTGAAACAGAGAAAGTCAGTCTGTAATCAGACGCTGTGCATTTTAACTTACATCAAGCAGCTAAAGTACTTAGTTCCTGTCTAACTTTAATGGCCAGTGACACAGGCATAAAGGGCAGTACACGCTCTGGGCAAACCTTTTTTCACATATTAAATGTAAGAACAAATTGAGGTTCTCAATACACTTCTTGTATTGTAACTATACTTTTAAGACAGGATGCTGTGTTATACCTTCCTAATTTTTCTGTGAACTGCAAACTGTTCTTAAAGGTCGAAGTTTAAAGTATTTAACGTTTAGAATCAGCTACGTTTAGAAAAGTCCTAAAAATCCAAAACCACATATAAGATATGCTATTGTCATTTACTCCACATTTTGGGATAGAATGAGGTATTATATGGGTTAAGAACCACAGATAATAAACAACTCTTCCTTCCAGACACCTGTGTTCTATGTACTCAACATGTGAGCTGAAACCTTAAGTCTATGTTTTCTCAAAATGCCTGACATTTTATCAGATGCATGATTGTTACTCAAAGCACCCAGCATTCTTTGGTCTGTTCCCACTACATCTTCATCTAACAATTCACACTTCTAATCTTGCTGCTGGCTTCACCTGTGCATTAAACAAAAGCCAAAGCTTTCTAAGTTTTACCTCTTGTTGAAGAGGTTCACCTGCCTCACTCTGAACCAATTACTTCTATTTTAGTCAAAGCTCTTGTAACCCAGGTTTCTGGTTATTTGGTTTCTTGCTTACCAGACTAAAATTTATTTCCAATTTTTGAAATTACAGCAATTTGTGTAAAAATGATTCAATGGTTCTTCTCACCTTTATTCTATACATCTTGACCAGCTTTAACCTCCGAAGAAGGTCTTCCTTCTCTTGAATCTGCCTAGTCAATTTTATCTTTTCTTCCTTTAATCTTTGTTTAATAGTCTTACTCTCAGAATCTTGTTGTAGGGTACTAGATGACCCAGTATCAAGTGACTTAGATTCAGATGGATTTTTATTCTCAAGCGACTTAGATTCAGATGGATTTTTATTCTCTGAGCTCTCTTTTTCAGGCTCATTGTCTTTATTTTTCAAGCTTTCTTGGGTCTTTGAACCATTTTCTTCTTTTGAAGATTCTCCTGGTTCTGAAAGGGTCTGATCATTTTCTTCATTCTCTACCTTAATACGCTTCACCACACTACAAAAAGAATGAGATGAAGATCTTGCTTTCTTTAATCTTTCTTTAAGTGTTCCACTCATAGGCTGAAAAATACACAAAACATCAAAAATGTTAATAATCTATTCTTGAATTAAATCAATCTTTTAGAAATAAAGGCTGTATGCTTCTATGACTGGTATAATGGATGGCTTTCTGTCTCCACAAATCTCTTAAGAACTTTTTAAAGATTTATTTATGTTTTATATATACACTATTGATCTCTTCATGCACACCAGAAGAGAGCACTGGATCCCATTACAGATGGTTGTGAGCCACCATGTGGTGGTTGCTGGAAACTGAGCCCAGGACCTCTGGAAGAACAGTCAGTGCTCTTAACCGCTGAGCCATCTCTCCAGTCCCCTCTGTCTCCACAAATTTCAAGCGAGCCTCATCAATGTCTCTAACTTCCAGAGGCTAACTTTAGTCTTACTTTAGCAAGGTTAACTAAAACAGGACTGACACACTTCACCAGTCACTGGCAGCTAGTATTTGCTTGACAATACTAGAGATGCTTCAGAACTATAAACTAACCAGCTACTACCAAGGTTTCGAGCATCTCAGTAACCTGGTAAGAAATTAAAATGAACTGATTTGAGAAGAAAATCTGGCAATTAGCCGGAATAGTATGGGCTATACATTAATTCTCACTCCAGTTCCCTTAAAACTGCCACTATCAGACGATTTTGAAACACAGAATAGATGGGAAGGTGGTAGAGGACAACACAAGATTTTCATACTTGTTTTCCTGAACTATTTGAATGGGGTGATGGTGGATTCTCACTGGTCTGAGGGGTGTCAGGTGAAGTCGGGGGTGATGGTGGATTCTCACTGGTCTGAGAAGTGTCAGGTAAAGTCGTTTTGTCAGGTAAAGCCGACTTGTCAGGTAATGCCGATTTTTCAGGTAAAGCCGATTTGTCAAGTAAAGTCGATGCCGAATCTGTTGGGTTTTCCATCTTGGAAGTGATTTCCTGATTTCCTTCTAAAAAGGAAAAGAGACAAATGATAATCAAATTATCTCAAAACAGACCTCAATTTTTCTCAACAAAATTTCCTTCAGTGAACTAAACACCAAAAAGGCCAGCAATTTCTCCCAACCATATGTAGCTGTAATTTATTCAAATTCTTTTCTTATTTTTCCATTTACCTCTCCACATGGAGAGTAACCAAATTTTGTTTCTTTCACAAACAGACCGGCTAATGTCTCACTGACTCTCACTTTTCTCCTTCAAAACATCCCCCAAAATTTGCATTTCTGGGATGGGAACTAACTACACTTAAGACAAGAATTTTAAATTTTGTTATTATTTCGTAAATAAAAACGATACAGTCCGAATCTTGAATCTTAAAAAGCTTTGTGCCTAGAACCAGGAATGAGTCCCAAGGTGTCAGAAGCCAGCGTCAGCCCTTTCTGGTTTTCTAGGGTTAAAGCCTCCGTCCTCCTCCTCCCCGCCCATCTTCTCCAGCAAGCCCCGCCCACTCCTCCGCCCCCTCTCCCTCACCTCCCTGTCCCCCTCCCTCTCCCTTCCTTCTCCACTCCCTCCCCCGCCCCCCTCACCACAGAAAGCGCTCTCCCCCTGCACCCTCCCGCGCTCTTCTCTTTTCCAACCCCCCCGTTCCCCGTTCCCCTCCTCCTCCATCTCCTCCGCTCCTCCACCTCCCTCACCACAGAAAGCCCTCTACCCTACAGAGCAGGAGGCCGAGCTCCCGCGACGCCGCCAAGAGCTTCTCTATCAGATACTCAGACACCCGCAGGCCTGACGCTCAGACCAGTCTCAGGAAAAAAAGCTCAATACCTTCCTCAGCCATGCTCGCAGCAGAGAGACAGCGTACACACAACCAGCGTAGCGCCCTCAGTACACTGACCTCGCCCCGGGGGCGGAGCCCCACCGGAGGAGAGACGTGCGATTGGCTAGCTTGACCGTAGCGGGCGGATGTACTTGTCTAACTCCTACTGCGCGTGCGCAAGATCCCCCCCCCCCACGCGCCTCAGCCAAGGGGCGGGACGGGGCCGAGCGGAAGGCGGGCACAGTTCGTGATTGGCAGGACTGGCCGGCGCGCTCCAGAGCTCGGCTACGCGCGCGTGGCCGTCAGCCTCGGGATGGCCTCCATGGAAAAAACAGTGTTAGGCCTCTGGACGGGCCTGAGGGGGGCGCGCTTCCGTTCTCCATTTCCTTTGCAGGTTGATGTGCCAGCCGCCTTCCCAAGCAGCTTCCCTGGGGGGGGGAGGGTACATCATCTGGGTAACGCGCCCGAGAGCACCGCCCCCGCGTGCCCGCCCCCTGGCAGTCTCCGCTTTCACAACAACAAAAGCTTTTCCTCAGACGTGGCAGGGCCGGAAGCCGCGGGGCCCGTTCGCCCCCCTGCTGGCCAACGCTTCCTTAGCTTTTTTTGTGGTCTGTTTGGAAGGAGGCTTGGTAGGAATCTATCGGGGCGTCTCTGCACGAGCAGCGAGAGCATCTCCAGCTTGCCTTGCTGTCTCGCCCCTTTATTTTGGTCTATGCCCACCCCTGCTTGGCTTCGCATGTTTTGGTCAAATCTAAGAAAACGCAACCTCAGGAAGAGTATTATGGCGCTGAACAGGAAGTGGGGCAGCCAATCCGACGCAGTCAGTCTAGAGTTAAGATGTTTGAGAACTAGACCCCTTGCTAGACCCTGCAGGGCCCCTGGGAGGCCCCTTGCTAGATCTGGGGAGGGCCCTAGGAGGCCCCTTGCTAGACACTGGGGAGCCTCTGGCTCGACTCCTGGGAGGCCCCTTGCTAGATCTGGGGGGGCCCCTAGGAGGCCCCTTGCTAGACTCGAGAGGCTGCAACGCCTTCTGGCATTAGGGATGTTCTGTTGCTATGCCAACAGCAGAGGGAACTAGCTTGGGTGGAGTACTGGGTGTAGAGAAGTCAGCTGAGTAACTTGTGAGTCACTGGGAAGTTTGTAACAGGGGACAAATCTCTTTCCGAATATCTGCTAATGGTGGCTTTAAAGTAACCCGAAAGAAGTGGTTGGAGTCTTAAGCAGTCAGTTATAAATACAAAACCTAACAAAACTTAATGAGGTGATTAGATCTGCAAATGTTGCAGTTGCTGGCACCGTGGTTTTTTTATTTGTTTTGTTTTTGTTTTATTGCTGTGGAGCATATGTAGTGTGGCTGTGTATGTCATTTTGATGGTTTGGTAAGTGAGAACACTACCTCCTAGAGACAGGGAAATTAAATGATAATTTATGAGAGGCAGCTAGTTACCAAAATAACAAAGAAACGTTTAACAGCTTTATTCAAGCATATTCGTCATTCCCTAATTGACTTAAAGCAATGTATCACAAGCTTTTATCCCCTACCTTTCCCAAAAGCACGGATGTTTAAAAATAGTACTGTGATATCTGAAATTCCACACAACTTAATCCATAAATACCAGAAAACTTTGGACCTTCACATATGACCATTAATAAATTAACGTTCCACTCCTAAATGTTTAAGAAACATAAATTAACCTCATGGACTTTAGAACAACAGAATTCATGATGGGGAGGGAGCGTTGCTTTCTTTTGCTTTATGGTATTTCAAGACAGGATTTCTCTGTGTGACCTCCCTGGCTGTTCTGGACCTCACTTTGTAGACCAGACTGGCCTGGAATTCACAGAGATCCTCCTGCCTCTGTGTCCTGAACTTAAGGGAAGGGCAGTAAAATGGATGATTTTATGATATAGGTGTTACTCACCAACTCATAGATGACTCTGTACAATAATTTCTCATTTTTTCCTTGACATGAGTTCACTGTGTTACAAAAGAGCAAACTTGCCTTAACACTTGAAGCACGTTGCACACTGCATATTCAGGATGCCTTGAGGCATAAGGGTGAGTTGTTTTTATAAGTCTAAAATCAGCTGCTCCCGAATTCTTTTATCATTACAGCCTAATCTTAGAGCTATGCTTTTGCTGACTACATGAAGGAAAACAACATCTTGCCTTGCGAATGTTGTGACTTGTTTCTATGTGAAACTGGTGTGTTAAAAGGAGACTGGCCAAACTTTCAAAGGACCTCTGAGCTAGATCTCAGGAAAACCTGTCAGCTCAAACATGTGTCTGTTGGCTGCTCTCTCTTCTGTGTGCCTTTATGTGTCACTGATCTTCCCATATGTTTGTATTTTATTTTCCATATTCAGTTCAGTGCAGAGGATCTGGAATATGATAAACTGTCCCTGTGCAAACGGAGATGGGGGGCTGTGATGGGATGCTTGCCTGCCCTTCACAAGGCCCTGTATTCAAACATTAACCCTGGGGTGGAGACAGGGACTAAAAGCGGCCATTGCAGGTTCCATGTGTCTTTAGATAAATATTTTCTTGTCTTTATCGACCTGAAATCCATTTGCCTACAAAGAGTTTGGTGTCTGTCACATAGGACATTTTTACTTTCGTATGAAATTTTTAAGTAGTAAAAGGTGCTTGTGAGCCAGAGAACAAAGACTCCTAACCCTGCCTCAGAGAACAGTGGGAGAACTGTCCTAGGATTCAGGGATAATAGTAATTAATTTCATCTGAAGTCAGACTTTCTCTGCGTTTCTGAGTTTCTTCAATTCCTGAGGCTACTGTTGACTCCATTATTATTCACCAGGGAGTGGTAAAATGTGTCTCCAGAGCTGTGGTTACTGTTGCTGGACGGTGACATGGACCTAGACGTCTTTATGAGGCTTGGTTTTATTGTTCATGTTTAAATGCAAGAAGACAATTTTATACACTCTCAGTCTTTCTCCTTGTCCCTCCCCCACTCCCACCCACCTCTGCCTCTCTCTTGTTTCCTATGCAACAATAAAGGTATTTTTAAGCACAGTTGAAATGTTCAGTAGATTTCCTTTTCTTCTAACCTCTCAGCTTTAGCATTTTTTAAATTCTAGCATGAACTTAGGATAATTTATTTTATAGACTTTTCTATATTGACAAAACTTTCGTCTCATGAAGACATAGCTAGTATCCAGAGGATTTTTTTTCCCTTAAGATATGAACACTTGCAAAACTATGATTATAAACCATTTAGGTGAAGAATTACATAAAAACCCACATTTGCACAGCACAAAAAAACAGTGGGTTTTCTAAACTATTTATTATTACATATTCTTACTGTGTATAAGAGAAAAATACCTTCAAACCCTCTTGTCCAGGTTTCTCTTGCGGGGGGCATCTCGCAGACCTCTCCATGGTGTGGAGGTGTTTGTTCTATTGCTTGGTCAGTTCTTAACTTTCCTTTTGAGAATAATGGACTCCGTGTTTCTTGTTCTTTCTCTGTTGCCAATGGGGCTTATGGGGAACTCAAGAACGTGTGATTAATCTACTTTTAGAGCTTATCAAATACCATAGGGTGACCTCTGTGTGGTATGTGTGATATAATACACACACACACACACACACACACACACACACACACACACACACACATAATCTTAAGCTATCTCGTGAAGGAATCATGAAGGAATTGTATTTATTTTAAACCACAGGATGAAAGGCCCTTACTTATTCCAGGCATCCTTAAGATGTTTGCCTCACTGAAGAGAATGGGTACCTAGGGTGAGGAAATACCATGATGCTAGGGACGGGGGGGGGGGGGGGGGGGTGCCCGTCGATGTCACTACTGTGACAGGCCTATTTCCAGCAGAAGGCATCTAGGAAAGCTTCTGCTAACTAAGGCGCAGAACAACAAACAAAAATCCAATGAGCTCCCTTCTCATGAAGCTCCTGCTTTTTTGTCCTATCAGATCCGGCATCTGGTCAGGTCCATTACGGTCTAGAGAAGCAAACTTTTCTGGGACTCACTGCTGTGGCTGGGCGAGCTGTTCCCTCAGAGAGGAGTGGAGGAGTGGTTCAGGCTGAATACCAACAGAGGAGGGCTGTGTGGGCTGTGGCAGGAGTGTGTGGCTACAAGGAGAGAGACTAAAGCTATTGCTCAGGACCACTTCTTCCTCAGGTCCTTTATTAACTCAGAAATGTCGCCCCTGAATTCATCTGAGGAAAAAAAGTCTGGTTAGCCTAAATTCACGTATTTGCTCTCGTTCTCCATATCACCAGAGCTTGCCAAAGGTGTGTAAGAGCGGGAACCAAGCAGCAGCAAGAGCTGAAGCATGGTAGTCGCTGGTAGTCTCTGGCCTCCCATTTCCTGTTTCCCCTTCCAACTAAGAAAGTCCCCAGTGAATGTCTACCCTCGGGACTGAAGCAGTAATGAGAGGCAGGGGGAGAATACCGAGCTGACATGTTTACCAACACATCAAACAGATTTCAAGACTGTGAAATTATCCCGGGAGCTGTTCTCTCTCAAACTTCAGTGTGGTTAAAGATGATTATAAGACAATCCTGTTGCTCAAGGATTTGCAGCCGGGGCTTGGGCAGACTCACCTCTTCATCCATCTTCCTGCTTCCTAGATCCGCTCACTGCTCTTATTTCCTGCTCTGAGTCCAAGCCCTGCAACTTGTCAGCGATACTGTTAACTAGCTTTCTAGCCCCAGTACACTTCTGGTGCTATCAGTAAAGAACACACAGTGTAATGACAGTGCTGGTGGCCCAGAACTGGTATGACTTCACTATTTTTATTTTTTTATTTTTTGGTAGAAAAAAAAAAAACTTTTCCATAGATAAATATTTTTGACACAAAACAGTTCTTATCTCACAGGAAATAAGGAATAATTTATTTTGCACCCAGATATGAGTGACAGTTTCCTGGGAACACAGATTCAGGTTGCCCCAAATACCATGTCCCAGTTTTGACCAGTCAATCTTTGTTGAATGTCTAATGTAGTTGTAGCTCCCCTGACCCCTGAACTTCATGAAAAGAAGTTTATGGAAAAGAAGCAGAGGACAGAACCCATACCTGCTCCTCCAAGCTTCCCCCAACTATCTATTTGGGTTCTGTTAACACAACGTGAAGAAAGATGATACCTTGCCTTCAACAGTGCAAACCTCTAACTCAATTTCTAAGTGGTTCTGCTTTTTTGCTCATGGCTTCCCTTCTAGTTGCTATTACTTTGTCTCTCAAGCACCCCATGGTCTCACTTCCTCTATGTCAAGTGTCCTCTCCTTACAGGCTCTTTCAGCCCCTTCTTAAAATCAAGGAACGGGCCACTGAAAGAATTCTTCCCCAATGCCACCCCCCCCCCCGAATCTCAGAGAGGATGAGGACATCTTTACCTCTTCCCCCTTGCTTTGCTGGGACTTCCCAATCTACACTCTTCTATGAATGCCGGATGTTGGAAATTCAACGTCCCCGCTGCCAAGGGTCTGAGGTGAGAAGACTACATGGCCAGTGTAGGAGTAGCAGCCATGAGGAAGTTTGGACTTCTCAGGCTTTTGGTCTGTCATTTAGTAGTCAACATCCCAAGATATTAAGGAATATAGATCCGGGCTTCAGATTAACAGGCAGCTAATCACATACACACATTAGTCAAACAAATTCCTACGAAACTACAAATTACAAGCTACACGTAAGTTTAAAAAAAAAAAAAAAAGCCAGCCTCACGGTGGATTGGCCTCCTCTGAAATCCCTTCCTAGCCCCTCTGGGCCACTGAAACAGAGTTTGTGAACTTGTGTGCACACGTTTGAGATTTTTGTCAAGCGGCCAAATCTGCAGTACAACAGTAATTAGCATAAGACTTGTGTAATTAAACTACACCCGAAAGGAATGAATTTGAATCTTTGGCAAGATGCTCTCTTCTCTCTGAAAGAAGAGGGGGGAGGGCAGGGGACAGGACGGGAAAGGAGGAAAGTAGCATCATAGGTCCATGTTTTCCTCAGGGCTGCTTGCCATGGGATTTGAAGAGACGTCAAGTTTACCCTGTGTCATTCCAACAATTCCCCACAGGAACCGTTTCTTCTCAGGCATTATTTTTAGGCACAAATTTTCAGAGTGGATCAACCAACTCATTTTAAAATCAACATCACCTTGTCTGAAGTGAATACTTCCCATTTTTACAATGTAAAAAACCCCATCTTATAAATTTTTTCTTCCCCGTGATACAACTAAGCTTCCCAGAACAAATAAAGAATATTTATTCCAGAAAAGTAAGTTCGAGGATATCAAATGGGAGGTAAAGTGAATTGATACCTGGTGGCTTGGTTTTGATGAGTGAAAAAAAAAAAAAAAAAAAAAACCAGCATGTTTGAAAGATCCCAGGTAAGGACTGTGTGGATTAAGGAGAATATTGAGAAAGTTGGAATTGAGCGTTGGCATGTTAGCAGCTCCCAAAGCAAGCCTCGAAAACTCACCGCTTTTCAATCAGTGATTATTCAAGCAGATAGGGGAAGCATCCCTGGACCATGTGTCCCCAAGTGAAAAAAAGGTCTCTTGAATGTTCAAAAATTGTTCTGCCAAGAACTGTGTGGGAGGAGATGGGGGGGGGGGGGTACACGGAACTGTATCTTGCTATGAAGCAAAAACAACTCTGGTTCATAACAGATTACTGGCTTGTTTATCCCATAAAGTTAATAATTCTACAGATAGATTCAAACTGGATTTTGAGATATAAACAACAGACCAAACCGTATTGATTTTGAGTACATTAACGGAACTAAACTCTGGGAAAGTCATGTTCTTAAGGCCTTTTTATATCACTGGACATAAAGGGTTATAGGACATCAGTATTCTGCCATTAATAGTGATGTAAGCAGGTGCTACCGATAAATGCGATGCTGTAATCACCAGGTTCAGCTCGACTACACCTTGTAAGTTTGATTAGCTGCACTTTATAATAGGGAAATTTTGAATGGGTTCAGTGGTCAAGTCCTGTGACTTGACCTTGCACCCTTGAGCTTCTGTGTCCACTCCTGACCCCGTGTGTGTTGATTCTCATCACAGTGTGCACTGAGCTGGGGACAGGATGGGTTGTGGTCATAGGTGGGGAAGGGGAGGTTGCTCACATGTTTCCTACCCAGAGATAATCATGGGCTGTCAGTTTGAGACATTTAGGGAAGTGTTTGGAAATGTTGGGTTGAATATAAACTTTGGTGAACAGAAATGATACTATGTTTGCGACATTTCCTCCTTGTGTTTCCTTCCAATGGCTTCAGCATGGAAGAGGGATGAATTAATCAGAGGATCTGAGCTGTTTTTCTGAGTTGACCTGGTGACCAACTGTGGGTGTTCCCATGAGCAAACACAATGCAGCTCCTCGTCCTTAGTCCTCTCTGTTACAGACTGTGGACAGAACATACTCACTTTCCAAGTCTGTGCTGCCATGGCTTCAGTTTGGATGCATTTTGGTATTGCAGAAATCATCAGTTTCCTCCAGATAAATAGTAATGAGTAAGATGTCCTAGAAACAGGGACGATGATAAACCACTAGTAGCTCTGGGGGAAACATATATGAAGGATGTTGCAGGCTACACTAGTATGTATGACATAGAGTTGATCAGAGTGAGCCCTGGAGAGTCTTGGCATAGAAATAATTTTCTTCCATGACCTCCCTTCTTTATTTCTTCATTGAGACAGGGATGTATCCCAGGCTGGTCATTAACTCTTCTTGTAAAACTATTTTTTTTTTCACTTATATATGTATTTGTGTATGCGCCATGTGTTTGCAAAAGCCTATGGAGGCCAGAAAAAGGCATCGGATCTCTTGGAGCTGGAGTTGCAAGCAGGTGTGAACCATCCACCATGGATGCTGGGTCCTTTACAAGAGCAACAAGCACTCTTAACCACTGAGCCATCCCTCCAGTGGTATGGAACTCTTGAGCTTCCTGCCTCAGTCCCCAGAGTGCTAAGATTTCAGATAGATTGAAGACCACTCTTTATAGATCATCTTCCCTAGCCCGGCTTCAGACTAATTCTCACCGGGTAGTCCTTGTCATTCCAGCCACATTCCTAATGTCCAAAAACCGGAATCTTAAGGGAGAAAAGTCTTGGGGTTTTTCGGTCATTTGTTTGTGTTTGGTTTTGTTTGCTCACAGTTTCAAAGGGCTCAGTCCACGACTGCTTTGCTCTGTGTGCTTGGGCAGGATATCGTGATTGACTGAGTGTATGGTAGAAGGGATTCTTTACCTCATGCCAAACAGGAAGCAGAGAGCAAGTGAGGGACAGGGGTCCAAGTATATCCTTCAAAGGCATGGCCCCAGAGATCACCCTCTACCTAGATCCCACCTCCAACTTTCCAGAGACTCCAAAGTAGCACTACCACCTGGCAAGCAAGCATTCAACATATGAACCTATGGGAAGACTTCATATTCCAATCCTAATATTGTGGGGTGTTCACCAGAGAAGACTGGAGCAGCACCTGGTCCCATCTTTCATCTGTGACATCATGGATGAGCACCTGCAGGTTGGCATCAGGCAAGAGACCATCATCATCTAGCAGGATTGATGGATGGTGGTGGTGGATTTCTCAAACCTGACTCAAGGGTGGTCCAGGAGTAGGGCCTGGTACTGAGTCCCACAGGCATTAGGTGACCAGCTTTCTAGTGTTTCTCAGTGGAGACCCTCAAGGGCATGGAATGGGTATATTATCTCGACCCAGAGTTAGCCTTTTTGTTCTGTGTTTTGTGTTAGACCAGCAGTAGCTGCCACAGCTCTTAGATAGGTTGTCCATCCTGTGACTTCAGGGTTCAATCCTTTGGGCAGGTACATCACAAGGCAATTCCATGGCCCTGAAATTTGGGTTAAACCTCCTTTTGTCTTTTGTTTTAGGGACACACAGGTACATCAGGTAGTATTAGGGCAGGAGCTGAAGTCAGAGCTTTAAAGCCTCGAATGTCTTGGTTTATTCGTTGACTCTCAGTGGAGATTAGGGGCGTGGTGTCTCTCTTTGTGCTGACGTATAGAGGACTTGCTATTTCCACAGACTGATATTCAGAAGCAGCAACATTCTGCTGCTCCTAGGGACTCTTGAGCATATCTCTTAGTCTTTCAAGTTGAGATTTGGGGGATAGCTTCAATTCTGCTCAGTGACAGGCTCCTTTGGCCTCTCCTCAGCTGGTACCCAAGTTAGGTAGCCACTGATACACAACGTTGGGCTTTCAAGGTCTGCAACTCTTGCAGCAATTGCTTGGTGGTCCTATCATACTTTATTTTAGTTTTCAAGGCTAGAAGGAAGTCATTTACATATTGTAAGCATATGGTCTCTGGAGAGGCTCTGAGAGAAAGGCAGGCGGTCCACATTTAGTGTCTCATCAAACAGGATTGGAGGTCTTTAAAACCCTTGAGGCAACCTGGTTCATGCAAGTTGCCTATTGCAACTTCTCTCGGGTCTGTCTGCTTAAAAGCAAAGATGGGTTGACTCACCCCTGCCAGCAGGAGGCTGAAGCCTCCATCTTTACATCTTTCAGGTCCAAGACACTGTGCACCTGTTTCTCTGGAGGAATCAGACTCATGAGCTTCTTCATGGGCAGGAGAGACATATTCCAGTATGACCATCTGGGTACCAGGGTGTCCATCTCCCCAAGCCAGGCAATAAGGACTGCGAGTTTCTTTCTGTTTCCAAGGGTCTTGTTTAGTCTGGAGGGAGGCAGCTGAATTTAGTTGAACAATTACAGTAACTTGATGTTGGAACAGTCCTGGGGTTTGGTTTCTGCCCATAACCTGGAGGATCTTTTTTGACAACCTGAGAGATAGCCTAACTATATCTATTAATTGAAGACAGAACTTTCAGCTAGGAGATAGTCTTCGAACAGAAGGTAAGACATCACATTTTCACTGGGTATCTGTAAACCATGTCTGATCATTAAAGAAGGTGGCAATGGCCTTGTCCCAATCACTTGACCTTGGAGCAGAGGGCATACATGCCGTGGGGAACTATTTCCCCAGCCCTGTCTGCATTCTACTTAGATGGCAGGAAGGCCCAACCCTTCATCACCTCTACACAGGGACCGGGACTAACCCTGAGCATGGGCAGGAGTCAGCTGAGCACTTGAGGAGGCAGAGGATTTGGGGATGGGTATTCTGGATGATCTATCAGAGCCAAAAAGATTCAGATCCCCAATAAGAAAGGTGTCCTCATCAGGGTTTCTATTCCTGCACAAACATAATGACCAAGAAGCAAGTTGGGGAGGAAAGGGTTTATTCAGCTTATACTTCCATATTGCTGTTCATCACCAAAGGAAGTCAGGACTTGAACTCAAGAAGGTCAGGAAGCAGGAGCTGATGCAGAGGCCATGGAGGGATGTTATAAACTGGCTTGCTTCCCCTGGTTTGCTCAGCTTACTTTCTTATAGAACCCAGGTCTACCAGCCCAGGGATGGCACCACCCACAATGGACTGGGCCCTCCCCACCTTGACCACTAGTTGAGAAAATGCCTTACAGCTGGATGTCATGGAGGCATTTCCTCAGCTGAGGCTCCTTTCTCTGTGATAACTCCAGCTTGTGTCAAGTTGACACAAAACCAGCCAGTACCAAAGAGCAGGTCTTAGGGTAGGTCTCAGAGAAGGCCATAAGTCAATACAGAACTAACAGAAATTAATAGAAACACACACACACAGGTGTGGGGAGGGAGAGAGGAAGGGAGGGAAGGTGGGAGGGTGGGGACAACCAAGAGTGGCTACCACATATTCATACACATGAACAGACTGGGAGAATCTAGTGACATCTCACATGAATCCTGGACACTGGTACCTTAACCAGACTTACCTCCAGGGGTAATAGACCAGACTTTCTAAATGATTTCTTTGGGGTGGAGGTGTGAGATCCCTCCAAAGCATTAGGCAACGATTGATCAAAGAGAGTCTTAGGGATGGGGAATTCAAGCTGTATGTCCCCTAACTGAGGCTGTGTGTACCTTGACCTCACTCTTCCCTACTCTGAGGGGCTTTGAGACCCTTGGTGTCTTGAGTTCTGGCCTCCAGGGATCTCAGTGGGGGTTCTAGAAATGTTGTACAGTACCCACCGAAGACTGTTCAGGCACGGGTTTAAGCCAGTAGGAAGTATTTATTAGTCATCTGGCAACTGCACTGGGGGTTGGGATTCCCTAAGCCTTTCTCCTCATGAGCTTTTAAGCACGAGAACCATATTCTAGCTTGACAGACTTCAGTGAACAGGAACAGTCAGCCAGAGGCAGAACAGCAGGAGCCAGAAAGCAAGGTTAGTGCGTTTAGAGACTTTCCTGTAACTATGGACTTCGGTAGACCAGGTCTTTGTTTTCATTTTGACAAGTAGCACTGTCTACATGTTGAATGTTATGGTTTGACGTGAATCGTACTTCCATTATGGAGCCAGTCATGCTAAGGTGTTGAGGCCCTACTAAAGGATAAGGCCCTGTTACAATAATATACACACACCTCTTGCCCACTCCTGTTGTCCATGTGGCCAGAAAATAGAACAAAGTAAGGTTGGTAGAAATCAATCTGTTATTCCAGCTATAGGAAAACAAGTCAGACAATATGGCGTAAGTAAGCATATGTTGGGTAGCACATAGAAATACCAGTTTTAAATTCAAGCTTGCATACAGGTACCTATTGGCCTATGGAACTCCATTAACATAGAAATGTTGTTTATCAATTAAAAATACAACTTGGAAAAAATATAAGTTTTGCTACATACCATGCCAATAGTATAATATCTAAAAATGATAGAGACAGGAGTCTTTTCAGGAAGGACGTAAGAAGGTACTCTTTTAAATTCTCTGAAAAACATGTTTTATTTGTCTCATTTATCCATTTTATTTGCCTGAATTTGTCTTGCCCCTCAGTCCCATCACTCAGGAGGATAACGCAGGAGAATCGGAGTTCAAATCTAGCCTTGGTATAGAGAAACAATTCTAAAGACATATAAGGGGCTGGAGAGATGGTTCAGTGGTTCAGAGCACCAACTGCTCTTCCAGAGGTCCTGAGTTCAATTCCCAGCAACCACATGGTTGCTCACAGCCATCTGTAATGGGATCAGATGCCCTCTTCTGGTGTGTCTGAAGACAGCTGCAGTGTACTCATATACATAAAATAAATAAATCTTTAAAAAAAGACATGTAAACATCCACAAGACCAACAAATACTTTTTGACGATCTACTGTGTTTGGCCATTTTCTTGCTAGTATGATATTGGGATCAAAGGGACCATTATGCTTCAAATGACAAGGTCAGCAATGCTAGAGAGGAGAATTGAGAGGTCTGGGCATGAAAACACCAAGCTGGTCAGGTGGTATAAAAGCCAGGACTCCAGGAGAAAAGGAGCAAAGTCAGTCTTAATCTTGGCAGCCTCTGACAGGCACCCCGTAGGCTTCCCTGAAGAACATATACAGGTGCCATTTCCCTTTCCTGGGTAGTTCCTCTAACACAACTGACTAAACTACAGGTAAGGATGATTCTTAACATCTACTCCAAGAAGGGACCGCCACAGACCGCACACAGACAAGGGGGTAGATTTGTGGGTAGCAAAGGAAAATAACCATTACACTGTGGGAGTTGCATCTCCGGACAGACTCCTTTCTGAGGTTAGACATCCTTGACATTGCAGTTGGGTTGTTCCCGCCATACCTTTGCACACACACTCATTACCAAAGCATAATAGCTATTCCTGGTTGTCTGACTACATCTACTCTAGATCTCTGAGGGAGGAAGACACACCTTTAATCTAGATCTTTTGAGCAGGGAAAAGGCACATACACTGTACTGGCTGGTTTTGTGTCAACTTGGCACAGGCTGGAGCTATCACAGAGAAAGGAGCCTCAGCTGAGGAAATGCCTCCATGAGATGCAGCTGTAAGGCATTTTCTCAACTAGTGATCAAGGCCGGGAGGGCCCAGCCCATTGTGGGTGGTGCCATCCCTGGGCTGGTAGACCTGGGTTCTATAAGAAAGCAGGCTGAGCAAACCAGGGGAAGCAAGCCAGTAAGTAACATCCCTCCATGGCCTCTGCATCAGCTCCTGCTTCCTGACCTTCTTGAGTTCCAGTTCTGACTTCCTTTGGTAATGAACAGCAATGTGGAAAGTGTAAGCTGAATAAACCCTTTCCTCCCCAGCTTGCTTCTTGGTCATGATGTTTTGTGCAGGAATAGAAACCCTGACTAAGACACTCATCTTAATCTGGACCTCGAGACAGGAAGATACACTTTTCATCCATATCTAATCTTGGCCACACCTTCTTCTGGAAGCCTATATAAAGACATAAAAGAAAATGTCTGCTCTTTGCCTGCTTGCTCTCACCTTGCTAACAAGTCCACTCACTAGCATTGGAGCAGTAGTTCTCAATCCATGGGTTATGACCTCCTTGGGGACTGAATGATTCTTTCACGGGGATCACCCAAGACCATCAGAAAACACAGATGTTCACATTACAAAACCTGTAACAGTATGAAAATCACAGTCATAAACTAACAATGACAATAATTTTATGGTTGGGGGTCACCACAACACGAGGAACTATATCAAAGGGCCACAGCATTAAGAAGGTTGAGATCCACTACATTAGAGCCTACCTCTTCAGGATTCCAGAGGATACTAAGACCAGCTGAAGTATCCAGCCTCATGGACTGAGTAGCTACTGGATCTAGGACTTTTGATTCATAGCCAGCCTCTGTTGGCTGGCTATGTTGGATTAGCAGGACCACAGCCTGTGGGACATTCTAGTAAACCTTCCTCTGTATAGAGAAACTCATTTTATAAGTTGTTACTCTAGAGAACCCTGACTAATACACAGGGCTCTGCATCCTCATTATGGGATTCATGAAGTCATTTTAATATTGCTTACATTGTGGCTTTTATAACCCTCTCTTTTTGTGTAGATCATGATAGAAAACTCTAAAAGGAAGATCTCATCCACCATGATTTGTGACAGGAAAAGAGTCACCTTAACTAATGAGCATGTCACCCATGTCATAAGTAGTCCTTAAAACTTATTTAAAACCCACAGCGCAGACCCCAGTATGCTCCTCTGCCTTGGAACTCCAATTCCTTAGAGGGCTCTCTCTGCTCAACTTCCCCAACTGAACGGCTGCTTTGCTGGATAAACTTTCACTCAAACTCTGCCTCTTGACTGAATTCATTCCCGAGAAGACTAGAACCTCTGCCACAGTATAACAAAATGAGTTCATGTTTTTCTACACACCTTTAATCCAGAACTTTTTGAGCTGGGAAAATCCAGATCACAGCACCTTGACCATCTATGGAACTGTGTGGCCTACCATTGTCTGACTATTCAGAGCTCCAAAGAAGACTGTCCACAGATAGCCCAGGTTGTTCCTCTCCTAAGTATTTGGAGTATATATAAGTATACACACACACACACACACACACACACACACATATGGGAGTATTTGTTCATAACTTGCTTTAAAACAACAAAATGTCTGCCACCCGTAATTCTACCCTTTGGGGTTTGCTTATAAATGAAGTTTAAGAGGATACCCGGTCTCACTCTATGCAAGCATCCCAAAGAATAAGCACAGGAGAAATGGGAACTTCAGAGGAAGGAGGTCCTGCTATAGCAATGTGCTCGATCAGCCACTGAAGCAAGAACAAGCAATGGCCATCTTGCAACTGAGCTGTTGGGGTGAGTCTGGAGCACACCCATCTGTCCATCAGCCTTGGGCAACCTTCATCAGATGCTAGAGCTTAGTGCTACTTCTTTGGTGTCTATTCTTCTGTGTTTCTCTTGCTTATTGAGAGATATGAAAAAGGACGAGGGGATCATTATTCAGATCCACAGGAAGGCTTGAAGAATATAGCATTATTTTAGGGACCCGTGTCCAGCTTTTCTGGATGATCTCATCCTACTGAGCGCCTGGATGAAAACATCGGTTTGAGCCAAGCATCGGTTTTGTAAATCATGCTATACATTTAAGGAGCTACCCTAATTATATATTTAGTTTGCTCTTTTTGCTTATTTTTGTCTTAATTGCTGGTGTTGTTACTGGGAAGTGAACCTGGTATGCTAACAGAAATTAGGAATAGCAATTTCACCTTCTGATTACAGTTGGATTTGTTTTAAAAATGCTTGATAGTTAACTTTACCATTTCTGGTTTGTTTATTTTTGTTTATGTGCACCAAGTGAGTGTAATGCTCACGGAGGCCAGAAGAGGGCGATTGATCCCGTGGAACTGGAGGTCCATGCAGTGGTGAGCTGCCCAACATGGGTGCTAAGGACCAAACCTGGGTCCTCTGCAGTAATAACAGCTGAGCCACGTCTCCAGTACCTAGTTTTACATTTAAAAACAAGGAGAATTTATAATTCTTGTGGAAGGTTTTCTTGGAAAGGTCTTATTTCTTATTATAGCTTCTGACCCTTAGTATTGTAAGCATATCAATCTAAAAGGCATAAAAAAGAATGATCAAACTGAGTTTATTATGGGGATAAAGAAGTAGGTTTTTTTAAATGTGCATTGGTGTTCTACCTACGTGTATGTCTATGTGAGACTATTCAGTCCCCTGGAACTAGAGTTACAGACAGTTGTAAGCTACCATGTGGATGCTGGGAATTGGACCCAGGCCCCTTCAGAAGATCAGCCAGTGCTCTTAACCGTTGAACCATCCCTCCAACACTCTGGTTAATTCTTATATAGTGAGCATTACAGTAACACAATGAAACATGTAAAACGTGCACGACCACCCAAACAGATGGTTGTGACAAGCACTGGCTCCACAGGTAAAGTGCTTGCTGTCAAGTCTGTGTTCATATCCCCGGCATCTACATAAAAAGAGGGCCTGGGGCAGCGGATAGCTCAGTGGGTAAAGGTACTTCCTGCCTCGGGATGCAAAGCTGACGCCCTGAGTTTGATCTCTGGAACTCAAAAGTGGAAGGAGAGAAATGATTCTATAACTGGCCTCTGACCTCCACACCTGTGCATGGCAAGTGTGCATAAAATAGAGAGGGGAGGAAGAAGGGGGCGAGGGAGAGGGAGGGAGAGAGATAGAGAGAGAGGCCTTTAATTCAGAATGCTGGAGGCTGAGACAGGAAGATGGTGAGCTAGAGGCCAGATAAATTTGAGATACACACACATACACACACACACACATATACACACACACACACACATACACACACACACACATAGAGCACTGGAATGGGGTGTAGCTCAGTGACAGGGCATTCAAACAAAATAGAAGATATAATAATGTAATACATAATGATAAAAAAGAAATTAGTGTTTAAAGAAGCTTCCTTATTTGATAAAGAATTTAATTTTAAGATTCATGGTAAGGATGGTGGTGAGATAGTGAATTTTTTTTTCCTTTAATGTTGAAAACAACCCCCAGAGCCACAAAAAAAATTATTAAAATTCAGAATAATAAGGATGTGTACTCCAGTCACTTCTATTTGAGATTCTACTCAAGAGAATGTAATAAGGGAGGAAAAGGAAATATAATGTATGAGGATTAAAAAGAAAAATAAAACATTTGCAGATGATATAAATGAGATTATAAAACATCAAAAAGATCCTCCAAGTTTCTCAACATACGTACAGAAACTTTACTACATAAAAAGTCAATATGGAAAAAAAAAATCTCTTACACTTCTAACAGAAAATGGAATTTCAATGGCTGTTATTTCAAACAGTGCCAAACACACGAAGCGTCGCCCAGATGCACCGGGCCGTGTCTCCAGTGCCAGCTTCTCAAGTGTCTGAGGCCAGTGCTTGAGACCAGAACCTGGAGCTCAGCCAGAACGACATACAGACAACGTAAACTACACAACATGTAAACAGTTGGGATAAAGCAGACAAACGCATAAACTATAAACATGAAGACATATGAACCATATGTTTATAAAACATATAAACTATAAAATACATAAAACCATGAAATACTATTTCAAACCCTGGGCCTTAGTGAATGAGGTTTAAAAGGAGCTCATAGGTGTTTGGCTCAGCAATGCATTTACTAAAACTGCATTGATATGGGGACCAGCGGGGGGCCTGTGTGCAGATGACACACAAATTTATCAAACGTTCCATGTTTTATTTTAGGGGGGAAAAGCTCATGAACCAGAAGACTCTATATGTCAAAGATGTCTAGTTAACCTTTGGATTTTGTGCAATTTCAGTGTAAAACAAAATCTTAGCAGGTTCTAAGCATGTTCATGCATTTGTGTATCATGAGCCGGTGGGAAACGGAGTCTGGAAGCATCCAGCGCACACACAGAGACGCCTCTCATGAGAATGGTAGTCCCACAAAGAGAAAGACTTACCTGTTTGTTTCAGTGCTGGAGACTGAACCCAAAGCCTTGTATAGTTGACCTCTTGCTACAGCCAACACACACACACACACACACACACACACACACACACACACACACACACACACGAACAGCGTGATTCAGAAGCAAATGGGAGAAGGTTGGTGTTATTTTAAATGATAACTTAGAAGTGAAAAGATATTCATGGCCCTAAGAAATGGAAATAAATAAGACATAAATTGATTAATAAAAGCTATGTTAAAAGCTATGTTTATCAAAGGCATTTAAGTGAAGTCAAAATGGATGCCACAAACCATGAGATGAAATGTAATGTGTGTATGTGAGTCTGTGTCTCTCTCTGTGTGTGTAACTGATAAAACAAATAAGGAGAAAAAGGATCTTAATTCAAATGCTAAAAAAAAATTTGAGTAAACATTTCCATTATAAGAATATATAAATGGTCTATAAATGTAAAAATAGAATAATCAGTAATCATGGAAATTCTGATTAAAACCACAATGAGGTAAAACCATGTGCTCATCTATAGGATAGAAGTGAGAAAGATTGAAAGACAGACCACACCAGGGTTAGTTTGGACGTAGAGTAGCCATTGGTGGTAAGGGAAGGAAAATCAGCACAATTATCACGTAAAATCTGGAATTATTTACTAAAACTATATGCACATGTACCCTCTTATCCAGAAAATGTTGCTTTAGGCACACAGCCAGTGGGAATTTTATGCACATGTTCAAAAAAAAAAAAAAAAAGAAAAGAAACAAGAATGTTTATGGCTGTATCTTTCATAATTGTCACATTCAGAAACAACTCAGATGTTATCCACACAGAATAAATAAATTTTAACTTATTTACACAATGGGAAAATGTATAGGAAGGGAAACATGTTGCACAAACCCCACAGACGGCTTTCATTAGTACAATGTTCAACAAAAAGAGCCAGGCCCTCCCTGTCCCCAAACAAAACAGACAATGTTATTCTTTCATTAATTTTAAAACAGATGAAACTAGTTTATGGTGTTAGAAGTTCCTAATAAGTGGGGTCTCTGGGGTGTCGGCAGTGTTTGGTGCTTCCTTAAGTATTGCTTATGTGCACTTACTCTGTGGGTAGTCAGGGGGCTGGATATTTATTGTATATTTCTCTGTATGCATATTGTTCTCCTATGTCAAAAATTGATGAAAAATTAGACTGGAAAGATGGCTGGTTAAGAGCACTGGCTGCTCTTCCAGCTGACCCAGATTCAGTTCCCAACACCCACATGGCAGCCGGCAACCATCAACGACTCCTGCTGCAGGGATCTGATACCCTCTTCTGACCTCCAGCAGCGGCATGAATGCAGCACCCCAACTTACCTGCAGGCAATCAAATAGAAACAGAAATAAATAAATAATGATATACCCTGGTTTCTGAACTTGGCAATCCTGAAGCTGCATGGAGTTTTCCTACAAATTACGTGGCAATTCCATAACATAGACACATTGAAATACTTTTAAAATTAACAGACTTTACTTTTAAACTTCTCTTGGGCTTACTGAAGAATCAAATAGGGAAAATACTTTCATCTGTGCCCTAATCTGTACCACAAATAGACAAGCCCACGCCTCCTTGGCATCTAGCATCATCACAGAGGTATAATTTGTTACAGTTGCTGAGGGACACTGAGACATTACTACCCATTAACAGTCACAGTTGACCCGGGATTTATTCAGTTACATTGGTTACATTTAAATGCCCAAAAGTATAAAATTAGGAAAAACCTCATTTTGGTCAGATCATTTCAATTAAAGCCACAATGAGATACTACCACCTAGGTACCAAAGAGGCAAAAATGACAAAGATCTGCCATCCCAGTATTAGTGTGGCCGATAAAGAACAGACTGCAACCCTTTTACCCTGCTGGCGACAATGTAACCACTACCATGGGAAGCCCAGTCTTGTTACATTCTATGGATCTTAGCAGGTGTTCTGAGTTGATCTTGGTCCTCCTGCTTCATTCAGCATCTACAGTGATTATTCACTCCCACTGATCGGGTTTTTGTTTTGCTTTTGGTTTTTATTGGTTCTTGATGAATTTCACATCATGCACCCCGATTCCAAAAATCTCATGGTGGAAGCTGTAGTGTGTCACAGTGTGTCCCATGGTGTACCCTTTGTCCACACTTGTTTGCTTGCAAATGTTCATTGCAGTGACTGGTTGGTCTGGTATGAGGCCTCTGGCTTCTGCTGCTCTGTAAATACGGGCATCTCACTGGGACTCCTCTCGGATATCCTGTTGTTGCCTTGTGCCGTGAAGATCCTGTAGTTTGGGATCTGTAGGACGAGGCCCTTCATGAATTCCAGCATTTCATGGGTGGGGTAGATGTTGGGAAGGGCCAATCCAAGTCCCTGGATCTGGACCCAAGAGGTATCTGAGCTGGTCAGCCCACTAGCTCTCTCACTCTTACACCCTCAGGGCTGGCTCAACAGCAACCTCTGCAACCAGGGCCAGCTCTAGCCTGCCACCCTGGCAAGGTGCAGGGCATCTCTCCCACGTGATGCAGCTGGGGAGGGGCATGGACAGTTCTCCCATGGTCATGGATCTGGGGCCAGCTCTCCTGCCTGCCATGGGTAGAAAGGGATAAGAAGGAGAGGGATTTCTCCCTAGCCCATGTCACTCCATGACAGGCAAGTGGTAGAGCCAGCTCTCCCTGCCACCCCCTGCCCCCACTCACACCCCTGGAGCCAGCCCATCGAAACCTCTGCCACCAGAGTCAGCTGTACTATGCTGCCCAGGAGGATCAGCTCTCCTGGGGGCTGCAGCTGGTGAGGGGCAGGGCCAGCTCTCCTGGGTGCTGCAGCTGGTGAGGGGCAGGGCCAACTCTCCTGCTCTCATGATCCCAGGGCCAGGGAAGATCCAAGGGGAGGGGAAGAAGGGAACCCTAGTCCTAGCCACCACACAGGGGACAAGAGGTACGGACAGGTCTCCCACATTGCTACAGGACCAGGGACCCTGATGTGGCCTTTGGTGGCAGCACAGGACAGAACCCTGCCATGGTCCCAGATAACATCACCAGCTACTCACATCAGACTGTTCCCCACTACCCTCATATCTCCAGTTTGACCTCTCTTCATTGTGCCCACATCTGTCTGCTTCTCTTCCTTTTCTTCACTACTTACTTTCTCCTCTTAATAGAGCCCCAAGTCACGAGTGTCTGGGGTCATCTCAGGAGTGGTCTCAGAGTGCTGTGCCCCCACTCACGCATTATGGTGCTGGGCAGGGGTCATCTCAGGCATTATCTGCCCCCCATCCTCAGGCCTGCACTGTACTAGACTGTCACCAACCCACACCAGTAGCCCCAATGCAAGGGTTGTCAATCTCAAACTCACTCCCACGTACCTCAGATTCACGCCTGTCTGGAGCAGCCACCTACAGGGGCATTACTGATGGGTTTTTTATCATCTTTATTACCATAGTTCTGTGTCTCCTGGAGATGCTGTGAATTCCTTGTGCCATTCGTGAATGGCATAAGTGAACTAGCAGGTATATGAAAACGTAGGGTCAAATAGTTGAGATGTTCTTTTCCAGGCCTGACATTTCAGAGCTAGCCTACCTTCCACTTGTCTTCGCCAGCTGGAAAGATGTGTTAATGTTCTTGGGAGTGTTTGAGGGAACGCTGGCCATGTGCCATTCTGACCAATCTCCCATATTCAGGCTTCTATGTGAATCATGTGTTGATTCTGAACCGACATGCGCTCAGGAGAAAGATGTGTCAGCTCCTGCCCCATGGCTCAGCCATCTCATGAGGCTCAGCCACTTTTCTCCATGAGCCCTGACTATAGAACCTCTGCACAGAGGGTTGATCTCTGGCTTCTTCCACTGCATTCCTTAAGATGACATCTCAGAGGTGACTAACACCCTGATGGGAAATGCACACAGCTGTTCCTTCCTGCCCAAAAGGAGCGGGTCAGGATGGCTTCTGGTAAACACTTAAGACTATGGGGGAAATTCTAAGACTACATTTTGGTCCTTAAGAGTGAACTTTGTTGGACATGTTCATCCTAAGCACTGACAAGAGAGTCATTAGCTCACGTTTTAGTTACTGAAGATGACAACGTTGGGCACCATCCTTACTTCAAGGGGAAAAGGGCAGTCCAAAGCTGTTATGAGATGAGTGAACCAATATTTTAAACTGAACATATGGAAATTGCATAGCCTCCTTGTGGTTGCCCAGTTCACCATGTTGAGAACCCATCACAACAGCTTTGAGCTGCTTTCGATAATGTCGTTGACTTTACATCAAAGCACTGGGAAGAACTAGATCTATGCTGGGCTTGGTTTTAGTTATAACAAAAACAAAAAAATTATAGGGAACACTAAGAAAATAAAATCACTGAACATTCCAACATCCGTTTTTACACCTGTACTCACAACAAAGACGTTCTCTGATGGCTCTTCTGGGATGTACAACTAAGCAGTATGCATAAAAGCTGAATTTCGTTATGGCAAAATGGATGTGAATGCCTCGCACACGTTAACTCTGCTTTCTCCAGCTCTTCCTTTCGAAGCTCACAGGAGTCTCTCTCTCTCTCTCTCTCTCTCTCTCTCTCTTCTGTATCATTCATGTATGTTCTTAATAGAGGTTCCATCCATCAGGTGGCAAATTTTATTTTAATGTAGAGAATATATAGAATGACCCTTCTTTTCTAAAATATAGTTACCCAACAGGTTTCCATAAGCTGTAGGTTTAAGAGAAGTGGAAATCCCCACTCAGGCCAAGTCAAAGCTGTTCTCTTTCTGAAGGGCCCGTGGTTTCATAAATTTAGGTCATGAGAGCTAAATATATAACTGATGGAAATAGAATGCTCATCTGTGGATTTGTGTCACAAATTTGCGCGCTATTGGGACCCTATCAAAAAGGAGCCCTACTGGACATAGTGATGAACACCTTTAATCCCAGCAGTCAGGAGGCAGACGCAGATCTCTGTGATTTTGAATCTAATCTGAGCTACATACTATGACCTGAGGTCTAAAAAGTAATTCTAAATAAAATAATAAGAATTGGAATAAAAATAAGACAGTTGTTCATTCCATTTACTGAATCCTTTGTGTGATTTGTTTTATTCAGAGTAGATATACTGCCAGGTGCAGCATATGCATGTAATCCCAGCCCTTAGAAGGCAGAGGCAAAAGGGTTGGTGAGTTCAAAGCCAGCCTGGGATACCTAGAAAGAAATGGCTTATATTGAATGAAATACCTAGAATTAACGAATTAATAAGGGAAAACCTGATAAGTAGGTTGTTCTTACATGAAAACCATTCTTGACCATGAACTTCGGGGGTTTTTCTTTCTAGAACAACTAATTCTCTGAGTTAGACTGAGCCCTAATCTATATTGCTGCACAATATCCTAGCATTGTGCCTGTAGACAACAGAGTTGTGTTTTCACTATTCATCACATTTAAAGTCTACAGAAAACTCGTAATGAGTTCTCTGCTGTGTAAAGAGTTTATTTCTACAAATATGCCTACAGTTTTATATGGAAAATGGAATTACAAGGAGGCAGAAGGAGGAGAGGGAGCACCTCTGTTCCTCGGGACTATGAATTCTAGTTGGAACCATCCTCTCCTGTTGCATTTTATCAACGGCCTCCAGTTGGAAAAAGAAAAAAGAAATCTAGCAGTCCCAGAAAGCTACTGAGTTGATCAGTACAAAGCAGATGAGTAGCTGTCTTCGGAATAGTGCTTGCTTATGCTGGCTCACAAACCAGAGGCTCTCTCTAAGCCCCGCTTACGAACAAGCACTTAAAATTACTTCTCTGAAAAAGGTTCTGTCCATAGCTCTAAGCACCCCTTAAAACTACCAAATGTCAGTATGGCTTTTCCAGTTCCCTTACGGCGACGGACCTGCTTCCCCGTGGGCTAGAACAGGCTTCCCACAAACAAAATCAAGGAGTGCCTGTGTCATGCCTTTACCTGAAAATGTCTCGAGGTTACAGTTCTGACCTGTCACCATTCAAAGAGATTAGCAAGTCAAACTTTAAATGAGTTGGCAACAGAGCACCTAAAGAAAACATAACAATCGGTTACACGGTTGTAAAAACTCCAGAATCCAAAGAGCAAGCAGGAGCTTGTTTCTTTACTTTCCTATGGCAAAACGAGGTATGGTCCGCGTGGGAAAGCCAGGTCCTCACTTCTGATCATGATCTGAAGCAGGAGGCTGGGACAGGGTGTGGCTCAGTGGTGCAGCATCTGCCTGATTGGTAGGGGGCCCTGGGTTCCACCCCTCAAATCAAGAAAAGAACTTGACAGGTTAGAAACAAGGGCCTGGTCTTAACAACTGTTACATAAACTCACACTCCATAAGGAGAGTTAACTCAGCTCCTGATACCTGTCTGCAGGAACTATGCCCTCTGTCCCATCACACCCACTAAGGCCTAACCTACTAGATGAAGTTGAAGAAAAATACCTACTAGATGAAGTGGAAGAAAAATACCAGAAAGGAAGTAAAGGAGGTGAACACATGTCCCAGGCCTCCTTTCGGAAGGCTTTTGAATTTACTGTACCCCTTCAAACTTGGGGAACTCCAACCTAAAATGCCCTTTGTTCCCTCCCAGTCAACTCCCTTCCCCTTACTCCCACCTTCCCCAGACCCACCCCAGCTTGATTTTGTGGCTTTTATGTGGCCCTGGCTGTGCTGGAACTTGCTCTGTAGACCAGGCTGGGCTCAAACACCTGCCTCTGCTCCCCTAGTGCTGGGGATCAAAGGTGCCAACAGCCCTCGGCTAATGTTGCTGTATCTCTCCACACTCTTCCTAATGTTACTCTATCTCCTCACACTCTTGCTAATGTTACTATATCTCTCCACACTCTTCCTAATGTTACTCTATCTCCTCACACTCTTCCTAATGTTACTATATCTCCTCACACTCTTCCTAATGTTACTCTATCTCCTCACACTCTTCCTAATGTTACTCTATCTCCTCACACTCTTCCTAATGTTACTCTATCTCCTCACACTCTTCCTAATGTTACTCTATCTCCTCACACTCTTCCTAATGTTACTCTATCTCCTCACACTGTTCCTAATGTTACTATATCTCCTCACACTCTTCCTAATGTTACTATATCTCCTCACACTCTTGCTAATGTTACTCTATCTCCTCACACTCTTGCTAATGTTACTGTATCTCCTCACACTCTTCCTAATGTTACTGTATCTCCTCACACTCTTCCTAATGTTACTCTATCTCCTCACACTCTTGCTAATGTTACTATATCTCCTCACACTCTTCCTAATGTTACTGTATCTCCTCACACTCTTCCTAATGTTACTATATCTCCTCACACTCTTCCTAATGTTACTCTATCTCCTCACACTCTTGCTAATGTTACTATATCTCTCCACACTCTTCCTAATGTTGCTGTTTCTCTCCACACTCTTCCCTTTCTCCTCCCCTTACTCCCACTCACAATGGTTCTTGCAGTAAGCTCAGTGCACGGGTCCTGCAGGCACACTGATGATTCACTGTGTGAGGGGGAGCAGAGAGGAGCTTCGGGTCCCATCTGCAGCCTGTTGACTTTGACTGTCAGAAAGACATCCGTAGAAGTGGGTACGACAAGTCAGAAATGCTAATGACGCATCCTTAGTAGAGACGTTTGTATTGGATAGCGAATATGTGGCTCCTGTAATTAAGAAGACACTATCACAAGCCTTCTGTGGACCACCATGGGAGGTGCTCTCTCTTTGGCTTAGGGGAAAATGGACACAGTGACCTGGAGTCTGTCAAGGCTTGTCGTGTTTGGGACGCTGCTTTCTAAAGCTAGTGTGGGCTGTCTGGGGGAATCGGGACTGAATCACATCTTCAGCCACAGCTACCAGGAGTGCTCACAGAGTGACTGTAAAGTGTCCAAATTATCCAGATAACGAGGGGCAGCCGTCAGTCCAGTTAGTTGTAAAGAGGGTGTGTGGCTTAGGTGTGCCAGAGATAAAGGGTCTATCTACTGACATCCAAGGGTCCAACTCTGCTGATTTTGCTCCTTGAATCTTATTTAGGATACAATTACAAATTACACAAGAGTATTATCAATATTTATACTGAAGTTAATACCATTTGTGTTATAATGAGTTTTTTTTTTTCCATTGTATCTTTTTCTATCTTGGTCTTTGTTACTAAGGCTCTGTTGTATCATTTATGGTCTGATATTCTAACACCTCCAGCAGTGCAGAACCATTCACTTCATTTTACCCTCCACACAAAGAATATAAATAATGAATGGTGTCCTGAGTGTTAATAGACTTTGTTCCTAGAAAGAAGAGTTAATCCAGAATTTTCAGGGTACTTGGGAGCAGACATGGGCAACCCACACAGTGTGTCTGTGCACATTGGTCTTACAGACTGAGAACACAGCATCATAGAGGTCATGGTGGCTGCCTCTCTGCTGTGTCATCCAAACCGTTGTTCTTCATCCATTGTCCTCATTAGCGAAGAACTTAGAAGTAAGCATGACCCATTCCTTAGCTAATGGTGTACAAAGAGAAGTCTGACGTGGGCTTTTGAGAAGGGCTAATGGCTTCTAAGAAGACACAAAGGCATAATGCTGTTGTGCCCTGTGTAAAGAGCATCCTTGTATTGTTCAAATGCTGCATTCTCTGCCCCCATGTCTGGTTGCCATCTGGACATGGCATTGCAATGTTTATTCTGTCTCCTGCCTCACTGCTGTGTGAACATTGCTCCCCATTTATTCTCTGGTTTGTCGGTAAAAGATGATCAGCCAGTGCCTGAGAAAAAGAGAGAATAGGGCTGGCCTTTGACCCCAGCCAGGGGGAGGGAAGAAAGAGGAAGAGAGATAGACAGACAGACAGGGGTGGGGGGAGAAGAAATGATTCACCTTGAGGAAAGGGACCAGGAGCCACCATGAGAATATACCTTGAGCAGAGAGCCGGATCAATACTAAAATGTAAGGATGGGGATTTTGCCTGGGAAGTAGCCAGATTTGTTTAGAGGATTAGATTACTTACTGCTCAGTTATTATGCCATAAATCTTGCTAATAAATTAATAGTCTCTGTCTCATTTATTTGGGAACTAGTCGGGATAAAGAAAAATCATCACTTTTAAAAGTGTTCTACCAGTCCTTTTCTTTTTGAAGACATTATTATGGGATATAATGTGGATCTGCTAAAGCACCACAGCCACAAAGGTATCACTGCAAGAGGAGAATGGCAAATGGAGACATCCAGTGACAACCATACTGTCCTGTAAGTGTGTGTAGGTGCCACTGTGAAGAATAGATGTGAATCCATTCTAAGTGTTACCAGAATCAAAGCCATTCTCTGGAATTGCTCAACTTTTTTAAATAACCTGGAATCTTATGGAAACCAATATTTCCTCAGGGAGAACAGTATCAAGAGTCACCCATGTCAGAACACAAGGCAGACATTCCAGGCACCTTCCAAGTGACTAAGAAGAATCTAAGTATGTTTCCAAAGTCTTAGTTCAAGTATATAGGAAATATTGATTTTAAAAGACTCTCCTCATACTAGTCAGTCAGCTCAGTGATTCAGAGAGCTTGCTACTCTTGCAAAGGACCTCTATTTGGTTCCATACCCACACAAGAAGCTCGAAACCATTCATAAGTCCAGTTCCAGGCGATTCAGTGCCTTCTCTGGGCACCAGGCATACACGTGGTGCACATAAACATACAGGGGCAAAACTCACATACGCATAAAATGAAACAAATAAATTTTTCAAAGAAGTTTTTAGGATTTGATCTTGGGGTTGAGATGGGGCTGTAGTTCTGGTGGCAGAGCGTTTGCCTAGCACGCATGATGCCCTGCAGTCAGTGCCTTGCACCACAGAAACTAAGCGTGTTGGTGCGTGAGCATTACCTTAGTATGTAAAACGTGAGGGCTTGAGGATTAGAAATCCAAGCTCATCCTCAGCTACATAGTGAGGAAGAAATCAACCCAGGCTGCAGGAGACTATACCAAAGACACACTCACACACATCACACTCACACACATCACACTCACACACACTACACTCACACACATCACACACACTACACTCACACACATCACTCTCACACACATCATACTCACACACATCACACACACTACACTCACACACATCACTCTCACACACATCATACTCACACACATCACACGCATCACTCTCACACACATCACACTCACAGACATCACACTCACACACACATACATACATTTATACACACATTTATTCATACATACACTCACACATCACACATACTCACACACATCATACTCACACACATATCACATGCACTTACACACATTATACTCACACACATACACTCATACATACATACACCCACACATATACATATACATATACATATACATATACATATTATACATACACAGAGAGACTTTATTTGGGATAAAAACCAAATATAACAAACTTAAATAAATTGAAATCAAACTAAGTCTATTTGCTAGCTAAAAATAACTAAAGTAGCAATTAATAACAAAAAAATTAGAAAATTTCCAAACATTTCAAAATCAAACAGCTCGTTCATGTGTCAAAGAAAAGGTCACAAGAGAAATCACAAAATATCTTGAACCAAATGAGAACTAGAGCATGCAGTAGAGAAATTTGTGGTGTGCTGCGAAAGCTATACTTAGAGAAAAGTTTACAGCAGCACATGTAATGCTTGTAATGTTAGAAAAATAATTAATATCCAAATCAGGTGGCTACGTCCCCATCCTAAGAAGTAATGCACCTGGGTTAGGGGTGGAAGCTGGACTAGAAGTGTAGTTCAGTGATAAGGAACTTGCTTTGCATGTGCAATCCCAGGCTGACCCCAGACTTTAAAGGAAGAAGGAGAGGGGGATTAGGAAGTAGGTGAAAACCAAGGAGATGACTCAGTGGGTGGCAGCCCTTTCCAGACGAGCCTGGGGAACACAAGTCCAATCCCTGGGGCCCACATAAAGGTTGCAGGTAAGAACCGACTCCACCAAGTTATTCTCTGACTCCACAAGCACTCTGGGGACACGTGGCTGTGTATACACATTGATGCATAGACACATAGTAAAATGTATATTGTTTCTGACACTCAAGGACTGGGAAGATAGGTAGGCAAAGGTACTTGTCACCAATGCTGACAACCTGAGTTTGATCCCAGGAACTCATGGTGGAAGCAGAGAACCAAGAGTTGCCCTCTGACATCCACATACATGATGGCATGCATGCACACATGCGTGCACACGCGCACACACACATGCACGCACGCACACTAAACAAATGAGGGAATCTAATGTTTAAAGAATTTAAAACTCTTAAAAACAAAAATGTAGTAGTAAAACCAAATTGGAAGCATATTCTCTTAGTAAAATAATAAATGTATCAGAAGGCAATGAAATTTGGAGCAAAAACTACAAATAAGCTCAGTGATATTAACAGTTAATTAATTTTTTAAAAGATCATTGGGGGAAAAAGAATGGGCGTGGCCACTGGCAGTTAATGGCTGATGAAGAAGGGGAAGTGTTTCTTCAGTGGTGTAGCCACTGGCTAGTTGCCCATGCTCCAATAATCATTCCCACCACGATATGCAGAAAAACTGTAATTACATCGAGTGTGTCATAAAAAAAAAAAGGAAGATGTGAAGATGGGGGGAGGAGCTTGCAAACCCGTTTTTACTTTTTTATCTCATTCTGTTATTCTTATTTTTGTAATTATGGGGTGGAAACCTAACATTTCACTCATGTTAAGCAAGTGCTGTACTGCAGATGCCCCAGAGTTAAGGTGAGTCTCATTGAACCTGACACAGAACTCACTCTGTACAACAAGCAAGCCCTTTTTCCTAGACTCTCTGTCACAGTCGTGCACAATTTTCTATGCTGCGCCAACCTAATAGGGTGGTTTAGAAGTAATCTGCCAGAGAAATTTTGAATTTTTTTGGGGGGTGGGGGGAATGTGGGCTAAGGGGAACCTAGGATGCTCACTAAGCAGTTTGACAGTCAATTCTGGGAGGAACTCAAAAGATCAGAATGCCCATGGTAGACCATGAGGTTTCAGATGGCAATAGCTAGACTCCATTATGACTAGAGGCTATTTGTGTGACATTAAGGAAAAGGACTTGTCTACATTTTTTCACGCTCTGACACCTTGTGGGAGGTTGAGTTTAAAGGTGCTGGACTAATTAAACTGGTGAGAGAAATTTTGAGGCAGCTCAGCATTTGGCAGTGACGTGTGTATTTATTTACCCAAGTTTACAGTGAAAATTGTTAGCGCTAACAAGAGCAAAGGTTTGGAGGGAGAGATGTGTGAAGCTGAGGCCAAGGAGAGTGTGTGGCTGTCAAAGATTAGTTCATCAGATAGAAGCCATGTTCTTCACACTTGGGACAACAGCAAAGATACTGTCAGAGCATCTTAGAAATAGACTGGACTCGACCTATCACAGGCTCAAAGCCACCAGCAATTCAATTCACTGGAAAGAATTTGCATTGAGGAGTTTCAGGGCCCCTTGTTTTCCAGACTTCTCCATCTAGGTACTGGGAAGCTGAGGCAGTCACGGTCCCTAGGGGGCCTGGCTAACTCCTCAAGGTAGTAACAGACTCTGGCACAAATCAACTCGATTCTGGATTTGTAGGCAGGCAAAACACAAAGTTACGAGGTCATGGAGGCTTCCACCCAGGTTTAGAGGAAAGTGTAGTGTGTAGCTTAAAAAAAAACAACAACCAGCTACGCACCAACAATGGTGGTCTCCCCACCCGCAGTGGCCAGCCTGGAGCAGTTGTTTGCTGCTGCCAAACGGCGCAGGATTTTGGTTTTGCTTTGGTCGTCTACTTTTCTTGCTAGTCTTCTGTCCCCATCTTTGGAATGGAAATGTTTACTCTGTGTCATTGTATCCAGGACAGGTATTTGTATTTCTTTTTGAAGCTTACAGGAACTCAAGGTAAATGTTTGCTTTGTGTCTAAGAGGAGAGTCTGACTGTTGCTGGAGTTGTTAAGCCAGTGAGGGCTCCTAGAGATAGACGGAATGAATTTTGCATTAGAAGATTAAACAGGAGCCTTTTGAAGTTCAGGGGTGAAATGTTACGATTTAAGGGGGTATAATTAGGTATTAAGTTTACAAGGGCTAAACTCGGATGGTTAATTTTAGTCTTTGGCTGGCTTGGATTGAGAGGCTTAGGAGATCAATAAAAGTATCTCTGGATAGGGGCATTTCCAAAGAGGATTAACCGTGGTGAGAAGCCCCACCCTGAATATGAATGACATTATCCCATTGACCAGGGACCCATATGAGCTCAAAGGAAGGAAAAGAGAGTGAACTAGTGAAGATACACTGTGTGTGTGTGTGTGTGTGTGTGTGTGTGTGTGTGTGTGTGTGGTGTGTGTGTGTGTGGTGTGAGTGTGTGTGGTGTGTGTGTGTGGTGTGGTGTGTGTGTGTGTGTGTGTGTGTGTGTGTGTGGTGTGTGTGTGTGTGTGTGTGTGTGGTGTGTGTGTGTGGTGTGGTGTGTGTGTGTGTGTGTGTGTGTGTGTGTGTGTGTGTGTGTGTAGCCTGGGCTACCATGATTTCGATTTTGTCATACTATCCCCCTCTGCCGTTGAGAGGTATGGTCTCACTGCAAACCAGACACAGGAGCAGCTGCCATGGGGGATAACTGCTTCTCACTTAAGGTTTTTTTTTTTCTGCATTCTGTCAGAGACAGAAAGTTTATCACAAGCATCCAGCAAGGCCTGATCTGAGCAAAGTAATGAAATAAAACAAAGAATGTGACTCATACACAAAAGTCCTCAGAATGGTTCTTTGAAGCCGGAAATGATAAAACTTCTATAAGAAATATATCCAAAAAAGTCTTGTGAACTGTGTTAAGTAAGCAAAGATTTCTTATATACCATGACAATTCATAGTGGAAAAAAAATTAGACCATGTTTTCAGAAGACTCTGTTAGGAAAGCTGCAAGCATATTCAGGAGAAGCTAGATATTGACAAGGAATGTATATGCAGAATGTATAAAGAAGTATAAAATTTCAACAACACAGAAACAATCCAGTTTCTAAATAGACAAAATCTCTTGCTGAGTGGCGGTTACCCACACCTTTAATTTCGGCGTTGAGGCCAACTTGACCTCAAAGTGAGTTCAGGACAGCCGGGGCCACACAGAGAAACCCTGTCTGAAAACACAAAACAAACAAATCAAAAACCCTTACAAAGACCTCACCAGAGAACATACGTGAATAGCAAATAATCTTATGGAATGATGATCCACAGCTACTCATGACAGAACTATAAATTAAAATGATAATGAAATACCACTCCACAGTTACTGGAATGGCTAAAATCAAACAGACAATACCAAGAGCTGACAAGGACCTGGGACACCTAGAATTCTCTTACATTGCTCTTGGGGAGAGAAAAGAATGATGAAGAGAAAAGAAGGGATGTAGGGAAAGCATTGGCTTTGCCCTTTGAAGGTTTGCTGGAAAAACATGTCAATAAATCAACAGGAGAAAAGGTACACAAATGTTCCAACTTGCAGAACAGTGAATCGACACGGTGTGATTACACAGAAAGCCAGAGTCCCGTGTGTAATGATCTCATCACCAGAGAAAAGGATGTGTGGAGATATAGGTGATTCCGAAAGATGAGGTGCAAATGGACCCTGAGACAGAAATTAGCTTGTAAAACAATTCTCCTTGGATTTGAATGAGCCTGGGGAACAAGCACTGTCCTGTGACATAGTCCATGCAGGTAAAGTTGTATTCTTAGCCTCTCTTTCTGTAATCCAAAGTGGAACCTTAAGGTGGAAACAGAAAGCGAACACGTCCTTTTGGTTCAATCTGGAGGGTATGATACATAACGAAATATCACTTTCTACACCAAAGCTGTCCTTAATAGGAGAGGTGGTGGCAGGGGTGGGCGAGGCTGGGGGAGAGTTAAGGTCAAGGACCTTGATTCTAAGATATTTTTTTCCTAGTTCACCATGTAAAAACATCAAAGTACCACAATTTGAGATGCCATTTTCTGAATCCCAATAGTACAGTACAAAATTTTGTTTATGTCTTATGTCTAAATATGCATTTGCCTGGTCCATTCACGTCAAAGTACTTATCCAGACAACTGATACAACCCAAAGTCCATGACTATAAGAACATATATGAAAAACGTGTGCCAAACAATGGGAAATTACTCCATCGTAAAGTCGGCCTAATGATGCATACCAGAACATGGATGGCCTTCGGATATTGACAGGAAAGGCTATACACTGTTTAGTTCATGCGAATGGCATTTCTGGAAAAGGCAAAGCCAGCGACTAAAACCAGATTCTTATCTGTCAGGGGCTGGAGACAGGAATGGAATAAAATGGAAGAGAAGTGAATTTGAGGGTGTAAGAGAATTCTGTGCATCTTAAATGTGGTGGTGGTTAGTTACAGAGACAAGCATTTGCAAAAATCCCTAAGGCCTAAGGCTGTAGCTCAATGGGAGAACAGGTAAACACTGGGCCCAATCTCCAGCAACAAAACCAAGCACGTACGCAAACTCCCAGAACATCACTAAGGGTGGATTTCCCTGAATGTCAATGGCTGAGTGGCCCCCAAAAGCATCAGGGTCCTCAAAGTTGGAGACCACTGGCATCATTAGTTCAGGAACTTCTAGATGAGTGTTTTTAACCAGTAGCTCATTCAGTTGATGGGTGTGTACCGCACCGAGCCCTGATTCTCAGCCTGAGTTTATGCGCTGGAGACATGCCCGTAGGGAATATACTGTCAACCACAGGATAGATAATAGGGTGCGGCCTTTGTGTTAATGAAGAGAGTCTTTGTGTGAACACGTCTATGAAGGGCAGGCCCAGCTCCTGAATCATTGCCTACAGCACAGGGGAGTGATCACAGCCTGACTCAGGCTTTTCAGCATTTTGGCCTAAAAGCATAAAAAAATCTAGTAATTAATCCAGCTGTCAAGTAGTTTCCTGCTGTTTTGTTGAACTGTTTTTATTTCTTGTTCCCCAATAAGAATCAAGCAGAACACACATTTCAAACAACTTCTTTACTAAGGCATATCTGAGGTTCTGAGGGCACATCTTCCCCTGCCTGGGCTTTAGGCTCTGACAGGCTCCTGTGACATTTCTGAACAAAGGACATGAGAAGGAGTTGCCTGCCCTGGAGGCTTCACTCCACCAGGGTGGGTGGAGGAACACTGGGGAGTTCAAGACCACCAAGGACTCCCCATCCTGGCAGACACAAGGGTTCTCCTTCTCCCTCAAATAATGAGAGAATCTTTTATCAGACTCTAAATGGCCTTCTTCGAAATCTGTTTTGTGCTTCTATAACAGAATACCAGATCCTGGATAATTTGTAAAGAAAGGGATTTAATCTTGGTGAAAGTCTAAGATTGGGGGACCAGACCCTGGTGGGAGCCTTCTCCTTACTTGGCAGAGCAGATCACATGGGCAAGAGAAAAAGAGAAAAGCCAAGCTTACTCCTAGGCGGAACCTGGTAACCAAAGGTGGCACCGATCTGTTCATGAGGGCGGACTCCCGGTGACGGGATCATCTTTGAAGGCTCTCACCTAGAAACACTTCTCCGAGATTAAGTTTCTAACACATGACCTTAGTGGGACAGGCTCTGACCATAGCAAAAGCAGGCGATTGCTAAGGCGAGCACATCGCGCATTTTTCTTGAGTACATTGGGCTCTTTTGCTCAAAGACCCCGGATGTTAAATAATTAGAAATAAATATCAGGGTATTTGCCGGGTATGTGTCAGAAATAGCATATGGTAGTTTCCAACCACTTAGATGTTGTAGAATTGTTCTATTGCTTAGTTCCTATGTTTTTCAAGGCAGAAAACTGGGCCTTTTTTTTTTTTTTTTTTTTTTTAAGTCTCCCATTTTCAGTGTGATGGGGAGTGAACAAAAGAAGTCTGGAAACAAAAGTAATAAACCCGCTATTGTTTTCATATGCCCTGGAAGGTAAGCTCTAACACGGGGAGGCTGGAGGAAGATAACTTGGCAGGGAATGGAAATTGTTGTGGTTGGCGGTCTCAGTCGGCTTGGAAAAAATTCCAACCTTCTCCCAGCGTCTGGTGACTCCTGCAGCCCCGAAGCCATCACGAAGTGCCATTTAGCCTCGCTGTTACTGCCTCCCACACTGAGCTCCTTTGTAATTAATTATCATCGTGTGTGTGTGTGTGTGTGTGTGTGTGTGTGTGTGTGCGCGCGCGCACGTGCATGAGGATGTCATACATAGGCAGAAGTCAACATAGGCTACCTTCCTGAATGCTTTCCACCTTTTAAAATTACATTATTTAATTAATTTGTTTGTTTGTGTATGCGCGCACGCGCAAGAACATGGGCACAGATATCACGGACAATTTCCGGAAGTAAGTTTTCGCCCCCCTCCCATCATGTGACTCCCAGGGATGAGATTCAGTGCATCAGACACTTCAACCTGCTAAGCCCCGGCTCTAGCCTTTCACTCTGTTTTGAAACAGAGCCTCTCTCTGAACCTCCACCTCACTTACTCAGCTACACTGGCAGGCCGTTTGTTATTATAGTAAAGGAAGCTAAAAGCACAGCTGGGGACAGACAATTCAGGACACACTATAGGCGGGGAAAAGACCTCAAGGGACACTACTGTTCTTGGTGACGGTCTCACATCCTTCTGGTAAGTCAAGCTTCTCCACAGACTGTAACATATGTCCTTATCATAGGTTTTTATAGATGCGTTCTGTTACCCAGAAACCATGGTCGTCAGGGAAGTCCAGACAGGCGGATTGTCATCTAGGCCTAGCAGCAACAATTGCAAAGCACAAGTCATTTTTGTATTATTTTTAATTAGGGGATTAAAATTTTGTATTATTTTTAATTAGTGAATTAAAATCAGTGGATTTGCTGTTCAAAAAAAGAGTCGAATCATCAGATATAATATTGGAGTGGTTTCATAAAGTATATACAAAATCCCTAAAACTATTTTATTCCCCCCACTCCCTTCTTAATACTTTTTACTTTTATACTCCATCCCTTCCCCAGACAGGGACTCTCTGTGTAGCCCTGACTGTCTTGGAACTCACTCTGTAGTCCAGGCTGGCCTCGAACTCACAGAGTTCCACCTCTGCTTCCCAAGTGCTGGTATGTATACCCTTTATTTATAATTTTCTCTTAGAAGCAGTGTGCAAATGAATCCCCAGAGTTTCAGATCTTTGCATGGGAGTGCTAGAAACATCACCAGTGACAGATGCTTTATGGGAGGAAACTGGAGAGGTGGAAGGAATCTGCAGGACGCAGTCATTGAGAGCAAACAAATAAAGGGAAATGTGTGTGCGGGAAGATTTGAGAGGTGCTTCACAAAAGCACTCACCCAGGGCACCATGTCAGAAATGTGTCTGTCACAGACTGCAGAATCTACCTGTTCTCATGCTGCTCAGCTTCAAGGAGTCTGGTTGCATGCTGTCTACCTGCACTGCCTGTGAGCAGGCATCCTTTCTCCTCAGATGTCAGGGTTTGAATAGATTGGGTCAAGGGAGTGGCAGTATTAGGAGGTGTGGCCTTGTGGGAGTAGGTGTGTCACTGTGGGTGTGGGCTTAGGACCCTCACCCTAGCTGCCTGGAAGTCAGTATTCTGCCAGCAGCCTTCCGATGAAGACATAGAACCCTCAGCTCCTCCTGCACCATGCCTGCCTGGATGCTGCCATGTTCTCACCTTGACAATAATGGACTGAACCTCTGAACCTGTAAGCCAGACCCAATTAAATGTTGTCCTTTATAAGACATGGTGTCTGTTCACAGCAGTAAAACCCTAACTAAGACATCAGCCTATTTTAAAGTCATTAGATAATTTCAGAAATAGGACTGTTTATCCAGATGCCTTTTAAGGAACTTGGATTTGACTCCTAGCCAATCAAAAATTAATCAGCGCGAGGCTATAGGGATCCGAGGCTAAGAGCTCTTGCTGCTGCTGTAGAGGATCCAGGGTTGGTTCCCAGTACCCACAAAATGTCTCATGGCCTTCAACAACTCTAGTTCTAGGGGGATCCAACTCCATCTTCTGGCTTCAGAGGGTACCTCATGGGTGCAGTACACCTAGTACAGGCAAAACACTCGAGTGCATAGAATGAAAGTAAATCCATCTTTTTAGAGAATCGATCAATCAGTGACTCACTTGCATGGCTCTGGTTGTAGTCAGGAAAGACGGACACCTTTCCCTCCGGTGTCTTGGTCACTTCTGTTCCCGAAAGCAGACTCTCAACTTCCTCGCTTCAACAAGAATCCTTCATTTTCTGGTTATTCTACACCATTTCTAGTATCAAGAGTTTCACATATGAATATGAACAGAGCAAGTCTTTCTCTTCATGGACCAAAGCAAGTCTCACTCACAGCTTTGTCAAGAGCTGTGAGCTATGAAGCTGGGAGACATAGAGAGTGAATATTGGGTTTTCTTTTTCTTCTCCCCCAATGTACCTAGTGCAGGATCTGTAAGCCTGACATGCCCACACACACACAGACATGTAGAAACATGTGTGCTCACATGTACACATACACTTATTACTTACCCAGAGAGTTCAATGGCCTGATTTTCCATGAAATGTGGAGAATATCAGTAATGCTATAGGATCCAGAGAGTGGAAAGCCCCGCCATGTTTGTGCAATGGTTGCTTAGCATGTTTTATATAGTAGCCATGGTTACATAGTTACCTTAATAAACAGGTTTCTATATACTTAGGGTATCAATAAATCACATCAGTATCATATATAATGTTACCGACTTGGAAAAAAAAACCCACTGTTGGCAAAGTTTTAGTTTTTATTTTAGATTGCCCTTTGTAACCAGTCTGATTTGGTTGATAATGCCTATTCTTCTCCTTTTCAAAACGATGGGTGTGCCAGGCCCGGTGCTGCACACTTTAATCCCAGCACTTGTGAGACAGAGGCAGGTAGAGGAGTCCCATGTTGTCCTGGTCTACACAGCAAGTTGCAGATGAACCAGGTCTGCCTTATGAGACCCTATCTCAACAAAAAAATCATTGATTTACTTATATTTAACAATGTTTAAGGGTTCAGAGGTCAAGTGAAGCAGAGGTTCAGCCATCTTTGAGATATAACCTTTGATTGGAGTACCCAGCTCAGGATTTCTCCCTTCTCTGCCGTACAAACCAGGACATGACCAGTGAGCCTCTCAGCAAGCAGAAGTGATTCCAAGCCTCACAGCCGGAGTTCAAACCCCAAGACCCACAGGAAAGAAGAGAACTGTCTCCCAAAAGTTTGCTCTGACCTCCACAAGCGAACCTTGGCATGTAAACATCTCCAGAAGAGAGAGAGAAAATAAATAAATGTATACGATCGCTACAGGGATTGTGTAAGAGAATGTGTGTAAAATAATTGGCATATAATAGGCCCCGTGAGGAATTAGATTAGATGAGGACCCATTGCTGCTCTTCCCCGAGGGTCCACGATCTGAACTCTTGGAAAGCCCCTGTAAAGACCATACGTTTAAGAACGCTTTCCCATTACCAAAGCCCATCATGGCCCCTGAAGCCCTGTGTGAAGAGGGAACCCTGCTTCCCTTGCCTGCCGTCCCACCCTCCTCTGTACACAGTCTGTCCAGAGTCCACACACAATCTGGCCTCATCCCTGCTCCCCTCACAGTCGTGATTGTCCCCTCCAGAGCCTTGTTCTCTGCCCGGGCTCTAGAATACTCTAGACCTTCCCCTCACCTACGCCATCTCTGTCACAGAGCAATGTCTGTCAATGTCACTTCCTTAGCCCCACTCAAGACTATGGGTACTTCTATGCTTTTTAAAAAATAGTTGTCACGTTTCTAATTATATCATATTGTTTTCTCGACAACCACCCTGCGACACTCACCCCCCCCCACCCAGGTCACGTGTAAAGTCTTACCCACCCCACCCCCACCCCCGCCCGGTGTCTCATGAATGTATCTGTATTGGGATAAAATAGCCCTTAAGTAAGTGATTGATCTTAAAATGGGGACATTGTGATGGGACCTGATCCAATCTGACTGGTGGCCTCCCAAGAAGGAATGAGGGGCCGTGTGATCACTTGGTTTGGAGGATGAGACGGTCTCTACCCCTTTCCCGAGCATCATTCTCCATCATGGGATTCTGCTTTCTTTTAGGTTATCCTCATAGATCAGATCACCTCCTTCAAAGGAGCAATGTCCCTCCCACCAGCCACTCAGCCTCTTCGGTCTCAGGAATTTACCTATACATCAGTCTGCTGCCTGACCCAGCTGTGTGGGGTCTGTCTGGGCTAGGTTGGAAAAAAGAGGTCAAAGGCACACACAGATGGGAGAATCAGGTCTTGAACACACATTCTTCATGGTTCTTCCCAGAGCTCAGAACTCAGGTACCCTGGCCACAGGTCCCTGTGAGCAGAGACGTTACTGGACACAGCTGGGATTCGGGTACCTGATGTTGCCAAGGGAGGGAATTTCTAGGAATCGCTGGGTTATGGTTACTCTTCAGCTGTGAGGGTAGGGAGGAGTTGGGAAGGGTATTTCCTGTGGGCCAGCCCTTTGTTCCCCTTTCCCCACATGTCTATAAATGGTTAATCTACCTGAGCTGGCAGGGGAAGGTTTCTGCCCGTCTATAAAGTTTGGCTCCTGAAGGCAGATTTTTTTTTTTAAATCCAGCAAGTGTCAGATAATTGGAAGGGTGGAGTGAGGCTGCAAACCGCGGCGCACCTTTGTCAGGACTTGTTTTGGAAGCAAAACGCTGAAGGAAACAGGAGGGAGCAAAGAAGCGAACATTTTTGAAAGATCGCTCAGCTTTAACACACCTTGGCTAGGTCTGGATTTAAAAAAAAAAAAAAAAAAAATAGTGCCCTGGCAAACTTCTAGAAGAAAAGCATCCGAAGGAGAAAGAGAGAGGGGTGTCTGCTTGTAGCTGCTTCCAGTTCCTCCAGACTCGAAGCCAGGTGAGTTACAGAAATTCTCTCTCTCTCTCTTTCTCTCTCTTTCTCTCTCTCTCTCACTCACTCACTCACTCTCTCTCTATCTTTCTTCTTCCTTTCTGTTTTTTGCCTCTGAGATTTTGGTTGGAGGCTTGCTTTTCATTGTAAAATGTTTACTGGAGAAAAGATGAAATTCGTGTCTGGTGTTAGGGTCGAACCAGTTCATTGGTCACACATGCATGTTGCTTAGGCTTGGCTTTTTAAAGGAGTACCAAGGACAATCCATGTGAGGCAAAGAGACTGAGAGCCAGTGGGCTCTCCGGGCAAGAACTTTTCTCCATTATTATCACTGTTGCAAAGTGACTCACAGCAAACTGCTCCTGCCCGCTGGCATTCCTACCCTCTCCCTCTTCCCCTGGACAGCGGAATGGCTCAGGGGCAGTTTGAGTGCAGGTGAGTGGGGACCTCCTGGGCACAACCTTGGCTGCCCAGGCCTCTGCTGCCGGAAGGATCACATTAAGCTCTGGGGATTAAAAGACATGGTCGCTCATCCTGTTATACTTCCCCTGAGTTAAGGAAAAGTGAAATCTCTGAAGAGTGTAACGTTTTAGAGTCAAAGTGTAAGGGAGAAAGAGAGGGAAAGAGAGAGAGAGAGAGAGAGAGAGAGAGAGAGAGAGAGAGAGAGAGAGAGAGAGAGAGACAGAGACAGAGAGAGAGAGAGAGAGAGAGAGAGAGAGAGAGAGAGAGAGAGAGCACTGTTTCAATGTTCGTACTCTTTGATGGCCAATTTGGCCTTCTCCCCCCCCCCAAAAAAATCTAAACTCCTTTGAGTTTAGATTTATCAGTTCAGGTCTAAATGGACCACAGTTGAACTGATTGGCACATTATCCCTTCACTTTTGAAGCAGGGCAAGCCTTTGCTATCTCACTTCTCCCTAGAAGCAGTTACTCCACAGTCTAAAGTTTGACACCGTTACAGGAACTTTCTGGAAAATGAGACCTGTTCCTTCCCTCCTCCAAGTTCTTGGAGCTGAGGAACAGGTCTGAGTGGAAACTAACCCAATACTTGTCCATCTGCTGATGGACGCCCTCAGATAATTAGGGGTTCTACCTTGCTCTTAGACCTTGCAAAATACCACACAAATCAGACCAGCGTGTACCGGGTCAGATACAGTGAAACTCTGATTGCAGATACGGTCAGGCCTAACAGGTTACCAAACACAGATGTAACCAATGGAAAGAGGTCTGTTGGCAGTGCTTGGCTTATTTGTCACCATTAGTGGCAGCACCACGATGACCAAGGAGCTGACATAATTATAAGTCAGTGTCTTATCTGTGGCCATGAAACTTTAAGGTGACCAAATGTAGTAGGCAGCAAGCTTGCCTCTGGATGCTGAAGAGATTAAAGCCACAATGTGAGCACCAGGACTCTGGTGTTCCAGGCCCACAACCTGCTTGGCTCCTGTGTGCCGTCAGATAAATGGCCAAGGCATGATTTTTCTCATTCTGCAATGATTTCAGTGTTGCTTGAATGTACTTTAAAATGTACAGCTTATAGAGATTGGGGGTATCAAAAGGCTAAAGAAAGAAATACTTGTGATTCTTTAGCAGAATACAAGAGCATTTATTCCTAAAAGCTAGAGATAAAAACATGTGTCCTCATTATCCTCTCTGTCTCAAGAGTGGGTGTTTTGTGTGTCATTAGATGATAAGGTCAAGGCCACGGGTTGTTGTCACTGACCGTGTTGGTCCTTAGTTGTATGTGCATCAGACCACAGCCCTGTCTGAGCAGTTGTAATTGGATATGACACCATTCAAATAAAATGTAAAGGAGAAAAAAAAAAAACATTAATCAAAGTAGAAAACTGTTTTCAAGTTCTGTCTTCATACATAAGAGAGTCACATGAGGATCATTTGGATATTTCACACACACACACACACACACACACACACACACACACACACACACACAAACATTAGCCATAAACTAAGTATAAAGCAGTTGCTAAGAACAGTGGGTGGGCATGTTCTTACTCATGGGAAGCTAAGAAAGTTTGACCTCATATAAGGATAGAGAAGGATGCTTACTAGAGGCTGAGAAATAGAGGGGGGTGGGGAAGGACAGAGGTGTCTGATGGCTGACAACATATAGTGGGGGAAAAACTGGTTCACCTCTGCCATAGCACAGGGTGCAGGAGGGTTGGGTACAGTAGATTTGGGTGCAGTTGCCAATGATTTGTTATGTATTTTATAAACAGCTAGAGGAAAGGTTTGTAGGTACCAAGACTCTGAGATGGGCCTAAGGAAAGCAAACATTATTTACCTTGACTAGATTATTGCATGTGTACCTATACCTAATAATAACACGTACATTGGCTATATGACTTGAAAATACCTCTGAGAACCAGGCGTGGCAGCACATGCCTTTGATTCCAGCACCCAGGCAGAAGCAGGTGGATCTCTGTGAGTTCAAAGCCGGCACAGATTGCACACAGCAGGCTCCAGGCCAGCAGGGCTACATGAGACCCTTTCAGAAGTAAATAAAAACAAACAAATTTCAGGAAAAAAATAGAGACAGAAACTGGTATAACTTTGGAGTTAAGAATTTAAATGACCCACTCTTTTTTTGCCAGGGATGAAGCAGCCCCAAAATTCTAGGCAGTTAAGAATTATGCTAGTTCACAAAGCTTCCATGAAGTGGTACTTGGGAACTCCAGAGCACAGCCAAGGCTGCCAGGAACGGCAGGCTCAGGCACAAACCTGGCCGAACTCTCTTCTCCCTGATGTTACACTTTTAGGAAACTACAAGCTCTTGGAATGATTCAGACAGAATTCCTCTGAGGAAAAAAATCCTCTGTCCTGGGGGACAAACGTAGCCCAGGTCTGTGTCTGCGCCCCTCGTCCTCCAGGCAATCATGAACTCACAGAAAATCTCTTTTTATCTTTCATTTAAAATAATCCATTCCTGCTGTCTCCAACAGTCAGGCTCGACCCAGAATTGTACCGGTATAACACGCTAAGAGGGTAGTACACACCCACCTTGGGCAGGTTCTACCCAGAATGCACCAGGAAGCCACAAAGTAGCTCTCTCTTTGTGCCTTATGCAAGCTGGGGAAACTATAGTTTTTTGCTATAGAAACTATAGAAACAGAAGATTTGTCGTTACAATTCAGGGGGGCAGATGAACGGCCTAGGTACAGACAAAACAGCTGAATTGCGCAGGGTTAGCTCCTGAAGACAGGATTTCTTCAAGCTACCTCCCACCTGCCTTCATAGCTACCAGTAGAATCAGCCAATCCCACCGGTAGAATCTACTAATCCCACCGGTATCATGGAAATATCAAAAATGATCCATGTATAGTAAGAAGATTCCAACACTAAAATAAACAGTAATCTCAGGGTAAATTTCCGATTGATTGAGTACCATCCAAGATGGCCAACTATGGGCCTAACCAGCATCCATGTGTGTTGAAATATTTAATCTCAGGCTGGAGAGATGGCTCAGTGGTTAAGAGCATTATTGACTGCTCTTCCAGAGGTCCTGAGTTCAATTCCCAGCAACCACATGGTGGCTCACAACCATCTGTAATGGGATCTAGTGCCCTCTTCTGTCTGGTAGATAGCTACAGTGTACGAATCATATATATATAATCAAACCCCTCCTGGTTCATGGCTAATGGTCAGTTTGAAGAACAGTGATGGTGATAGTACCACAGACCTAGCAGAAAACAGCAGCTGTCCCGAGACTATTAATTCTCTTACTAAGGATCTCCAGAAGGACACCCATCCTCACACAGACTGGCATCTGCTGTCTTACTGGCTACTGCCAGACGTCCAGTGTGGTCAGCAGCCAGCTCTTGCCTTTAATGAGGCTAGACTCCCCTATTAGGCTGTTTATGAAGCCATTCCTCTTAGCTCCAGGAAGCATGCCTGTAAAGGCATTCTGTGGCATGTCAGATGCAGCTAGCAATTTTCCCATGATCGTTCATTCCTTGTCTGGAGCTAGGTTTTAAGAAATACCAATGAACAGGGAGTTGGCACATTCATCCAGGCCCTGAAGCTAACAATTGCCAGCCAGTCTTGGCTAATTTCACCAAGTCTCTGAGCTGCTCTCATTTTGTCATGGTCAAAAGGATAGTCACCTCAGGCTACATTATGGCTTGCAGAGATGAGTCTTAGACATGTTTGTCTTTCTGGCTTCCTTCTTTCATTACCTACAGAACAAAAACCTTCCTAAAAAATGTAATCCAAAATAGACCATATTTATTTCCATCCTTAGTTTAAAAGAAATTTAAATAACCTTATGGTTCCTCCTCAGTGTGCACACACACACACACACACACACACACACACACCCCACAAACAAATAAACAAACCAAAACCATGTTGTGGGACTGAAAAGACAGCTCATCCATTAAGGGCACTGGATGCTCTTCCGGGGAGCCCAGGTTTGATTCCCAGCACCCACATGGCAGCTCACAACCATTGTCACTCCCACTTCAGAGGATCCACACCTTCTTCTGGCCTCCACAGGCACCAGGCATGCACGGGGTACACAGATATACAGCCATACATAGAAATTTAAAAGACAAAACCATGTTGTAGGGTCCTCTAACCCCTGTGCCAGAGCAGTAAGGGAACCGGAAGCCATGAGGCAGGGGAAGAGTGTAGGAGAGAACTCAGCAAGGGGCAGAAATGACCCCAGTTCTACAATGCTGACAGCAATACACCAAAGATGAAGCTGGGGAGGAGAACAGAAGCAGAAGGGGAGCACCACAGGGGAAAGTGGTAAGTCCTCCCACAAGCTGAGCACTCTAGCAAGAAGAGCCCAGTCGGGGAATCCTTCCTGTCCATGCCTCTGTGTGAACTTCAGCCCATAGTCTACGGCTACCCCTTGTCTTCCCTGCCTGTTCCACCTGAGCTTAGGAACACAGCAGCCAAGAGCCTTTCCCTCCCACAGTCGGGTAAGAGCATTGTCCTGCTTGTGTCTGACTGAAACTCTCCAGGACTGTTCTGCTATGAGGAGCAAGCACACGTCACACTCTGGGAACTGGACCGATCTAGGCTGGTATAAGTGTGATTTTTATCCATCGAGCACTGTTCTCACATGCAAACTCTCTCTCTCTCTCTCTCTCTCTCTCTCTCTCTCTCTCTCTCTCTCTGTGTGTGTGTGTGTGTGTGTGTGTGTGTGTGTGTGAGGTGGGGGCTAGACTTGCTAAAACCAATGGCTTCTGTTCCTGTAGGTGGCTATGGGATGGATGTGACCAAGAAAAGCAAGAGAGATGGCGCTGAAGTCACCGAGAGAAGTAAGTGTCCGAATTTCTTTTTACACTGTTTTAGCTCACACTGTGCCTGCCACCGCCACTGTGTCTCCGAGTAGAGTCCCAAATAGACTCCACACCCTCTTCCAGGAGCACTCTGCTGTCTTTACTTTCACATGCTTATAATCAAACAAGTTCTGCATTGAGTTCCGGGATGAAAATTGACATTTCTGGGCCCAAGGTTGCGGCTCAATAGAGGACCAATGGCCCAGCATACACCTGCCCAGCACATACCTGCCTAGCACACACCTGCCCAGCATACACCTGCCCAGCACACACCTGCCTAGCACACACCTGCCCAGCACACACCTGCCCAGCACACATCTGCCTAGTATACATCTGCCTAGAACACACCTGCCTGACACACATCTGCCTAGAACACACCTGCCTAGGCTCAGGGTACTATCCTCAGTACCACAGAAAACAAAAGAGACATAAATACAGGAAAGGAGGAAGGGTGGGGGAGGAGGGAAGGAGAGATGAGAGGAGAGAGACAAAAGGATATTTCCCCCTGTTTTAGGGTTACTATGAGCAGGACTTTAATACATGCCTAATCTTCTGTGGTTTAATGACTGCCTAATTATCTGGTGTATGTAGTTCTTATCTACCTAGGGATATAGGGCAATAGAAATCTAAAAATATATTTTCACCTTATAATATGGGACTGACATAATCCTGGTCTCCCCATCCAAATGTACACTTAAACTGGAAGACAGATACACTTACTCTATGGAACTGTCCAAATGATAAATTGAGGGGTGTTTAAACTGTCCCTCCAGCAACTCTAAATTGGGAAACTTTTTTCACTTATCGTGTGATTTCCATTTATTTCCGACAACAACAACAACAAATTCTGGCTCCACAGGCTTGAAAAATAAGTTGTTTTTATGTGTCAAAAGAAATTCCTGGACAATGAGAAGTTACTGGGAGCTCAAGGGCCATTATTCAAATGGCGCTGCCACCTTCCTGCAAAGAACCATCCCCGTATATGTCTTGACCACTGTTTCCACTGCATTCTTAATCCCGTGTCTCCAGAAGGAAGGCAGAACTGACCGGAAGCCTGCCATGTGGGGACAGGGATTGATAGACCGCATGGTGGGAGCAGGTGTCAAACACTGGCTTCACGAGACACACAGTGACCTGAACTGTCTCCTTCCATCCCACATGTCATGTGTGCGTGCACTCCACACAGACACCTCCGTACACATGTGCACATATACAGGAAAAAAATCTCCTTCAAAGACCAGTAAGGGCCTGTTAGTGGCTCAGCCCGAAAAGGCTCTTAACCTGCTGCCTAAATTTGATATCCAGGCCCCATGTGGTAGAAGGAAAAAAACCGAGTCTTACAAAGAATTCTTTGATTTGCCCACACATGCCAACACACACAGTGGCCACAGCCGGATGAGGCCCCAAGTCCAAGAGCTAGAATTGATGGCCACAGTCAGACAAAAAGTTGCCTCTGGTATGACCTTGGGAATCCACCCCAACCTCCTGTTACTTCAGAGGAATGGGGTCCTGCTTCTGAACGGTTTTCCTCGGACACCCGAAGCTGTTAGCATCTCTGTGTGTACTAACCACCACTCAGCATTAGAGAAATACCATCGAGTGTGATCTGAGGAGACACTCCTGAATACCAGCCTCTGGGATACACACATGGCTCATTTCACTGACCTCAAAGGTGATCTATTCAGGCTGCCCTTCCTGTCCACACTCGTGAATGCCCTTGAGGGTTGCAGAATGAATCACAGCACCCTAGAGACACCTCCACCTTCATCAGGGTATATAGAGTGAGGTCAGCCTTGGCTCCAGCTGGCCTAAGAATCTTTGGGAAGGAACAGAGCAGAGATTGACCCTCTTTCATACGCAAAGCTAGGCTTAGCCTGGAGCAATCGGTGGAAGGCCTTAGAGCCAAGACATCTCATTCTTCCAATCAATGGATGACTTCCTTTGGCACCAATAGAAAATGTTATATTCTATGTACATTGAGCCCCATTGCTGTTGCTGTTCATATTTTCAGGTTCCTTGTCATAAAACACAGCTATCTATAAAACCTTTGTTGAGCCTATTGCTTTTAGCCTATGGCAGATACCAGGTCCTGCCATGATTCAGCAATGCCCGCACATCCCATGGCATCTCCTCTCTCCTTTGTCTCTTCCAGTTGTCACGGAAACAATAACAACGAGACTCACATCCTTACCACCAAGTAAGTGGCTCTGAGTTTGTAGATCCCACATGAAGGCCCTAATCTGTGATCGTGAATATGAGAGTTTACTTTCCCATCGAGAATATCTAAACTCTCTGGATTATGTTCCTTTGCAAGTGGCTTTGCTGATGTTGACTTAATACACAACAGCTACCAGCTTGCGCTGTGTGGTGGTTCACGGTTGGGGTGTACAGCAACTGCTTGCCAGTTGTTTAAGGTCACTCCATCACTCCCTCTAATGAGCCCACTTGCTTATTCACAGCCACACCCCATTCTTCTCTGTTCTCCCTGGCTGATAAGAACTATGTTGGCTGTCTATCTCTATGGATTTGCTATTCTGCTCAGTAAAATACTGGAAACCCTAATCTTCTGTGAGCACTCCACCTTAGTTCAGGACTTCCTAAGTACTGGTGGATTCTAATAGCAGAGATCCCAGCCCAATACCACCCCTAGGCATGGTGGGCCTTGGAGTAGGAAGGACCCACCTATCTATGGCATCCAGAGCAGGAGGTAGAAGCAAGCCAAGAGGAGCCCAGAGCCACGCCTGGCTCTTCCTGAACTTCTAATGGCTGTTCTGTCTAGGTCCTGGTTGGGCATTTGCAAGACGCAAGCCCAAACATCATCACTCAGCCGTCTGGGCTAATTTTCCTACCAAATAGCTTTCTGTGCTCCACCAGAAATTCACATTAGGCAGGACATTCACCCCAGACTTCTGTACTGAAAGCAAATAGGAGGAAAGGTCAGCTTGAAATTTGGAGTAAAAAAGAGACCCCAGCCAGCAGGATCCTGGGGAGGAAGAGGGCAGGCTCCCATAGAGCAGAGGACGAAAAGCCCCTCTGGCCCGGCTCCACCTTGAAACTGTCATCTGTTCTTACAGAAGGGAGTACCAGCAATGGATACGCCAAGACAGGCTCTCTGGGTGGAGGAAGTCGGCTAGAGAAGCAAAGCCTGACCCATGGCAGCAGTGGCTACATCAACTCAAGTAGGTGCCTATTGGTCTGAGGGGCAAGGTTATCTCAGAGGTGAGGAACAGCGAGGACCCACCATCTGCAGTCAGCGCATGTGCGGGACCATTACCCTGTCTATCACCGCTCATTCCACACACCCCTAAGAGTTACCCAAAGGACAAGGGAAGGTGAGACTCACCCTCAAACCATCAGCATTAGACCCTTACATAAAATGGGCTCGGCTTTCATTAAGTGTCCAGGACAGGAAACATCCAGGAAGCAGAGTCCCTCTACTTTAGCTACAGCTTTTAGGAAAGGCTGTGCATGTTTAAGGTTTACAATCGGACTACCAGCAAGGCATGAAGGGTGAAGGTTGAGCTGGTCTGCTGAGAGACTCCAATGACATGTAGTCCTGTGCCGCCATATTCCAATGGGTGAGCACCCAACGTGAGCCTATTGTTCCCCGAATGGCAATCTTTCACATGACAGCAAAAGGAAACAGAAGCATAACAAACAAACACGCGCACACACACACACACACACACACACACACACATCACCACCAGCAGCAGCAGCAGGAAGCCACTAAGATGTGGGAGAGAAAATAAAAAGGCAATGGAACATTCAGAAGGGCCCGCCCAGCGGGTTAGAGTCCAGTCCCTTTGAGCAGGGATCAGTGGTCCAGCATCAAGTCATCTCTATGGCATCCTTACCACTTCCACACACCCTGTGTGTATGAGGACATCCTACCTCTCAGTGTCTGCCCCAAAAGGCAGTAGCAGCCATGCTGCCTTCTTTTCTTTTCACAGTGTCCCCTGTAGTCCCCTACCCCTCTCACAAGGTTCTCCCTTGGCATCCAGGGGGTTATCTGGCTAACACTGTTGTGTGTTGGTATGGGTGCCCGGAGGATTTACAAGCCTTCCCACTTGCAGGCGGAAGCATCCGAGGCAATGCCTCCACTTCCAGTTTCAGGAGAGCTCACTCACCTGCCTCTACCCTGCCCAACTCTCCCGGCTCCACCTTTGAAAGGAAAACTCGTATGACCCGCCATGGAACTTACGAAGGTATCTGATCTCTTCCTGGTGTAACTTCGAGCATCCTATGCACATTGGCTTCTTGGCATCTCGTGTGTCTGCACCCCGCCCCGTCAAAGATGACTATGGAGGTGGTGCTACTTAAGCCTTGGCCTCCTAGTGACAGTCACAGATGGAGGGACAGGACAGTTCAGGGAGGGGAAGCCGTGGCATAGAGGACAGACAGTTCAGCACTAAAGCAGGCCCAGATTCTGTGCTCGGTTTAGACTTTAGGCTCTACATAAGGAAACACAGAGGTTTTTGAGTCAAACAGTGGATCATATCTGAGTCCCAGAAAGTTTGTCACTGTGGATAGGTGACAAGCTAAAAGGAAATCCTCAAGAGTGGAGAAAACTCTGGGCTGGGTCTCAGTGGAGAAGAAGAGCTGGGGGTGGGGAGGGGTAAGATAAAAGAGGCAGAGTTGGCAAGCTTTGCCATTGATGAAATGGGAAGGAAATCTGGAAATAGCCATCCCTAGGGTTTCCAATGCAGATTGGGTTCATGGTGGTGCCCACAGTGGAAACAGGAAAAACTCAGGAGGAAGGCCCTGCTTGGGTGAATTCTGCAGAGAGAATTCTCCTGAAACACCTCCAGCTGTGGAGGTTCACACTGATGTAGCTGGCACCCCTACCCACTACAAAGCCTTCTTTATGGAGGTAAGTAGCCATTTGTACTAAGTGGTCCATCTGTTCTCCAGGGAGCTCCAGCGGCAACTCCTCCCCTGAGTATCCACGCAAGGAACTCGGTAAGCCCTCTCCTTATTTTCCAGTGGAATGCTTTAACACTGAGCATGCACACCACACACCACACACCACACACACACACACACACACACACACACACAGCCTGAATGGTGGGATGCAGGGCAGGGATACCATGAGCCAATGGCTTCTTCTAAAGAGTTTGGCTCCTGCCAGCCTGCTTTCCTCTCCACTCTGAAGCATCCTAAGAGTGTCTGCCAGTCATGTTAGCTGACTGTCACCAGCATTTGCTCATGACACCGTTAAAATAGAAAGCTGTTTATACAAGCTTCATGCTAGGACACACAAGCCCCTAAAGCCAAGCAGTAACTGTAGAAATCCCTTTCTCTGTGGGCTTCACGGAGGCCTGCCACCAAGGGGGAGCAGAAGTCTCAGTGCACAAAAGAAGACACAGTCCCTCCTCCATAACTTCCTCCCAGGAGCCACATCGTTCACCTGGGCCACCCTAGGCTCTGTCTTCACTTGACCTTAAGTCTCTGGTCTGCATTCTTAGAATCTCAATGTACAGATGAGTTGGGGTTACACAGTGATTATAATTTTCTGTATTTGCTTACCTTGGGAAAACCAAGGCAGACTTTAATAAACAAATTAAAGATGTATCAGTCTTTGGGTCCATTTGGCAATGTTTTCAGCTGGTCCAAATGCATCACAAACACACACACACACACACACACACACACACACACATACCAGTCTAGATTTAGACACTTTGAAAATATCTCCAAGTGTCAAAAATATTCAACGTGCCAGAAACATGCCTAAGACCATATTTCTCTCTTTCTCAGCCTCTTCTTCAACCAGAGGACGAAGCCAAACACGAGGTGAGTACCACCACTGAATTCAGTTCAACTCACTCTGAGCAGCTAGTCCGTGCCAGCCCGGAGCCAGGAAGCCGAGCCCAGAAGAATGAGCAACGTGTAGCATCCCACTTCAGGAGCCTTGATAGAGCCTTGGCCAACTCCGAGAGCATGGGAAAGGGGTATCTGATAATGACCTAACGGGATCCGGTGACAGTCTGGGCGGTGCAGATGTCACATCTGTCTCACAGCTGCCCCCCCCCCCCTTGTGCTTTGATCACTGTTACTCGGCAAGATGAACAAAAGCCCCTCTTTTCCAAATTACTGCAAAAGATAATTTTGTAAGGTCATCATGTAGAAATGATGGAGGAGAAGCCACCCCAGCAGAGCCCAGAGTGACCACATGAGCCTTGTGTTGGGCGGTGCTGAAGGCAGAGTCCTTTGTGGGCTCAGCGTGTTTGCCTGTTTGCGTGGCCCGGTTCTTCTGCTCCACCGCGTCTCACTATCATCAGGAGCTTAAGTGCGGGCTGCCCCGCCCCCCGCCCCCAGCTTCAGGACGATTGTTAAAAGATGCTCACCCTCCAGCCAAAGCTAATACGGTTAAGCTGCGGGCTTACAGACTCCCTGTTCCGATGGCTAACTGAACATTGGAGGGTTTAAGAGTTCTTTTGCCTGGACCTTAAGTGAGGTGGGAGGCAGAAAGAAGCTGGATGCTGACAACTGTGAAGAGGGTGAAGAATGTCTCAGGGCTTCCTCGCTCAGCCTAGGATGTCGTGAAGTCTCAGGAGCCTAGGGGTGCGCAGTTGGCAAGTGGAGTGGGGAAGGGACTTCCCCTCTGTAGTGACACCCAGGTCCCCTGGTGAAGAGCTGAGAAATCACAAAGTTGCCCAGTGAGTCATGCTGTGCTCAGAACTCAGGGTCCAGGACAAGTGATACAGACTCCTACATTTATACCGTCCCTATCTCTTCTCTCCCCTCGTACAGAGAGCGAAATTCGAGTTCGACTACAGAGTGCGTCGCCATCCACCAGATGTAAGTGGTCGCTGTCCTACCACCATGAGAGTGTCTAAGAAACAGAGAATATCAGACACTGGTGCAGCACAGTATAGAGGGGTTAGGGACTATATTGTGCTCTCGCTCCCCCTCCTCCCCCCTTGCCCTCGCTCTCTCCTGCGCATGCGCGCTCATCAGTCATCATCCATCCTGTGGGTTTCCTGGATGTGGGCCCCTGGGTTAGGATCTTGAGCCAGGCTGCTGAGTCAGCTGTGATCCCTGGTTAGTAGTTCAGAGTCCACTCAACATGGAAAAATCACTCAACATCCATAGCTCAGTGTGAAAGGGGAAAACAGCCCAGGAAGATGGAGACAGAGGCAAGGCCCATAGAAGCCTTCCTATGCTAGGGGGTTGACTGAGGAGAAACTGGACGGCGGGTCAGGATTAGGGTGGGAAGAGAGAGCTAGCTAAAGACGCCCCACGGCAGTTCTCTATGGAATCCCAAAGGGAGGGTTCGATGAGAGACGCTTTGGGAGCCGAAAATGTGGGGTTTAACCTCATTTCCAATGTCAGACATTCACCAGTCTCGCACACTGGATACCATAGATCCCTCTTGCCCTTGTTAGAGGCTCCTTGGCAACATTTTAAAATTATCTTGACTTTTTGGGTGGGATCCAGGGATGAGGCATAAAAGAAGGAAGAGCCTAGGACCCCGAGCGAGGCTGACCCCAGAGCCTGACACCCAGCCACAGGATCTGACCCTTTCTCACCAGAGTCCTTCCAGGCTTAGGAATATTGATCCCAATCGATGGAGCTTTTTGGGGAGAGAGGCAGAGCACACCCCAGCACCTGCTGCCTATCCATCTGCTTGTTCCCTGCTCATTGTCCTTGCCTGATACCTTCCTGCTGGCCACTCCGAAGGGACACAAGGACCTGGTTCTACTAGCAGCTCACCTTGTTACAAATAGAACCATCCAGATAGACCTGAAACTGAAGTGGATATGCATGCAGACGCAGAGAAATGTTCAGGCGTTATAAACCTCAAATCCCTTTGACAATGCCAGGCAATGCCAGGCCGTCCAAGGTACCATATTCAGGAGAAAGACAACTGCTAGGCTAGTTTCTTAAAGAGCCTCGCTCTCTAACAACCAAAACCTGGCCAGCAGTGTCTCCCAGGCACAGTCACCTCTGTGGTGCCCAGTGAGGCGGAATCAGGAAATATCTTCCTGTATTTATGACTCGGTTAAGGTTACAAATGGTCAGGTTTATAACACTAATAAACTGGCAAATTTTAAAGTTATAAAGCTAGTGGAGAGTGTCCCCACATATGAAGCAGAAGGCAGCCTCTTTGATATCAGAGGGCCATCAGTATCTGTTCCCTGATGTTTGGACGTAGGAAAGGGCCTGATGGGAAAATCTGGGCTCATCTGCAGGGACAGAGCTGGATGAGGTGAAGCGTTTGCTTAAGGGAAGCCGGTCGGCAAGTGCAAGTCCCACCAGGAACACCTCCAACACACTCCCCATCCCCAAGAAAGGCACCGTAGAGACCAAAACGGTGACAGCGAGTTCCCACTCAGGTAAGCTCGGCAGCTCCAGCTCCGGTCTGCCACGGAAGTCATGGGGACAATATGGCAGGTGTGCCCTGAAGAACTCTTCAGTTTTGCCCGGATGGGAAAAGTACTGAGCGTCTGCTCTTCCTTACTGTGAAGGACTGGGCGGGGCCTTCTCGTCCACCTGATTGGCTGTCATCTGAGGAGGTGGTACCCAAATCCTTGAGATCCTCCAAGGTTCTGAGAGTGCTAGATGTGTTGGTGAGGGTTTCCCCAAAAGAAGACTGAAAGGAGAGTTTTACTGTTTTCATCATCGGGAACGGTTTATCCCGTGCCTACTGTGTGTCAAGCCTTGAGAGAAGGCTCTGAACAAGAGGATGTCATGGAGGAGAGGAGGGTCGCTGGGAAGCTGAGCAGAGGCTAGGGTCACGTGGGATGAGGAGTTCTCAGCACCCTTATGGAGTGTCTTCCATGAGAGAAATACTTCTCCGGATGACAGAAAGAGAAGTCAGCAGAGCCAAGGACAGAAATGAGAAAAGAACTGACATCTTCTGGGGGTTGGGGGGGGGGGTCTTGGTACTTTGACCTCCCTGTGTGACTTCCCTATAGAGCCAAGCCTCCGAGCATGTTGGCGACGGTCTGGCCAGCCCCCTCTCCCACAAAATAGGCAGAAATGGCGCCATATTTGAAGATCTGTGAACATCCTTGTCAGGGATAAAGTGCCATTGGGTCTGGTTGATGCACAGATATGTCCCAATGAGTATCTAAGCAAGGAAGCTGCTTCGATTGAGTCATTTTTATGCCTCCTTTGTCGGGTATATACCCCACATTTGCTGAGGATGACTAAAGGTAGCTCCTGAGTGAACTACCACTTGACATCATTGAAAATGGCTGGGCAATAAGGGAGCTGTCCCCATTGGTGGAGAGAGGCCACCAAGATGTTGGGGGAAAGAAGCTTAGAAGACATAATGAGTAGACACTGCAGGAAACTAATAATAATCAAACTTGCTTTCTACGCGATCAGATCTTGACTTCAGTCAAACGTAGGATGACTCGGTGCCTCAGGCTGTCCTGAACTGAGGGAGCTCCTGAGATATGGGACCTTCAGCGCTAAACTCAGGGAAGCCCCAGCAGGAAAGAGTTCAAATCGCTCCCAGTGAAGTATGTGTGTGTTTCTGTCCCCAGTGTCAGGAACCTATGATTCGGCAATGCTGGACACCAACCTTCCCCCCCATATGTGGTCTTCCACCTTACCTGCAGGGTCCTCCATGGGGACCTATCACAACAACATAACAACCCAGAGCACATCCCTCCTCAACACCAACGCCTACTCCACAGGATCAGGTAGGTGTGAGCGCAGACGGTTCTTTCTCCCTTGGGGACAGCTGCTGCTGCTGATCCCCCTTGCTGGGTGTCATCCCTACAGCCTCCTGGGAGGGGTTTTTATGGTCAAGTGGCCAAAGCATGTCACACCAGATACCCATTCATTTCAACTTAATCAATTAGACCCTAGTGGGTATTTTTTTCTCCTGAATGACATCCTAGATGGGCTGTCAGGCTAACTACAATGGAAAAAGGGTCAGAAAACCATGTTTCAGTGAGTGTGAATTGATTGTGGGAGTCTTGAACAACTCAATTAATTTTCTGAGACCCCCGCTCTGTAAAATGGAGTCCTTAACAAGAGAGCCATTGACTGGATCCACTTGTCTACGCCAGGTCTGGCCATCCAAAATCATCTTCGGCTAAGACCTAAGGTACCACAGGCTAGTGTCTGGTTCTCTGCATCAAAGAGCCAGAAGTGAATATTAAGGGCTTTTTTTCTTCTAACAACAGAAGTGTAACAGGACACACGAGCCAGATCCCACATTTCCCCTGACATTCCCACAGAGTCTGAGCTTTTGCCTTGCCCTGACCCCTTCTGTCACCTGCTTTCTCTTTCCCACTGTAGTCTTCGGAGTGCCAAATAACATGGCGTCCTGCTCTCCCACCCTGCACCCCGGACTCAGCAGCTGCTCCTCAGGTCAGAGTGTGCCACCCTGTCACTTTGGTTGTCCCCTTATGCTGTGTTGAGAAGAATTTGCTATTTGTGGCTATTTCGTGTGGATGAATGTTTCGCCTGCGGGTATACTTGCTCACCATTACCGGGAAGTGCCTGCGAGGGGCAGTAGAGGGCACTGGATCACCGGTACCTGGAGCATCCTTATGTAGGCACAGAGAACCATACCTGTTAAGGCAATCGAGTCAATCCCCTCAGACATGTCCACAGGCAGGCTCAAGGTAGACAGTCCCTCACTGAGAAGCTTCCCAGGTGACTCTAGGCTGTGCCAAGTAGTTAAGTGGACAGCCACAAGGCATGGAGTTGAAACTGGGGCAAGGATTTAGCAGGGTGTGGTGATGCCTTTAACCCCAGAACCCCAGAGGAGAAGCAGGTAAATATTTGAGTTCAAGACCATATTGATGTGCACAGAGAGTTCTAGACTGGACAGAGATATGCTGTCTCAAGAAGGGGTCTTCAAATAAACCACTTTAAATAAAGCTCAGTGGTCGTTTATATAGTGTGCCACCTGGGCCATTGCCCCTGTGCATCCCTGGGTTAGAGCAGAAGGGGCGTGGTGTTCAGCTTGCCTGCTCCTTAGCTGGAGCAGAAGACACGGAACCCACAGGAAGCACTAAGAGAATCCTGTAAAGCAACAGGAATTAAGTGAGTTTGTGAAGAGTAAGGTTTAAGAAGACTTCCTGAAGGAAGCGGGCTTAAGAACTAGGAAAAGACAGGAAATCAAGCCCCACACTGCTGGAGAGAGTTGACATCATCTCCTTCCTCTGGGCTGGTCCCTGAGCCACCTTCCCAAGGTTGGCCCCTGAGCGACCTTCCCAGGTTGACCAGCTCACTGGTGATTTTTCGCAGCACACGGTGTAAAGAAGATACACTCACTGTCTCGAAAGTGGGTGGGGCAGGGGAGGGTTATGCGATTGAGTCCGAAGGGTTGATAGCGAAGGTAGAGACCTGCCATGTTGGTGTTTCTCAGCTCCAGTGTCTGCATTCAGTTCCAGCGATGTGTAGCAAGTAGCTAGCCTTAGAGAGCTACAGGGACGGGATAGTTTAGGATTTCGAGGGAGGCTAATATTCGGCAGGCCCTACGTGAACTGCTGCTGTGAAGACTCAGGGCTCTTTCTCCGAAACAGTCGTTAATAACATTTCCTCTGGGTGGGAGATGACCCCATTACTAAGAGCAATGAAGACTGAAAGTATTACGGTCTGCCAGTGGCTAAAAGAGTTCTTACAAAAATGATCTGGGGGAAGAGGTTTCCAGGAGGCTTCCAGCACCCAGAGAATAGCCTTATCTATTCTCTGTCTCTCTCACAGTGTTTGGCATGCAGAACAATCTGGCCCCGAGCTCTTCTGTCCTCTCCCACGGCACAACCACCGCCTCCACAGGTTGGTAGCGCAAGTTTGGAGCTCGGAACTGGGAAGTGACAGCCCTTAGACACTGTGACCTACGGCATACTTTCTTACAAACATTAAAAACAAGGCCAAGTGGCCTTTTCCCTCTGAGCCTAGAGACACCAACCTTTATCCTTCACCATCTCAGATATGACTTAAATTCAGGGAGCCTGTAAGCCGAGGCCCTCACCCTGTGACTTCTAGTCCCACGTGTGTCCCAGCCCAGCTGGTCAGGACAGTTGTCTCTTGAGCTCACAGTGCAGAGCCCGCTGCCACTCAAATAAATCTCAGTGGTCGTTTTTATAGTTTTTACGGTCATTTCCTGTGTGCAGCCCTGGGGTTAGAACAGGAGAAGGGGCGTGGTGGTGTTGAGCTTGCCTGCTCCTTAGCTGGAGTAGAAGACACGGAACCCACAGGAAGCACTAAGAGAATCCTGTAAAGCAACAGGAATTAAGTGAGTTTGTGAAGAGTAAGGTCTAAGAGGACTTCCTGAAGGAAATGGGCTTAAGAACTAGGAAAAAACAGGAAATCAAGCCCCACACTGCTGGAGAGAGTTGACATTATCTCCTTCCTCTGGGCTGGTCCCTGAGCCACCTTCCCAGGTTGGCCCCCGAGCCACCTTCCCAGGTTGGTCCCCGAGCCACCTTCCCAGGTTGGCCTGCTCATTGCTGCTTTCTCTATTGCAGCATATGGTGTGAAGAAAAATGTGCCCCAGCCTCCCACTGTCACCAGCACCGGCGTGTCCACCTCTGCCAGTGAGTACTATTACCAGCTTCTAGGGTCCAGGTTGGCACACGGAAGGAAGTGCCTGATATAACACATGGTATCCTGGAAGAGAGGCGAGAACCCTTGGGTGGTTTGGGACCCACAAGCACAACTTATCCCAAAGGTCTCATGGATGTTTCTACAGAGATGAGCGTCCTCTTGGTGTTTTCCCAGGAGCAGGAAGCTCCGCCCCTCACACCCGCCTACTGTCTGTTACACTCCAGATGGCACACTTACCTGGGAACGGTTGCCCTTCTCCTGTTATGTGATATGCCTACACGATAGGTTTATCAGAGGCAGGGAGCCCAAAAGAAGCTGCCAGCACCTCACTGCTGTTTATAGAATCTTTATCACCTGGAGTTCACCCCATGCAATGAGCTATTTCTTCCAGGGCTTAGACCCTGGTGGCTTTCCTCCTAATTAGAGATTCATCCATTCAAAATAAAATTTTACTGACCACCCCATTGTTTAGTATAAGACAGTTGGGTTTTCCAGGTGTCAGGATAGCGAGTGGACAAGACTCATGGGGTGAGCAGGACAATAGCAGGGGGCACGCAGATGAGAAATGCACAGTACGCCAGACAGTTCCAGAGAATGACGTGATTCCTCAGCAAGCAAGTGATGTGGTAGACATGTAGTCCATGTATGAGAGAGTAGAGCTTAGCAAAAGCTTGCCCAGGATCGTAACACAGCTCTATCAAGTTAGTTAAAGTGCCTGGCTGGTGAAGGAGGCCACTACAAAATCAAGAAAGATCCTCTGTCTACAGGTAGGGAGATAGCCCCATAGACTAATCATCCAGCACCATTGATATTGGTCTAACCTCGAGATGGCCAGACCTAGCCAGTAAAATGCTAAGAGACCAGGAGCACCCCCATACACACTGATGAACCTCCTTTCCTTCCCCTTTCTCTTCTGTCCCTGTCTTCCCTCTCCTTCCTGCTGGCATCCTCCCCACCCCCATCCACTCCTGTCCCCGACAGCCTGCACCACCAGTGTCCAAAGTGACGACCACTTGCACAAAGACTGCAAGTTCCTGATTCTGGAGAAAGACAACGTACCAGCTAAGAAGGAGATGGAGCTTCTGATCATGACCAAGGACAGTGGGAAGGTCTTCACCGCCTCCCCTGCCAGCATCTCTTCAAGTAAGCCAGGGCGCAGGGGGAGCGGGTGGCACAGGCTTCCGGAGAAGGGCTTCTGAGGTGCAGGAGGTCCGATGTCCTTACAAGGTGGTTTGAACCGATTTAGTCATCAAATCACAGGGATCCCATCTCGATGGAAAAATACCTGCCTGGACCGGCCTTGAGTACAGAGAAGCCAGGCAAACTTGGGAGCTCCCACGGGGAGTCAGTGAGGAACAGGAGTCTAACCACATCCCACAGTGAGGGAGATTATCCCAGGAAAGTTGGACTAAGCTCTTCCAAGGATAACCTTGGTCTTCCCAGGGAGAGAGGTGGTCTGAGCAGGCAGGGAGGGTGGGGGGAGAACGGACCGCATTGTCACCGCTTCTGCGCACAGCTTCTTTTTCAGAAGACACCCTGAAGAAAGAGAAACAGGCTGCATATGCCGCCGACACCTGCCTAAAGGCAGATGTGAATGGTAAGACAAATCTGACCCAGCCCACCCAGCTTCAACAGAGCCCAGTCTCATTTCTTTGTCTTCTGGGACCGTAATACTCAATGTGGGGTAAACTGGGGAGCACCCAGGAGTGTTAGGAATGTAAAATCCATTCCTCCTCAGCTGGGAGTGGGAATGGGCGTGTGTATGTGTGTGTTACATGTGCATGTGTGTGTGCATGCTTACTGTGTGTGGTGCATGCGTGGCTGTACAGGTGGGAGGTCACATGTGGGGGTTCACTGCATGGGGTTTCATATGTGTGCAGTACACACAGATGTGCTTGTGTGATCTTCCACTCCTCATGTTCAGCTACAAACGTATGTACATGCTTTTAGGAGACCTAAATACTGTGTCCACAAAGAGCAAGGCCACCTCGGCAGGTGAGTAAGAATGGGGGGCCCTGCCATGACAGGATCTGAGGGGCTGGCTATGGTTAGTTGGATAGATGATTGCACACATCAGCTGTTCAGATGTGGCCTCCCAAAGGCCTGAAAGGAAGAAGGATAGAAAGGGAGAGGATAGGCCGAGGGCGGTGGGTAACCACAGAGCCACAAAGATGACCTTTTTGTCAGCCTGTGTGATCCCTGAGGCCCAGAGTACAAATAACAGGACAGGCCCAAGATGGGGCTGTCCCATGTTTGTCCAGCACCCTGCAGTTTCTTCACCTCCTCCCTTGCCTTGGGAGAGAAGGTCATGAAGTTCCCATCTCCCTAAGAGAAGTGCCAGCCTTGCCTTTTAAAATGTGGTTTTAGGTGCATGGTACTAAGTGGAACTCCAAGGTGCCGTGGAAACCACAAGGGTGAGCACGTCAGTGAGGCCTAGTGACCAGAACACGTAGGTTTAGGTTTAATCAGACACAGTCGTCATGACAGATGCTTGTGACACGCTTAACAATGAAGATGTTTTAAACCTTGTGCTGTGGGCTGAGTCCTCCGATGATTTCATTCCATAACCGGTTTTATAAAATGGGTCATCTTTGAACCTCATTTTATAAAGTGTCAAGGTCACACAGCCAAAGCTGGGGTTTTCAGACTTACCCCCCACCTGTGACCTTGTGCTCAGGAAAAGTCGCGCGTAAACTCAAATCCTCCTCCCCACATGATGTCACCAATTTTAAGATGGGCAGGAGCCTCCTGAATTCAACTCAATCTTCCTGTTTCTTCCACAGAAAACCACGGCTATGACCGAGGTGGAGGTAGCGGCAAAGGCAAAAGCGGAGGCGCCGGTGGCGGCGGCGGTGGCGCCGGTGGCGGTGGTGGGACGTGGGGGGCTGGACCAGCCTGGTGCCCCTGCGGCTCCTGCTGCAGCTGGTGGAAGTGGCTGCTGGGCCTGTTGCTCACCTGGCTGCTGCTGCTGGGTCTGCTCTTCGGTCTCATTGCTCTGGGTAGGTGTCAAGGCCACCAAACCCGAAGTCCCCAGCCCCTCTACCACTCCTAGGGACAGGAAGCCACAAGCATTCCTGAGTGTGGGAGCCACGTGGCTGGAGCGTAGTGCAAACCCAGTACAGACAGGAAACAGCCCCTCCAGGCACCTGCCCCAAGTCTTGAGATCAGAATGCAGAACACTGGGAAGTCTAAGGCCCTGGTTCCACCCCAGGCTCCTGCACTGGTGGCCTTAAATAAGGCCACACTGACCCCATGGTCTTTCTACCCGAGCATTTAACCTCTTCCTGGCTATCAGTCTTCCCACCTCCCAGAGGAAGGAGAACAAAGTTTGTTTGTACTTGGTTCCGGTGGTGACAGGGCCGGGGTTCCTTGAGGTTCAGAAGGATTTTGGGCCCTATGAGCCACAAGAATTGTCTCTGCATATGGACTGCTGAAATATGTACCCAGGGGTGTGAAGAAGGCCCCCCAGACCCAGGGCCCCAGGGCAAGTGCCAGACTCAGTTCTCGGTGATGGACCATGTGTGTCCCTCACAGCGGAGGAGGTAAGGAAGCTGAAGGCCCGGGTGGAGGAGCTGGAAAAGAGCAGGGTGCTCTATCATGACGTCAAGACGGACAGAAGCAGCAGGGACCGCCTCCAGGGTGAGGCACCCAACCTGGGACCTGGATTAGACAAGGCTGAACTGGGCGGCCACAGCCAGGAGGCCATCTGGCTGTTTGTAAGGAACAAGCTGATGACAGAACAGGAGAATGGTAAGTGCGGGCCAGGAACAAGGCCAGTGAGCCCAGAGCACTGGGTCTGGGGACACTATTCAGCCTCTTTCCCCTTCCCATTCTATATCCCTCCATTCATCTAAGAGACAAGAGGCAGCTGGGTGGGATCCCATTTCTCAGGGGGGAAAACTGACTCCAGGAGAGAATTGTTCAAGATCATTGGAACAAAAAGGGGGTGGGGGTTATATTTCTAATGGGTGGCTCCCACCTCTTCCCACCACCCATCCTGGGGTATGTGTGTGTATGTATGTGTGTGTATGTGTCTCAAGATTTGCTCTTTCTTGTAGGAAATCTCAGAGGAAGTCCTGGTCCAAAAGGTATTGGATTGGCCCTCCCTTTCCCGTTCTTATTCCTGGAAGGGAGGCATGTTCCCCTGGGATTGGAATTTTTTTCCTTTGTCCAAATGGAAGAGTGTGGGTACCACCTGTCTGTCTGTCTGTCGGAAGGCTCTGCAGTCAGTCAGATATCACAGCGGGGTCGGAAGCTTGGGCACCACATAGAAGAAGCCTAGTGGTCTGTGCCTGGGTGTCTCACATGTAGCCAAATGGCCGTGGCCCACGGGTATAAAAGTGGTTCTTAGTTATTACCCGGTCTCACAGTATTGTCTTTCTGCTTTTAGGCGACACAGGGAGTCAAGGGCCTAAAGGTAAGTATTCCAAAGATATTTTCCTTAAACACTGGAAGGTAAGGGATTAAAGCAAACAGAAAGCCCCTCAGGCTGAGGAAGGTGAATTAACCAGCAATAATCCATGCATGCTGGGAGAGGAGGTTCCCAATCCCATCTTCCCTTGCTGACACAAAGCAGCTTCTCTTACCTAATTTCACTGGGAGTCTTAGCAACTCTGGTATGGGAAGGAATTACCCGAAGACTCTGGGCCCTTCCCAGAGTCTCTGATTAAGTGGCTGTGGATGGGCCCAGGAACCTCTGTCTTTATCACTCCAAGGGATTCTGCACTCAGGGGTGCCTTCCCTCGGAAGCACCATTCCAGGAGACAGGTCCACCTCTGTCCTCGGCTCTGTTTGACCTGGGCTCCTCCGTTGCCAGCCCTTCCTTCCTGTTTGTCCCCCTCATGGCTCCCACACACCTCCAACTTCAGCACATACCCTGGCTCCCTACCTAAATCCACCTCCCAAGGCCTACAAGCCCACACTCCTGACCCTCCTTAGGATGGGAGCTTGGTGGTTCTGGAGTGCCCAGCCTGATGTGTCAGGTAAAGTGCAGGACTCCTGAATGCATCTGAACTCTAGAAGAACCTCCAACTTTCACTATAATTAGGTCCCAGACAATTTATGGAGCCTAAGGATGGGGGGGGGCGGTATCTGTGGTTTTAGCAATTTGAATGGAACTGGACATAGCCATTCCCAAGAGCCCCATGTGAATTCTGCTAGTGGCTCCTTGTGGAACCAGGCCAGACTCTCCATCTGACATCTCATTTCCTTTGTCCCCACAGGAGACCGAGGCCTTCCTGGGACCCCAGGTGTGTAACCTGCAGTGATCTCTGGTCCTGTTGGTTTGGGTGTGTTCAGTCCTAGCTGCCAACTTCAGGAGGAAGCACAAGCTGAGATCTTTTATATCCACAGGTACCCCTGGGCCCCTGGGCCACCCTGGCCCGGAAGGACCAAAGGGACAAAAAGGCAGCATTGGTAAGAGCCCTCTTTTCTCAGCATTATCTTCCTCCTCGCTCTTTTCTTAAGCATGTACTCAGTAGACCCTGTTTTAGAAGGCGGCAACGGTAACAACAACTGAGAAAGTCAGAGAGTGAAGCAGGAAATTTGAAAAAGGAGAGGGTGCGGAGGCACATACCTAGGGACACGTTCAGAACAGAGCCAAAGCCCCAAAGGGTGGATAAAGGGGGCTGGAAACTAAAGAGGCAAAAGGGTGGCCAAGGGCAGCAAAGCCACATGCAGCATCAAGGCAGGCGCAAAGATGGCTTTGCCTCCTGGTGAACCGAGAGGGAACTTACAGATTTGGGGCAAAGGCGGGATGCCAGGTACCTACCAGGTCACTCTCGTCCTGGGTTGAGCAAAGCTGCGGAGGAAGAGAAACAACATGGGCCTGGAGGAGTCTCTGGGCCACCTTTCTGTGAGGAGGGGCTGTCTGTATGGCATGGAACGCTAACCGTGAGGTTGACCGTCCTCACCTTTAGGAGATCCTGGCATGGAAGGACCCATAGGCCAGAGAGGACTAGCAGGCCCCATGGGACCTCGTGGTGAACCTGGGCCTCCTGGGTCTGGAGAGAAAGGAGACAGAGGTAAGAGGTGGTACCTACAGCAAGAGGATTAGCTACACCCCTCCTCCCTGTTCCGGCAGCATTGGCTGAGCACTTGCAGAGGTGGATTGTGGGGAAGGTCCGTGCTACACCCTGTAGGAGCCAGTTACTAGTGATGAAGTGTGGCCAGGCTGCCCGGGTCTGACCCAGGGCTAAGAAACAGTCTGTGATTTGGGTGGCTTACCCAGATAGAGAGGACAAGTGACCTTCCCAGAGCGGGTGAGGAACAGAGCCAGGTCAAAGAGGGGAGCAAAAAGCCACAGAGCAGGAAGTACAGCCAGGTGTGGGGTGAGACTGAGGCCTTCCAGCCTCTGGGGAGCAAAAAGCAGAATGTCTGAGTCAGAGAAGCCTAGAGCTTCAGGGAGCTGGGGAAGTTTTGAACTCAGCTCCTTAACCATAAGACTGACATTATGGGAAATTGAGAAAGACACCAAGTGCACTGGACCATTGACAGAGCAGGAAGCCTCCCTTCCAAACTCATGCCAAGGCAGGAGTTTCTCAGCAGGTGTCTGCCATTTCTCCTCAGGGATCGCTGGAGAACAAGGTCCTCGCGGCCTTCCCGGTGTCCCAGGTTCTGCGGGTCTCAGAGGTACGTCATAAAGACCAACCCAAGTTTTTCAGGGAGGGGCCACATTCAGAAAAGCAGGTCCTGGGCTTCCCAGAAGTGCTGGTGGGTAGCCCCAGATCTGTACAAGAAGGCTACAAGTGTCCCTCCACAGAGGAGTTCAGGTTGTCAAGACTGGGCGGTATAGCTGGGTGTGAGACAGATCACTGTTTCTGCTCAGTGACACATTATGTGTTGTCTGACGAGAAACCAGGCGATTTCTGCCTTGACTCGGACACAAATACACACACAACGAAGCGAGTGCTTGATTCCCAGCAGCAGCCTCCCTTCTCCTCCTATGATGTAGATACAATGTCTTAGAACAAGCAATGGTCTATGGACCCTGCCAAGCTGTGGCCTCCCCACAAGGGTCATGCCTGGACCCTCTAGTATACTGTCCTAGTGAGGCCGCATACGGCCCTTAGAATGAGCTCCTTGAACTTTCACCTGCCCTTGACCTGGGGTCAGTTGTCCCAGACAGTGCTTGGCCTTCTGATGTTTGTCTCTCTCCTGTTTCTCAGGTCCCAGTGGCTCTCCTGGTCCCCAGGGTCCCCCAGGTCAGTGTGCTGCTGCTTATAAATATACCCTGCTTCTGTGGTAGAGAAAGGGGTGATAAAGGGAAAACAAAACATTTTGAAAGCAAATGGCATGATCATACGAACGCTTTCTGGACATACAAAACAGAGATCTGCAGTGTAGTCTGTGGCTGAGTTTACGTGCCTTAGTAGGTCCTGTCCAAATCACTGCTGGACTGGTGTCAGGTCTGAGACTTCCCAACAGCTTCACCAACAGGAAGCTCCCACCCTTACTCTGTCTTGTCCCACATGTGCCAATTAACCCTTCCTCCCATCCTGTTACCCTGAGAGTTTGGGCTATAGCCAGTGTCTCTGTCAGGATCCTTTGAGGCATTCTAATAATGCCTGAGCCTAGTGACTGGCAGGGACCAGTGTGGGCCAGCAGAAGCCTGGGGAGCTGAGGGTGTCCTTGGGGAGCAGTGCCTGACTTCTGCTTCACGGTGTATGTGCATCCGTGTATATGTGCTGCCCAGTCTCCAGCTCTCTCAGAGTATCCAGGCCCAAGTGTACATGTGTGTCCGTCCCTTCCGAAGATGGGACACTGACCTAATTATATGTTACCCTCTGTTGGGCAGGCTCTGTGGGTCCCCAAGGGCTCCGAGGTGAAGTGGGACTTCCTGGTGTCAAAGGTAAGCGAGGGAAGGAGCAGGAGATAAAAAGCATTCTGTGGAGATCTCTCATTCAAGGAGAAGGTCCAGGGACTCAGGGTTCCTTCCGAGAGGGTCTCACGGACATGACCACAAGCCACCAAAGACAGGGAGGTGGAACCAGTATGGGGTGGGAAGCTGTCTTCAGAGATGCTGGCCCATCCCCTACAGGACTTTCTGCACTAAGGTACCTGTCTCCCTTTCAGGTGACAAAGGACTCGTGGGACCACCAGGACCCAAAGGTATACAGTTCCCACTGTTGCTCAGTCTTCTCCATGGTCCGTTCTGCTGCTAGGAGCCCAGACACAACCTGTGTACAGGGTCCAGGAGCACATATGGGTCTGGGGCTGAGAGGTCTAAGTTCATTCTTCCCCGACCTCTCAGAGAGGGAAACTGAGGCCCAAAGAAGGGAAGCAAAGTACCCACATCATGCATTGTTGAGTGGTCTTCACGGTGGTGAGGAGGCGCATTCGGAGGTGTCTGCCTTCTGTGTGCCCAGGACACCACAGCAGAGGTGGTGGGGGAATCAGGTTATAGGTGGATCATGGGTGGACCCCGCTCTTCCAGCATCATCCGTGAACTGACTCTCCGGCACCCTGCGGCAGAGCTGTGTCAGGAAGCTTTCCTTGCTCATAACTGATGGTTTTCCCCTGCCCCCTACCCCATGTTTCTTTTAGGTGACCAGGGTGAGAAAGGACCCAGAGGCCTCACAGGTCAGTCCTACCCAGGAATTTAACCCTTTCGTGACCTTTTAAGACCTAGCAGAGGGACAAATACGGAAGGACAGAATTTCTGTCTCAGAACCATCAAAGTAACTTCTTCTACTCTAAGCAAAACTCCGACAAAAATGAAATACATCGGGGATGGAGGCTAAGCGGGCGTCTAAATGCGATCCGTTTAGCTACAAACCGTGTCTGTTTGGTGCAAAGGTTATGGCTGTCTTTGATCCTTTGGGGGGAATCTGACAGGGAAGATTAAGAATCAGTTTCCAAAGCAGCGTGAAGTGTCAAGTGTACAGCACTCAGCCCCTCTGCCGCTCACATCCAGCCGCATGGCTTGGCCAGAAGGGACAGTGCTTTGACCATAAAGGAAGCCGGACTCATGCGTGTGCCCCTCAGATCAGCCATGGCTTCTGGGTCAGTCCGAACCTACTGCTGACGGGGAAGAGGTGGTTCTGACCTTAGTGGCAAAGCTTCATCCTCTCGGCTCCCCTGGGCGAGGCTGAAGCGGGAGCATGCGCACCACCAGTGGTGGGGGCATGCGAGCTTGTTAGCCTCCAGCAGCAGGTCCTTTGTTCTTTGCAGGGGAGCCTGGCATTCGAGGTTTACCTGGAGCTGTGGGTGAACCCGGAGCCAAAGGCGCAATGGGTAAGTGTCCCATGGTTTGGGCTGAGCATCCCTCCAGGTGCTCTCTAGCTGCAGGATTCTGGGAATTTCTCATTGCTCTGGAATAGGCGTTGCCCTCCTTCCCTGGCTACTTCCTGTCCACCAAGGACGTACAAGGTTTGAGGTTCCATAGAACCTCCAATAGACCCCTAAAAGATAGCTTCAAAGCCAGATTCAGGCCACCATCTTTTGACTAGCCATTACTGAAATCTAGACAGGGAAGCTTCAGGGAGCCTGCTGGCCTCAGCCTTGAGTCCCATAGAAGCTCATCTCTCCCCACCCCACCTCCGCAATGGGGATATGGCACTTTCACTACCATTCACTCACTAAGCATTAGTAAGTGCTCACTGTATGCTGGTCAGTAAACTGCTAGAACGTGGCATATTTCATCTCTGCAAGTTACGACAAAGCTTGTGAGTGGCGTCAGGGCCTAGGATACAACCTGAGAAGAGATGGTTTACAGCCCGGAGTACAGAAAGAAGAAGGGGCATTTCAGATGTTCCTCAAAACTTAGAAAGTGTTTAATCACAGCCAGTTTGGAAAACTGACCTCGCAGAGGTGCCGATGAGGGAGGTCCTAGAGGGCCCCACGTTGGAAGGAAGTTAGGAATATGCTTAGGGGACAGATGACAATAACCAGAAGGACCTTCACTTCTGGGTCCTCAGATGAATGAGGCAGACACTGCTCTGATGGTGCACTGGGGACAGGGTGTCCTGGACCATTCCCAGCAGAGAAATGCACCTTGGAAGAAGCTGCGAGGAGACTGTATTGGGGTGTATCACAAAGACAAGGCTCCTGAGGTTGGCAGCCATGGGCAGAGAGCGACATGAGCCTTCCGTCTAGGAGACCATGTGCTCTAAGCCTACGGGGACAGGAGAGAGCACTGAACAGATTTTACCTTTCTGCTTTGCCAGGTCCCGCTGGCCCTGATGGACAGCAAGGTTTGAGAGGTTAGTCACCATGCTGTGGTCTTTGTGGTCTCCAGCTGCCCTTGCTTTGCCCGCACATGCATGCCTGGGCCCTCCATCCCAATGACAAAGGAGCAGGCAGCAGTCTTGGTCACAGAGCTTCCTCTGTGCCAGCAAGCCGCTGAGGAAAACTCACTGGATCAGGGGCACTTTCCCAAGGAGGAGCTAGCCCGTATCTTATGCTCTCTGCAGGTGAGCAAGGCCTGACCGGAATGCCTGGAACCCGGGGCCCACCAGGACCCGCTGGAGACCCAGGAAAGCCAGGTAATGGAACAGGGAAGGGACACTGCGGTCCTGTGTGTGTGCCCGACTCAGGAATGTTCCCGTGGGTATGCACACCGGAGGTGGTAGGTACCGGATGCTGCCTTGTGTGTGTGTGAGCCTTATCCCCTTAACCCACAGCAGCTCAGCACAGAACTCTGACCCCAAGTTGACATCTCAAAAGGATTAACAGATTAAAGTAAGCAAGGAGTTCTAGAAAGGGGCATGAATGTCTTAAAATTGTACACTTGAACTCAAGCTCAGTATCTTGCCTGTCTCCTCCCTGGGGCCGTGCCCAGGCCTTCACTGGTACCCACCGGTCAGAGAGGCGAGGCCTTGTTAGCATCTCCACTGAGGGCCAAACAAGGGCAGGATTCTCAGGTCTGTGGGAAGAACAAGTCAAAACTAGACACGGCGACCATTCACCCAGGAACCCTGACTCCTCAGCCCGTGCTAGGCGAAGTGTAGTGGAGGGAGCAGTGGCAGCATTCCGCACCATGTGTGTTTGTGCACACACATGGGGAAGGGTGCTTTCTGAGCTCCTGGCTCGCCTTATGTCCCTGAAGCATCTATGAACTAAAATGGACTCAAGACCATCGCCCGTTGGAGCATCGGGTCATAGAGTTGCTCTCTTTCCAGAGATGGGAGGACTCCGGGTCAGGCCACTGTGGGGGCATATCCTCCTGTAACCTCTGACCCCTTCACTGCCACGCCCACCAGCTCTGCAGACAAGGTTGTGTTGTGTTGTGGCTCCTTGGAGCAGTCCTTAACCCTTCAACTTCTGGCCCTATGTCTTCTGCAGGTCTCACTGGACCCCAAGGACCTCAGGGTGAGTCATGTAGTCCCTCCCAGATGCCCTCTCCTCCCAGATGCTATGGCCAGTGCCTTTCTAGTTACATGAGCCTGTCCTTTCCTCTCCCATCTCCAGCAAAGCAGGCTCAGGTTCCATCACAGTGAGTGCCCCAAGAAGCACCAAAGGGGGAAACCTCACCCTACCCCCCTGCATAGAACAATGTAGGTGACATTCTGATATCGGGAATGTCAGATCCTGTTTTGCCCTGCTCTGTCTCTGGTGCAGGAACACCAAGGAAGGACGCTGAAGGCTAGGAATTCTCTTAGCCAGCAGATGTGGATTCCCCTGTAGCATGAAGGGGGTGTGTGCTCCCTTGCACACCACTGGCTCCCAGAGCTCCCTCTTGGATGGTGGCTTCGTCAAAGCCCATTGGCAAAACCTCTTCGGGTTTAAGAAATGTTTACCACACCCAACCCCTCACTTTCTCTAGTCAGACAAAGGCAGTGAAACCGAGCCCAGGCTACGCAAAGGCCAGCAACTGCTGCTATCCTGGACACAGCGAGTCCCACAGCAGTTAACAGGGAGAAGGACAGTGATAGCTTTGTAACCCAGGGTGACAGGAATCCCCCAGAGCCTCTGTCTGCCTCAAGCCAACCCTGTTGGGCCTCCATTTCTTAGAGACAGACAGGGTTCTGGATGAGAGCTCCACTCCCATAGCAGGTGATTTCAGGCAAGACCTGAGTGAAAACTGCCGCTTCTGCCAGACAGCCAGTGTGGCATCGATGCATCTGCCAGAGGGAAGAGAGGGAGGGGCAGGCATCCAGAACTGCAGGACCTTAATCATCCTGACTGACTTTTGTTTAATCACATCAGGACTTCCTGGTAGCCCTGGCCGACCGGGGACTAGAGGTACGTGATTTCTCCCAATAAGTTTTTTTCTTCTTCTTCTCACCAGCCATTTTTACAGCTGGGAGGGGCTGGCAGGCAGAAGGTCTGCTCTGACCAGAGCCTGGACCAACAGTGGCATCTAGTGGCTCCAAAGGTTGGCTGAGAGGTGGGAGCACTAAGACCCCGAGTCTTTCAGGCCCATTTGCTCTAGGCTCAGAACTGACACTCATTTTCCACGTCCCCAGGTCCTTGTGGCAGGAAGATGGGAAAGTGTCTTAGTCAGGGTTTCTATTCCTGCACAAAACATCATGACCAAGAAGCAAGTGGGGAGGAAAGGGTTTATTCAGTTTACACGTCCACATTGCTGCTTATCAACAAAGGAAGTCAGGACTGGAACTCAAGCAGGTCAGGAGACAGGAGCTGCTGCAGAGGCCATGGAGGGATGTCACTTACTGGCTTGCTTCCCCTGGCTTGCTCAGACTGCTTTCTTATAGAACCCAGGTCTACCAGCCCAGGGATGGCACCACCCACAATGGGCTGGGCCCTCCCCCTTGATCACTAGTTGAGAAAATGCCTTACAGCTGGATCTCATGGAGGCATTTGTCAACTGAGGCTCCTTTCTCTGTGATAACTCCAGCCTATGCCAAGCTGGCACAAAACCAGCCAGTACAGAAAGGAAGCTTGCTTGCCCCCAAGCTTTCCAACCCCCTGTTTGCCTTTAAAATACTCCTGTCCCCAAGGCTCCGTTCCCCACTAACCTGAGGCCACCTGAGACTAGATCCACCCTTTGTCCTTTGTCCTATCCCACTTGTGACTGAGGACAACAGGGATGAGGAAAGTTCTCTCTAGGAAAAGGCAAGTCAAAAGATCACAAAAGGGTCTGGTTGAGGCAATGCAATGTCCCATAGGCACAGAGTAACACCCTAGTTCAGCCCATCAGACCCTAGCCCTGAGCAAACCTAGGAGTGCAGAGTGCTCCGGGACACACACTCTTTTCTGTCCTTCCTCCTCATGTTCCTGAGCCTTGGCATTCTGACCATCACAAACACCCCCAAGCGGGACCCTAGGGGAGGAAAAAAAAAAGGTTTTAAAACTATTATTTTTAATGAGCAGTTGAGCCGAAAAGATCTTTGAGGATAAATGGTTACAGCCGTAATATAGGACAGACAAGTCCCTACTTCCCAGGCCTGTAGATCTCTGGTGGCTTCAGTCAGGCCTCACAGGTTTGAGGATAGCTCAAAGTATTCCTCGGGGACCTCGGGCTCTCCGGAAGGAGATTTACTATGGAGGCCTGGTTGTCTATTGAGTGTATTCTCACAGAACGTCCTCCTGACTTGGCCTTGAAGCCCTGCTCTGGAAACATGAGCAAATCCCACCCTTTTGTTCTCCCTGAGAAGAAACTAAAGCCACCCTTCTTCTGTGGTGCTTGATTGTCCACACACCTTAGAGCCCATGGAGAATTCCTGGTCAATGGAGCATCTTTGTTAGTTCTGGGAATAGAGCTCAAGCATGCTAGGCAGGCCCTTTCACTGAGTCTGGCTCCCAGCCCCCGGATGCACCGCCTTCTCTACCCCGTTGCTGGCCCCAAGCCCATCCATCATGGATTGTTAGTCAAGGGGTGCTGGAGTGGATATGTTTGGGGACACATGACTCCTGCGTCCTCTTCCTGGAAGTCCTCCACTCACACATTCATTTCTGTTCCTCAAGACTAATGACACAGAAGAGCCGTGACCTCAGAATTGCCCAGATTTGCCAATTGCCAAAGCTCTTTTCCTGGTGTCCTGTCCCATCACCCAGGGAATCACACATGGTGTCGTGACTTTTATTTACTCTCTGATCTTCAGATAATATTCTTGCCTACGGCCATCACAGGAAGAAAAGACAGTGTAGGGCTGAGAATGAGTCTCAGGTTAGCCTCATGGAAGAGCAGATTCTTCCATAGCCTTCCAGGAGACCCCTTCTCTGAGAGATGACCGATGCTCTGGGCCCTGAGTCTAAGTTGAGAGATGAAACGCTCAGTGTAGTGTAGGCTCCCTTCAATATTAAAATCCCATTAGTTCAAGGGCACGAGGACCACAGATGTCCTCAAAGGCAACCGGAAAGTCTGAAAATGATTCAAGCCAGTGATTAACCCTCTTGCCCGCTCCTTTTGTCCTCCCCAGGTGAACCTGGCGCTCCAGGCAGAGTCATGACCTCAGGTAGGCAGCCTAGAAGGGTTCTTCCCTGAGTTCTATTTGCCTGTCCTTTGTGGGCAATCTGCCTGAATGCCAGCAGGTGGCGGGGGGGGGGGTGCTTAGGGAGGGACAAAGGTGAGCACACACCACCATGTTGTGGCTCCTTGACCTGTAGGTCAGCACAGGGAAGGAAGGGTGTCAGAGGGATGAGAAGCAGAGAGCCCTGTCTTGTTGGTTTGCAGCCTACTGGGGTCCTGGCACCTCTGAAGGTGACCTGTATTTCATGTTTCCTTTGTTTCCAGAGGGGTCATCAGCAATCACTGTGCCCGGACCTCCCGGACCTCCTGGTGCCATGGGACCCCCAGGACCTCCAGGGACTCCAGGTCAGTCTGTTCTCCTGCTCTGCCCCCAGTCAGCAGCAGGCTGTGGATACAACAGATTCTAGTCGCATTGGTTCCAATCCTGACGCTGAGGGCAGGGACGGCGGAGAGAGAGCGGGAGCCCGTGCTCCTAACAGAGGAGCCGATCAGCATCTGCAGATGAGAAGCTGAGAGCCAGAGTTGGGTCAGTTACTCATCTAAGGTCACACAGCCCACGGAGGGCAGGGGAGGGCTTCCATCAAGACTGTTCTGTCTCCAGAACTGGAGCAGTTAGAATGAAGGCTCCGGAATTCTGTTTCTTAGAAAGACAATACAGCAGGTGTCTGCGGCCACCCAAATGCCAGTGTGCCACGAGGCGGAAGTGCCGCCAGGGCTGCAGAACTCTGTGGGAAAGCTGTGAGGCGGTAAAAGAGCCTCACAGTCAGGGTTATGTGTAGGCTCTGTGGGAACAGCTGCCTTCTCACAGATGTGAACAAAACCGAAAAACGCACTGAACTTAAACAAAGCACAGTGCTTAGATGTTAAAATTGTGAGTCTCCCCCATTCTCCCAGAATGCCTGTTATCTTGTTCTATGTTTTAATTATTTAAAATATTTACATTCAAAATAGTACACGATTTATACCCAATGCAAGTGTACCCCGCTCCTATGTGAGCATGTTCCAGTGAGTATTGGTTATTTAAGGGACCTAGATGCCCCCAACCAGTAAAGAAAGTGTCAAAAGAGGCAGCCATGCCCACCACAGGGTCCCCTTCCTGTCAGCCTTACAGGACTGGCCTCTGGTTGCTAATCAATAGATCCTAATGTAGCCAGCTAGTGCCCTGTGTCCCCAGGTACCTGCCCTTTCCTCTGCTTTGAGGGAGGGGCTGTGATTTAACCTTTTCTATAACCGTTCCCAGGTCCGGCTGGCCCGGCTGGTCTCCCAGGACAACAAGGTATGTCTCACTCTGTAAAATCACAGGCTATGGGTGAGGCTGGGGTGGGGTAAGGGTGGTGTTTAAGTCCCTGGATTATAGATGAAGGGGGGTGGGGTGGGGGAAAGAAATAGCAGGGCCTCCTGGACTCTTCATAGTGGGCCTCTCTTCACCACAAACCTCGCAAAGCCTCCACCTCCTTTTATCTCTCATCATACTTCTGAGAGGGTCAGGGCTTCTCAAGACAGGAGGCTCTGTAGTGTTCTGTACAAGGTTAAACAAACCACCATTTTCATAGGCCTTGGGCTTCAGACACCAGACTCTGATAATAACATTAATGTCTAGTGATTTGTCCAAGTATCAGGATATCAGTTGTCTTAGGGTTTCTATTCCTGCACAAACATCATGACCAAGAAGCAAGTTGGGGAGGAAAGGGTTTATTCAGCTTACATTTACATATTGCTGTTCATCACCAAAGGAAGTCAGGACTGGAACTCAAGCAGGTCAGGAAACAGGAGCTGATGCAGAGGCCATGGAGGGATGTTACTTACTGGCTTTCTTCCCCCTGGTTTGCTCAGCCTGCGTTCTTCTAAAACCCAGGTCTACCAGCCCAGGGATGGCACCACCCACAATGGACTGGGCCCTCCCCGCCTTGATCAGTAGTTGAGAAAATGCCTTACAGCTGGATCTCATGGAGGCATTTCCTTAAGGGAGGCTCCTTTCTCTGTGATAACTCCAGCTTGTGTCAAGTGACACAAAACCAGCCAGTACAACAGTGGTGTTTGAAAAACTGATCTAAGTCACCATGGGCTTTGGCCAAAGGCAGAAGTAGCAGCCATTGTTGCCGTGGCCCTGCTTTCTCCCCACATCAGTCTGTCTTTCCTCCTTCAGCTGGAATGCAGCCTCTCTTTCTCTAGGTCCCGCCCTTTCTTGCCCCGCCCTGAATCTGGCCCGCCCCAGAGAAATCTGCTGAAGCAGTGTGCACACTAACTCTGTGTCCTTCCCACAGGGCCACGAGGGGAGCCAGGACTTGCTGGTGACTCGTTCTTAAGCAGTGGCAGCTCCATCTCCGAGGTCCTCTCTGCCCGTGAGTGCAAACACTATCTATCCAGGAGGGAACAGAAGAGATGACAGTATTGTCAGGGCCTGGGCAGCTGCACCAGTGAGTCATGGAGAAGTGTCCCTGCAGAATGTTCTCTGCTCCATAGTGGGAGCTGGTGAGAACACATTGGGAGTGTGACTGGCAGGAGTCATCACAGTCACAGGAGCTCTGACTCTTGCGACCTCCTGTCCAAAAAGAGCCCACAGTTGGGCCTCCCACCTCAATGTTTGGGCTGTCAGCAGTAAAGATGGCGACCAACTCCAGCAGTGTGAAGCCAGTGCATTAGGGGGTTCAGCATTTGGTGGCATCTTGCTTGGTCTGAGCCATCCCAGCATCCCTGGTATACGGTGGAAGAAGCAGAGATTGAGAGAGGGTGAAAAGTTGCCTGAAGGAGCCAGCTAGATACGCGGAAGTGGGGATGAACTCTGGCTGGCTGACACAGATGTCCAACTTCTTACCCATCACTCCATACACCCGTGCTGTCAGCTGTCAGCCCCGCCCACTCTGCTTCAGAATGGCAGCATCTCAGCAGATGGGGGACCTAGGAGATGTTGTGCAGCTGGGGCACCGACTGCAGCCCAGAGACTAGCCATCTGGTAAAGGATTAGGAGCTTGGTGACAAACCCAGCCACAGCCTTCTGTTTCTATTTGCTTCTCTCTACAGAGGGCGTCGACTTCCGAGGTCCCCCTGGCCCACCTGGCCCACGAGGGCCACCAGGTAAGAACTCGTCGATCTTTAGAAGGTGGGGAGACATGAGGCACGTCATGAGGAAGCTCAGACCTCAGGGGACATACAGCCTCTTGAGGCCAGCACTTTCTCTTCCTTCTGCAGGGCCTTCCATCCCAGGCCCACCAGGACCCAGAGGCCCACCAGGTGAGAGCTCAAGTCCTTACTAGGAGGGGAAAAAGACAGGGGAGGTGGGAGACAAAGAGACCCAGAGCCCAGGTCCTTCTGGGCTGGCTTGCAGGAAGAGCATTCCTGACTTGCCCCCTGGTGGGCCTCTTGACTCACCTGCTGGCATGACTGAATCCTGGGTTTCTTTTCCTTAGGGGAAGGTGTGCCAGGCCCACCCGGCCCACCAGGATCCTTCCTGGCTGACTCAGGTAACACTGGGGACATGCAGCCACACCTACTCCTACCTCAGACCTAGCATGACTGTGATTCTGCATGGATCTTCTCTGAGGGGAGAATGAATACAGAACCACCACCCCCCCCCCCCCCTGCTACCTGCCACTAGTGGGGAAAATATTCGAGTCAGCCCAACTACACTGGCTGGAAGAAAGACAGCTAGCTCTGTCCCCGGGAAGTGACCCGAGAGGCCTGGTCACTACACTTGGGGATTTGATGAAGCTGGAAGGATGCAGGCACACAAACAGGGCACGGATGCTAACAAAGAAATGGGTGGAGTAAGAAAGTGTTGGCCAGAGCTCGTCCCCTGTGGAAGATTGTCCACCCGTTCACGCACCCACCCACCCATCATCTGCATTGTCGCTTTTCCTTCCATTCATTTACATGCTCAGCCCTTTGACCATGCAGACGTCCCCACATCCTTACAGGTCCATACGCACTGTGCCCAGTTCTGTGCTGGCTGCGGCTTCCTCAAAAGCAGCACATCACCACACCCTCACTGTTTCCTTCCTTGCAGAAACCTTCTTCTCTGGCCCCCCAGGTCCACCTGGCCCCCCAGGTCCCAAGGGAGACCAAGGTAAGAACAGTGTCTTGGGGAGCCCAGAAGCCAACATGTGTCCTCTGCCCATCTGCCTCATGGCCAAAGAAAGAGGAGGAGGGTGGTCAGGCAGGAGCTCAGCAGCCTGCAACATAGGGTAGGAGGAGCAGGAGAGAGGCAGAGGGGTCAGGGACTCTGCCAACAGTGTCCACCTGATTGGCTGTATGGGATGAGATGCCCCAGGTTCTGTCTGGAGCCCCCATGCCCTCTCACAGTGGCCAGTGGAAATCAGATTAGCTACTGGTGGGTGTCCTTGTGCAAGGCCCTCCAGGCTTCAGAGGACATCAGTGTACATCAAAATACAACTGGGGTAGGAGGTGATATAGCAAGAGGTGACCCTAAAGAACTCTGAGCTTGTGCAAAGTGTATCTGGTCCACACAAGTAGATCAAAGAATGACTGTGGGTAGTTAAACATGTACAAGTGTGTGTGTGTGTGTGTATGGCAGGGTGCATGCACGTGCACATATGTGCTCAAAGAGGGATGTAGGCACAGCAATTCTGGCTAAGAAGGCTCCCCAAAGATGGTATCTTTGCAAGCAAGACTGTAGACATGGAATGACCGTACCCACTAAGGCTGCTAAACTTCACTTGGGAGCTGCCCGGAGAAGGAGGTACACACAACACAGGGTTTCTTGATCTGGATTGCAGGTGACCCTGGTGTCCCAGGTACTCCTGGCATCTCTGGTGGTCTTTCTCACGGTAAGAACTAAAGGAGACCAAGTTTCCTCTTCCATCTGGCTCCAATGCGGACAGTGATCCTTCCTTTCTGATTCTCACGTTAGCTCCGTGGCTCCTCAGAGGATCCAGGCAAGCTAGAGCTAGCTACCTTTAAGGAAGCCACAAGCTTGTGGGGATGGAAGGAGAGGCACATGCAAATCCAACGTCAGCGGATTGTGCCTGGGGACTGAAGAAGAGGACGGAGCCCCTGGGAGGGCGGCATAGGTGGGGAGCAGACCGCAGGAGGACAGGAAGGGGCTGGACATCTGGCCTGGGCCAGCACCCAGCTCCGCCCCCTTGCAGATATGCCCCTTCTGCTTGCCACCATCCTAGTTCCTGTATGGACAAAGCCTCGAACCAGGCAGGGACACAAAGCCCCAGTCTGACCTAGAGTGAAGGAGCTGAGGCAGGAAACGTCCTCTTCCTTCCAGGGGCTTCATCGAGCACTATGTACATGCAGGGCCCCCCTGGGCCTCCAGGGCCCCCCGGGCCTCCAGGCTCTCTCAGCAGCTCTGGCCAGGACATCCAGAACTACATCGCAGAGTACATGCAAAGTGAGTGCTTGAGGGAGGTGGAAAAGGGGTGTTGGGGTGGTCATCTGTGTGGCCAGGCCCAGGTCAGAGAGCTCACCAACATACCTGTCCATTCATATGCCTCATCTTCACCCTACCTGGAAGTTTACATGCACACATATGCACATGAACATATTTTCAACTGTGTTCAGGCCCCTCCCACACCTGCACATAGGTGATCTGTTCAACGGATGGAGTCTTGTCAGTCCATACCTCATGGACAGCACAGGCTCGGGCGCTGTGTGGACCAGGACGGGCTCTCTCTCCTCCTCCTGTCATCACAGGTTAGTCCGATGATCTCTCAGCAGCCGGCCTGACTGGTTCATTCCTTGTTGGCAGGTGACAACATCAGGACTTACCTCTCAGGGGTTCAGGGTCCGCCGGGCCCACCAGGTCCCCCAGGACCTGCCATCACCATCACAGGGGAGACTTTCGACTACTCCCAACTGGCAAGCCAGGTCGTGAGCTACTTGCGGTGTAAGTGTGTCACGCTTCTTGGGCTCTGTTGTCCTCTTAATGAGTCCCCCTTGCGCCCCGAAGCTCATCTCTTTTAATTCACTAATTGTTCCAACTGCCTCCTGAATATGTATAACCTTTGATTCTACACTCATCATGGCTGGGCCACTGTGCCCAGCCTCAGCAGACCCTGGGTCAGACTGGGAACAGAGGCATGGCAAGGACACCACCATGTTGCCCAAGTACGGGCCCATCCCTGTTCACAAAAAGGGACCCTCCTTACCTAGTAGGAGTCAGGCTAAAGCATATTCTGGAACATGGCACTCGCTATGAAAAGCCAACATCTATTGTTGGCCCCTTCTGGCCTTCTGACCGCCCTAAACTGCTCCATTCATTCATCTCACCCATGAAGGTCATGACTAGCTGACTTGGCCTTTCAGTGTCTGGAGGCAGAGGGTCTGCTCCAAGACCAAGGAGGTCAGCCAAGGTCTTCTTCCCACAGCATCCGGTTATGGTGTTGGTTTGTCCTCTGCCTCCTCCTCAGAAGATATCTTGGCCATGCTGAGACGTGAGTATCCCACAGTGGGCAAAGAGTGGGGCCTCTTTGCTCTTTTCTGTCCTCGGGAGGGCACATGTATCCCTGAGTGAGCTGTGTAAGGGCTTGCTGCAAGAGGAAGTCCTCTGTGACAAGGAGCCACTTACAAATTGTTCTGTCTTGTGTGCTGAGTCACAAAGGCATCAAAAATGGGAGAGGGAATCCCCCAGCTTCCCCCACTACAGGCCCCTAGAGGCAGGCTGACCTCCCCTGACCAGCGAGTGCCCACCAAGAATCAGAAATTCCCAGCTGTTATTGTGAACCAGGCAGGTAGACCCAACTGGGCTTTTAGATTGACCCATAAGGCATCCTCTCCTTTCCAGGGAATGATGTGTGGCAGTACCTACGCCAGCACCTGGTGGGTCCTCCTGGTCCTCCAGGGCCACCAGGAGTCAGTGGAGATGGGTCCCTCCTGTCTTTGGACTATGGAGAGCTAAGCAGACACATTCTCAACTACATGTCAAGTGAGTGATCAGGAGGGCATGGAGTAAAGACACGGGCATCCAATACCACTGAGATGGCCCCACTGACCACCCCCACCCCTGCCCACCAGCTGCGCTGACTCCTCCAGAGCTGCTCACAGAAAGAGCAAGCCTGAGACTCTGCTCGGTGCCCTCCTCATTGGGTGCTACTGCCTGTTACATCTGCATCTCTCTCCTTTCTATCTCCCTTCCCTCAACCATCCTCTCCCTTCTTCAGACCCCACACCTTTCCAAATCACTACCTACCCTCCTCCCTGACATTTGTATCCGTCCTCCCCTGCCCCACTTGAGTCTCCAACCACTTGGGACCTTGTCCCCCAGGTACCGGGATCAGCTTTGGGCATCCTGGCCCACCGGGACCCCCTGGCCTGCCAGGAACATCCTATGAGGAACTGCTGACCATGCTCCGAGGTAAGGCCAAGCAGAAACATCCATCAAAAGGTTTGGGATGGAAACTGAAACCTTGGCTCAGACTGTGTCTGACGACTTGCCTGTTGATGTCCCAGGGTCCGACTACAGAGACATCATTGGACCTCCAGGGCCCCCAGGGCCCCCCGGGATACCAGGCAGCGCATGGTCCAGCATCAGTGTGGAGGACCTCTCATCGTACTTGCACAGTAGGACACTAGAGAACAGCCTTTGAGGGCATCCTCAGTCCTTTCTAGGGCTGCCACGGAGAACTGAACCCCCAGTGGAGCATGCACCAGGAGGGCCCTAGGGCCCTGGATAGGGCCACATGGCTGTGAGGAGCCATGAGGCTTGGTATGGGAAGAAATGGGAGCCCTTGCAGAGCTCCTAAGCCATGCGATGTCACTTAACAAGGACATAATGTGTCTTGCATTATGTTCTAACGCCTGGTGGTGATGAAGGTCTAGAACAGATGTGGGGTGAGGGGTGGAGGTGCCCCTTAAAAGCAGCCATTCCCAAATGGTGCCTAAAAGGGACCACCTAGGCCTTGCCCACTCTCCTCTACTCCACCATCCACCCCCCATCTCTTGCATCTAATCCATGGGGGGCCCAATGTAGGCCATGGAGGCTGAGAATCTAGCCTTTTCTACCCAGGGTCCTGACCTTCCTCTTTCCCTCCCCTCACACAGCTGCTGGTCTGTCCTCCCTCGCCGGTCCCCCAGGCCCCCCAGGTCCCCCAGGTCCTCGAGGGCCCCCAGGCGTCTCAGCAGCTCTGTCCACTTATGCAGCTGAAAACAGTGACAACTTCCGCAGCGAGCTGATTAGCTACCTCACAAGTAAGTACCTTGATGTTAGTCTCCTGTGCCCTCCCCCTAGGCCTTCAAGACTCCTATGCAGTCCAGACAAACCAGTCTCTTTGCTCACCAGCTTCCTTCTGTACATGTTCAAGGGCCTCAAAGTTCACTCTAAGGGGTGTGAAAACTCCAGAAGACCCCTAGCTCTCAACTCCTGTCCTTCACAGTCTGGGGTAATGCATCTTCTTTCTCCACAGGTCCTGATGTTCGTAGCTTCATTGTTGGCCCTCCAGGGCCCCCAGGGCCACAAGGACCACCTGGAGATAGTCGTTTAAGGGAAAATTACAACTGGGGTAGCAGCTCCTCAGCCAGAAGGGGCTCTTCCTACAGCTCTTCCATGGGCACAGGGGGAACCAATGGAGGCTCCCTGGGCGAAGGTGGAGCCTTTGGCGCAGGAGATGGGGGCCCCTACGGTACTGACATCGGCCCAGGTGGAGGCTATGGGGCAGCTGCAGGTGATGGTATATATGGTGCCAATGGTGAATCGTTCCGGGCTGGCTTCACTGGAGACCTAGATTACAACAAGCTGGCAGTGCGGGTGTCGGAGAGCATGCAGCGTAAGTCAGAGCCTGTGGGCTTTGGGGTGGGGAATGGGGGAGGGGGTACACCTCAGCATCCAGGCTTCACAGGCTGGCCCTCGTTTTTTTATGTACGTGGACTGTGTAGATAGCCACTCTGGAATCAGATGGGCGGGGACTGAGAAAGGACCCCCTATCCTAATTCTACACCATTTCAGTGCAAGGGACCCCAGTACTGACTGACACCTGAGCTGTGGAGAGCAGGGCACACAGCAAAGGGCTTCTTATACTCTGCTCAGAGGAAGTCTGACAGGAGCAGCTTTCTGACAGGCCTTTGTGGAAATTGTTAGCCAAGAGGTCCTTTCTCCCTTTAGCTACCAACACATCACGTAGTCCAACTTTCCCTGAGGACGATCACAGCAGGTCAGACCAGTCTGGTGAACAGAAAAGGAAGCTGCAGGGCTTTTTCCCTAGGGCGGTTCCATCTAGTTTAGCTGCTCTGCGTGAGGCAGTCTGAGGATACTGCCCCTCTGCTGTCAAGTGGTACCCTGCTTCCGACATTCGCACCCTGGTATTCTGCAGGTCAGGGTCTGCTGCAAGGGATGGCCTACACTGTCCAGGGCCCACCAGGGCCCCAAGGCCCTCCAGGCATCAGCAGGGTGTTCTCTGCCTACAGCAACGTGACACAAGACCTCATGGACTTCTTCCGAAGTAAGCATATCTCCATGGCTTTCCCAGCGCTAGCCTGCTGCTTGGTCTCACATGGGGCCTGACAAATACCAACCTGACAACCCCCTCCTCGGAGCCGAGAAGCCACAACCGCTGAAGCCTAGTTCTGGCTCCCTGTGCAAGTCCAGATGCCCCCACAACCTGTGTTGCTTTGAACCAACCCTTGACCTCCCAAGCCTCAGGCAATTAGTCTAAGGCTAGATTCTTTCCCTCCCTGCAGCATACGGCACTGTCCCCGGACCACCTGGGCAGAAGGGAGACGTGGGAACCCCAGGTCCCAAAGGTGAGTGACAAGAGGGTCACAGGAGCAGTTGTCACGCTACATCTTACTGAGGACTTTTGCCTGTGCTACCCCTGCGAGTCTGTACCCGATAACTAGTGTCATACATACCCTCTCTGTCCTTCTAGGTGACAGGGGCCCTGCTGGTCCACAAGGTCCTCCAGGGCCACCCGGCCCCCGAGGGAACAAAGGAGAGAAAGGAGACAAAGGTAAGCACCAGTGTGTGGCTTCTGCGGTTCTGTGGAGTGGAGGTCATTCGATTCTGGGCTAGCCTAAGAAAGTCAAGCAAAAACGAATGCAGAAAACGGTGTTGCCATGGCTGAGGAAAAGGGAGACCGGAGCTGTTGCTGCCGAGTGAGGAAGAGCCTGGTGACAAACTAGGGAGATCACTTGAAGGGGAAAAATAGGTTTTTCCTTTTTCTTTTCTTTCTTTTTTTTAATGCAGAGGATTAAAAAGCCACCTTTTAGCAACCACTGTTGGTATCACTGGTCCTACTAAGGGCACAGGCCATGAGGTGTTTAACTCCTACTCCTCTTTGGACTTTCAGGTGACCAGGTCTATACTGGGAGGAGGAAGAGAAGCATTGCCACCAAGCCATAAGCTGCACTTGGCAGAGCCATTGAGTTCCTGGACCAGCTCTTGGGCATAGGCCTATGTCCTGCTGAGACCAAGTCACCCAGCAACTTGTTTTACTCCGAACGAAATATATACACACAGAAAATTCAAAGACACACAATCCGAAACAGTTCCACTAGTTGGGTGGACCTTCGGCATAGCTGCAATGTTAAATCTGAGGCTTAACTTCTCTGCTTTATAGATCTGAGCTCCCTGGCTTCCTTAACACTTAGCTCAGGCTCCTGCCAGGCCTCAGAAGCCTGTTACATACATGTTGGCTGGGGGATCTTGGAGCTTTGCCTAAAAAACAAGCCCAGAAAATGGAAAATGGGATGGGGGCCTTTTAGGTGACGTGTGATTGGTTCTGTGACAAAGGCTGCTGTCAGCTCCTTCCTCCCCTGTCTACTCTGCACTCTCCAGTCACAAAAGTGACTCTTGGAACTAAAGAAACTCAGACGTTCGCTTCCTCAGGAGGCGACACTTCAGACAGTCACCATGGTACAGATGCCAATCACCTTCCCACTGGCTTACAAGCTTGACTGGCTGTACCTGTGGCTGTGTCCACAGGTGTGTTCCTGAAGTAACAATTATGACACCACAGTAGACCACAGCAAATGGGACAAGATGGGCAGTGGGCAAGGAAGGAAGAAAAGAGGGGGATACAGAATTCCTGATGCTGGGGGAAAATGGCTCCCACACCCCCATTTTGCACTTAGGAAATGGCATAAAAGACTGGGTACAGTTGGTTTTTAAGCACTTTTCACTAAACCATTTTATTTCTAAAACCATTTGTATGTAATCTGTAAGATGAAAAATCATTTCAATTGTAAAATTTTCAATTAAAAGGTTTTTTTTTCTTTTTTAATGTATGTTTAATCATGTGAGAACGTTAGTTTGGGGGATGAATCTGGGTTTAACAGGTCTGATTCTAACACTTTATCATGAATGGAAGGGGGCACTGGTTGTAGTTTAGACCCAGCCTTTAGCATTTTATCACTGAGCTCTCTAAAGGCAGACTTCTCAAAGCTACGACCTCAACTGGACACACCAGACAAAGCACTTTGTTTTCCCTAAGTTCCTTGAAATCTAAGCACATATACAACAAATGAACAAACTTCTTTGCAATTAATGAATGACTAGAAGCCAAATACATAGATGAAGATGTCTGTCTACTAAGGAAAACATACACGAAAATGCCCCAAGAAAATGCACAGTAAAACCGGAAGAGTCTGCCCCCAGCAACGGCAACTTGTTCATTCGTTACAAGCTGTGACTCTCAGTCACTGGGTAACTAAGCTTGGGTTTATGGAAACCTACTTCCACATCTCCGCTCTTCCAAGACAGGACTGACTTTCCTATGTTCTCCCCTGAGTTCCTTACACATCATCCCAGAGAATACACACAATTTGGATCCACTCCCACAAGCAGCTGCGAGCAGAACCAATGCATGAGCTGAGCTTCAGAATGCCGCACAGTCTTTTGGCTGTTATATCCTGATGGCCAACCAGCATGAGAATATTTGCAAATGATTTCATATGGACTTCACAACTTCAGATTACTTGCTTTCCCACCCACAGGGAAAAGAACCCACTGTGTTTAATAATAAATACGTGCAACTTTTAACTTTTAAAGAATTTATCAAGTTCATAATGAAGCCCTGAGAAACAGCACTTTTTACTTTGGAGCTCAAGTACTGCTTATTAATAATCCCTGTTACAAGGACGCCATCTGAACGTCTTCATGGAGTTGTGCACCCAGAAGAAATAAATGAAAGGAAGTCCAACTGTGCTACCTTCTCCAGACAAAATCCAAACAGAGGACAGCAGACATGAGCCATGCCTTCAGCTGGAGAACAGTGAATCTGAGCCGCTCCCATCACCGGGGAGAGACGGGAATGAGCTCGACGGCACAGAACACTGAGACTACAAAATGGCGCCAGGAGCTCCCGCCAGCCGAGCGGCACCCAGGCCAAGCCGGCGTCTACTGAGTGGTGCTGCCTGTATCAAGTGTAGCGTGTGGTTCTTCATCGATTTGAAACAAATAATGTATCCCAGGGAGAAGAAAAGGAAAGAAAGGCACATACACACCTACATGTCAACATAAACATTTTAAACATCTACAGGAAGAGTTTACAGGTCGGACGGTACTTACCAGCAAGGCAAAAGTTAGTTTGTCAGTAATGGGGGTGGGGGGAGAAGGAGAATATATCAGAGACAGCCAGTATCAATGATAAATATGGAAGGTCAGAAGACTGGAAAGAAGAAAAGTTTAAAAATATAACTAGAACCAAAAGGGGGGGAAAAGCTGTACAGTGTCTCAAGCAGGACAATCTCATTTTTAAAATTTTAATTAAAAAAATAATGATTCCCAAAAATAGATTAAGAAATAATTTTATTGTTTGACAATCCCATGATTGAAAAGGCATGTTTCTAATCCCAAATAGACAAGAAGCATAATGAGAAACAAAATTCTCTTTGAAAACGTAGCTTGTGAACTTATTATACTGAAAGAAGCACATTTTTAAGCTACAGCCAACATTTGAAACTGGTGACACACTCTACTCCAGGCTTTGTAGCAGAAATTTTAAAGCGTCACTAACACCATGTCAGCCAAAGAACAGCAGAGGCACTGACTGCTGCCTGTGACTTGACCTGTATCCTACACGGCGTATCCCAGAGGACCAGAGGCTGTCAGAGCAGATGCTCCCTTCTTCCACAGCAGTTCTAGGTGTTTTGTTCTGCAATGTTTCTAGCTATTAATCTGGCCAAATTTGGCTTTTTAGAAGAGTCTTTGTCATTGAATAAGCACAGTGTAGAATGGGGAAAGTATGAAGGTTTGGGGGACCGGAAAGAACAAAAATATCACTTCTGAGACTTGCTGATGCTCAAGAAGTCAGAGAGCCTCCATGAGGGCCTCATGTGCCTGAGAGCGTGTGCTTAAGAAAACACTGCTTAGAGGTAGGTCCGGTTCTGCTTCCTACTTAGTTCCAACCATGTCCTGTCATGTGAGAACCTTCCAATACTGTCAGCAACCTAAAAACACTCCACATCTCCTCCTTACGCACAGAAAGAAGTAAGAAAGAGCTTAATGTGACTCCACCTAAAACAACAGCTAATTCAGTGACCCACAGCCTGAGCTTCAGCATGGTTAGGGAGGAAGCCCTGTACTAGGGTTCTAGGAGCTGGACCTGCAGAGGTGGGGAGGAAGTGTGGCGCGTCCACAGCATGCAGGGATGGGGAGGTGAGTGTTAACAATTTCTTTTATGCACTGCATGGCACATTCTGCCACAGCAACCCATGAACCAAATCACTGTGTGAATGAATGCCTTTGCCCCTCAGCCCCTCCCCACCCATACTTCATGCAGGAAAGAACAATCACTATTATCTACTTGGTATAAGGCCTTAGAAGGAGTAGGCAAGTTTGTTTAGAAACAGCACATTCTGTTACAAAACACTTCCTATGCACAAGCTGAAGTGCTGTGCATAGTGTGAGTGTGTACCACTCACAGTCCCTGCACACAGGAAGGCAGCCATGCTTGAAAGAAAACTCCAAGCAGGAGCAGGGAATCTAGAGGGCAGGCTTCAGGGAGACACCCTTTACCCTCCCTCCCAGATACAATGCTCTGAATGTCAAAGAATAGAAAGGGCAGATATTCAGACCAAATCATGTCTGAGTTACCTGAATAAAACTGAAAAGAAAACCTGCTGACTGAAGAACTGACTTGTAAAAATTCAAAGGAGAAAGTGGTATGAGAGCCTTCCTCCCTCTCCCTCTTCAAACAAATCATTAAACACACTGGGCAACATAAAACCATCTTTTATCATAACAATATAAACAATTTCCATCATCTTCCTGAATATTACTTTATAAAGATATATATTTAAAGGCTTTCAAACAGTTTTCAACCCAGCATCTGAAAATAAAGCATTAACAGTTCTGTAGATAGTAACACATTCATGTGATAAGTGTATGAATTTACAACCATACATTATATATATGTATATATATATATTTATATAAAAAACAAAGTTGGCTGAAAGTTAAGGCTACCTACAAGGTTGTCCAGAAAAATTATGCTTGTCAAAATAATTATAAAATTAAAATTACACATGCATTTTTAAATCATCTAAACCAGATAAAGCTCAGCATCCAAAGTTTCAAATGAAGTGCAAGAAAGCACTATAGACATCTACAGCTTCTTACATGAATGCTGCTCTCACATTACACTGAGACTTCTACTTTTCACCAACCTCAAAATATAACTGAATACTGGTAACAATTTGGTACCCGGCACTCTTAGAAGAGAACAGGTTGCCAATGGCAGGCAGCGAGCATCATTCACAAATGTGCTGTTTATAACACTGTTGACCTGACATGTGGCTGAGATTCTGAACTTCAAAAGGAATTAAGAGCAAACATTTTCATCAACAATCACATGTACCAGCAACCACATGATAAAGACTTTAGGCTTTTTCTACTAAAAGTAATTAATTTAAACACGGAACAAAATAAAACCAAAATGCACTTGAATAACCTCATGGAAACAACCCAGTGTCACTTGGGGTGTGTGCCTGATATGAGTGAAAGTCCTTTGTGGACAAACTTTCTAAGACGAGTACTGTGGCTGTGACTATAGTCAGGGCACAGAGCTGGCCCAAGCTCTCGGTGGTGGGCAGAACTTGCTGAACTATAGGTTATTACTCAGACATTTTGAAACTAGTTCTTCCATCTTTCCAAACTTTGTATGTTTGTTTTAGGATGACATTTTCTACTGAATGGTAATATAAGCAAGTTTTTAAACCAGTGATGTTCAGTGAGAAGGGTACTTTGCCTGTTCATCAATAGGAAAACCCCATTTTACATATTTTTAAAATTTAGTATTTTAGGCACTATCTTAATAAAATTAGCACCTTAATAATTAGCTCCTACCCACACAGGCTAATGTTTGTGACAAATTACTGAAATAACTTTTCTCTTTTAAAAGATTTTGATCCTGTTTATAGTGATAAAAAATATAACTATGTACTGAATTAATAATGTATCTCTGTAACTCATGGTTTTTCTTTTTACCAAAAGAAAATTATTCCAATTCTGCAGCAGAATCCTATCTATAGAATTCAGCAGCACTGAAAAATTAGGTAAAACAATTTTTATTAATACTTAGTGATGTAACAGATATATTTTCCATAACTTTAAACATTATGTCTCTGGCAGTTTTCAGTAACAGTGTCTAAGGAATACAATATTTAAGGTCAATATACAAAATCACCTTAGGGAATTACTGCAAGATGCTATGTTGCCAACATGGCTAGCATCTATCTTAGTTCGTTTGCCCTTCACCTTTGTTTAACAATAAAATCCAAGGAAGAAAGTTTAAAAACCACCAAGAAGATGAAACAGGTGATTGTCTTTGTAGCTATACATACTGTGGAAGATGAAGAGAATACAATGACATACTTAGAAGCCAAATCCAGATGAGGACGCTTGCTGATGCTATGACCCAGTGGAATGTAAGGTGGGAATAGGGTAGAATTTGGAGATCCGGCTCTGCGCTGATGGATTAAGACATTCAGACTCCCCAGTCATTTTAAAGAACACTTCCTGTTCCTGCAGTTTCCTGGCAAACTCTTCTTCCAGTGTCTTAAGAGGAAAAAAACAATTATGCACTGTTTACATTGTACACAGAATTTATTCTGAAAACCAAGATTAAGCCACTGCCCAGGGTCTGGAGCAATGGCTCAGTGTCTCTTGCAAGAACCAGTTCAGGTCCTAGCGCCTACACTGGGTGGCTCACAACCGCCTGTAACTCCAGCTCCAGAGATCTAATGGTCTCCATAGGCACCTGCACCTAGATACAAATGCATATGCTTAACTTTTTAATCTTAAAATACCCAAAACTGAAAACAGAAACAAAAATAAAGTTCTGGCCCCAAACATTTTATTCAATACTTAAGACCACATACTTTGCAACAGCCCCAGGTTCAGGACTCAGACCAGTTCTGTGCTACGGAAAACAACTTATCCTGCTGGCATGCCACGTGAGCATCACGTGTAAGCAAGCAGCCAGTGAGACCTTTTAGAAAGTGTTACCTGCTTTTTGTGTCAGTTACTGACATGCATATCTTTCTTCCACATTCAACTACAAGCTGCATAAAACTAAGGTCTAAACTATATCCATCCTACATCCCCACAATGCACAGGTTTTTTGAGTGGTGATAGGTCACAAGAGCAGAGGCCTCCAAACGGGATTACTAGTCTTATTTTATTTTATTTTTACTGTATCTGCATTTATTTTATGCTGAATTTATTCCCGTGCCATGAGTTTGTTTCTTCAGTTTCTTCTGGAATACCTTTTTTTTTTTCTGTACAATCGCCTCTTCTGGCTTTCGAACAACCTGTTCCTTCTCAGTGAGGATCATCTCAATGGAGCAGAGGAAGCTCATGTGTGGGTTAATCTGGCCATGTGCTCTTGTGAGCTCTTCAGCGCATCTTAGGTGCCTTGTTTCTCCTGGATGTGCTCAGTGACTAGAGAATCTACATCTAAACTCTTTCACATCACTCTCTGCATTCTTAAGCATGGGCAGTGAAAATTCAGCACTCTTTTGGCCACTGTCCCTGTGCCCAGCCCCACTGTTTGGTCTGGGCACACCTAATGACTCACACCACTGGAATGGCACACATTGCTTCTTTAAAGTGACACCCTCTCATATACTTGGTGGCTTTGTGGATATGCATACCCTTAATGGCCTGGGCAGTTTCCCAGGTGTTCTTAAAGTGAACCTGAAGGTTTGAACCTCTGGATTTGCATGATTTTGTGGGGTTTTCTGGGTCAAGAGAGTAGTGAACTATCTTCAAAGTTTACCTCTGGCCTGTGGAAGAGCAGGATTACTATTCTTAAGGGGCAAGGAGAAAGCTCTTCCCTGAAGAAGAAGTGCGCCTTACCAAAACCTGGCCATGCCTGAATTCCAGACATGGACTTCTCAAGCCCTTATCTTCTGGTATTTTGTTATAGTGAACTGAATGAACAGATTCAGTGACTGCAAGGAAAAGTGCTATCACTTAGGTTGAAACAAAGTACAAGAAGGTTCCCCAAAGAGGTAGAGCATGAGCTCAGCCATAAAGCAATGGTTAGAACTGACAGACAAGACAGGCCGCAGCAGTGACACAAGCACACAAGGTGTAGAAAGAAGTCTTCCCATGCTGCAGCACACAGTGAGAAAGCTTACAGCACTGTATCCGTGCGAAGGCTTGGAAGTCACACTGAAGGAACTGAAGATGTATCAACACCTCTTCAGCTGCTCATGAGGATAAGTACCCTTCTGACAGCAGGCACATAAGAATAAGAAGAGGAACTAAGGTCAGAACCTGTGTGGACATGGATGAGTGAGTGCGGCAACAGAAGAGAGACTACGGACTGGAAAGGAGTCACAGTTAACATCTTGTTGAATGCCGAGTGCCACAGATTTCTAACCATGTGAGGCAGGTTTCTGATCTGGATGTCACTTATGAGAGAGGATGTAGAGAGCACACTTCCTGTTGGTAAGGCTACGGAAGGGAAGAAAGGTGAGATGGATACTGAGCTCAGTCTGGTGTCTGTCACCTTCAACAGCTGTGCACTGACCACTTAGAATGTGCCAACAACCCTAACGGTAAGGGTCAGTGAGCAGAGATAAACTCCCTGTTCCAAAGGGACTTATATTCTCAAGAAATTCAACAACAGAGAAACAGATCTGGTGGCAAAGAACATAATACAGAAAACCAAATAAATAAGCCACGACACAGAAAGCTGAGGTGGGAATCAAATAAGGGCCTCACACACAGAGTGGGAATGAGATGGAGAAGTAGGGCACCTAGAATACAAGGAAATGAGAGGGCAAAGTTCACACTGGTAACAAAAACCAGTGAGCTGCATGCAGTGGGCATGCCTACATCTCAGTACTGCCGAACCTAACTCAGGAGAACTGAAAGTTTGTGGCCAGCATGAGACACAAGCAAACCCTAGCTCAAAACAGTAATAGCACCAATGAGCAGTCCTGGCAATATAAGCCCCTGTGGACTCAAGTCCTGAGATACTAGTAGACACACCTCACTCCTTCAGCTGGTTTCCTATCTTCTTTCGGAGACTGGGTTTCATGAAGCACAGGCTAACCTTGAATTCATTCTGTAACTAAGAATGACCCTGAACGTCTGATCCTCTCGCCTCTACTTACCAAGTGGTGCATGTCTAAACACTGAGCACCATGACAGGCAAGTACCTCAACTGAGCCACATCCCCAGCCCTTAACTTTCTTAATAACCTTGATTAGGAGACAGCATCATCCTCATAAAATAGGGAAAATAGCCTACAAATAAATATTAAGTGTCAAAATTATACAGAATAACCAGTGAGAAGCCATACCTACATGCCTTTGTGATTTTATACCCTCCATCAATACATACTAATTTTTAAAAGTTTCAAGATGTCTTCTGTACAATGTCAGTTTTGAACTGTGGTTAAAACAAAGCCTGACACCTCTAGAAAATCTCTGGCACACAGTAAAAGCTAAGTACACTCTCACATGTGTGAAGTCACTGAGATGTACACCAGGCTGAAAGCCCACAAGAAAAGCAATGTCACAAGGATGGGAGTAGAGTGACAGCCAGACACAGTGGTTAGCCAGTACCATCAGGTCACCGGCGGAGGTAGTTACAAACAAGGGGATGGAAGAAAAGGAGAAACAAGCCATTCTTCTGTCTCACATCTTAAATTTAGTTCAAGGACCGTGTTACTGTGGCTCCAGCTGACACCCACAGACTGTGGTCTCTGTTTTCTCCTCCCTAATGCTCTAGACCCTGTGCTGTCTATAAGAACTATCTGTAATTTTCCACAAAAATAATATTTTTGCTCATTCTATTTTCTCTACTCATCCCACTCCCTTCCAGCCTACCCACCTGCCTCACAGTTCCCATCTCACCCAGCTTCTCCCTCTTCAGCCTCCTCACAGACCTCAGCTCCTCTCCTGTGCTCACAGACCTCAGCTCCTCTCCTGTGCTCACAGGCTCTGCTCCCCTGCAAACTGTCCTTTTTCTTTTCTTTTTAAGATTTATTTATTTTATGTAATGAATATACACTGTAGCTGTATTCAGATAAACCAGAAGAGGGCATCAGATCTCATTACAGATGGTTGTGAGCCACCATGTGGTTGCTGGGAATTCAACTGAGAACCTCTGGAAGAGCAGTACATGCTCTTAACCTTTGAGCCATCTTTCCAGCCTGCCTGCATCCTGGTCTAACCCACGCCTCAACAATGATCTCAACTTGCACTCATTGTTCATGAGATCCTAAACTCTGGGAAGAGTATACTGTCTTCATTTCTGTATCCATCCTTGGCGCTGTGCCTGACAGGGAGAAGTAAAGACCCAGTAACAGACAGTGTTGCACGGAGCACACAGGGCACCGGAAGCACAGCTTCCCAGTTACCTTCTTCCTGGGCCTCAGCTTCTCTCTCCACTCCTTTAGCTCTTGGCTGTGCTCCTCATCTAACTCCTTCAGTTTCTGAGTCTCGTGTTCCACCAACAGGTGGCATTTTTCATTCTGAAAATAAAGTTGGTATTAATTTTTTTTTTCCAGATGAATGAAGCAATTTTTTTTTTCTCCCTGAGAAAGGGCTTCTCTGTGTAGCCTGCTTCTGCTTCCCAAGTACTGGGAGCACTTTTAAACAGATACAATTTTCTTTCAAAGTAGCAAATTATTTGCTAACATCATGCTATTATGGAAGTTCAAATTCTCCTTTAAAAACTAAGTGCCAAAAGTTGTGAAATAGTCTGTTTTATAAGTGTATAAATACCTTCATTGTTTTTGAAACTTTTCTATCTTCTTGCAAAAATACTAAATATCATATAAAGTTGTTAACGTATAAAAAGGCTTAAGTAAAAATAGTTTAGGCCTTTGCTTATCTAGTTAGTAAAAATTTTGAAATTGGTAAGTATTCTACTCTAGTAAATTAACCAATATACAGATATCAAAATTACTTCTTTCTCTGGAAATGTAAGCATTCCAGGCACTCACTCCATGGACTATGTATGCACACAATATGAACTCCAAAAATAGTCCAAAGATTAAATCACTGTGTTACTACTAAACAAATATGTCCAAATGTTTACCTTTTTCATAAAAACAAAAACAAAACAAACAAAACAAAAAACAGCTGTATCCTTTTAAACAGGAAAAAAATAAATTCAGAATCTCAAACATGCCATCACTTAATACTAGGAGGCATAGTTAAAGACATTTTCAAAGACTATTTCACGGGTTTTAATTCAGCTTCATTGTTTACATTTATCTTGGTCATATGAAATAAAAACAAGGGTCTACGGCACTGCCCAGCTTTTCTTGCGGGTCTATACGGGCAGCACAAGCTTCTGATTCTAGCCTTTTCATAGCCAGCATGTTTGAACTTTATTTTCTCCACATTAGCCGTCAATTAGCCACATGCACACCCGGACCCTACATGTCCTGTTGTCAGGCTCCTGAACCTAACCTGCAGCTGGTGCAGTTCTCGGACGTTGGCTTCACACTGCAACTGAAGATCCCGCATTTGACTCTCATGTTTTTGGTGCTGAGCCATTCTCTCATTTTTCTGTCTCTTTTCTTCTTGTGCAGCAAACTATAAATAAGAAAAACAAAAACAATAATTTAGTTAAGAAGCAGTGTAATCTCTACATATTCTAGAGTGACAATTTAAGGAATTTTTACAAAGCCTGAAATACAGAACAGGAAAGCTATGACTCTACCCTGCAGCCTGTATGACAGGTAAAGGGAGAGGGACAGCCTTCTGACTTCAAGCCTCTGCGTTCCAACTGCTTAATGTCTCCAGGCAGAAGGTCATCAGTGGCTGTGCAAGTGTCACGGGCAGACATGTTTCTGACTGTAAAAGCTGTCCCCACGCTCTAAGACCTGTCACAAGAGAACACGCTTTGCTCTCTGTGGCCCCAAGTGGGAAGACTAGTTGGGTATATAACATGTACCCTGTCCATCCCAGGAACTTAAAACAACAATCACAAGTTGAGACTAAACAACCAAGCCCAATTATGAGGAACCTTGAAAAGTCATTCAAATGTGTTAAACCCTAAAAAAGAAAATCATCTTTTTTAAAATACCTGTTTAATTTTTTCACGGTCCTGGTCTGGTGTGGCTGTTGAGTTAATCCTCAAACTTTTTTTAAACATGGCCATTCGTGTCTTGGCTTCACTTCTTTGAATCTTAGGCAGTCTAGCTCGTTCCTGAGTCTGTCTGTTTTTCAATTCTTCAATAAGTCGCTGATTATAACGCTGCATTTGTTCTGTTTCCTGGGGATTTAAACAGATGTAAGCAGTGCAGCTATAACTTAACTCTCAGAACCCACACGCATTTATTACTGTCACTCTTCCTCGCTGCATAATGAGCAACAAAATACTGGGCAAAAATAATTCATAAGAAAAGCTATTAGATGACAGCAGTGTTACAGCAAAACTTTTCCCAATTTCAGGAAAGACATGGTTTGAATATGCTTGGCCCAGGGAGTGGCACTATTAGGAGTTTTGATGGAGTGGGTGTGGCTTTGTTGGAGGAAGTGTGTCACTGTGGGCGTGGGCTTTGGAAGACCCTCACCCTAGCTACCTGGAAGTCAGTCTTCTAGTTGCCTTTGGAACAAGATGTAGAACTCAAACCTCTTGAGTCTGTAAGCCAGCCCCAATTAAATGTTGTCTTTATAAGAGTTGCATGGGTCATGGTGTCTGTTCACAGCAGTAAAACTCTAACTAAAACAACATGTTATTAAGATACTTAAATCCCAACTGTAATCAGGGAGGGAAATACAAAATGAAGATTGTAATTTATAAGGTCTTTAAACCATTGTATAATCAACAAAAAAGTTATCAAAATAAAGCATAATCAATTACTCAAAACTCAATGGAATTTAGGGTAAAAGGTAGAAATAAAGCCAAGAATCCATCCTCTAAGAAATTGAACTTCACAGTGAAATAACTTTTAAAGTAAAATGCAAAAAAAAAAAAAAAAAACCAAAACAAACAAACAAAAGAAGTTCCCTTTCGTTCACCTTCTCATGGCGTTTAAGCAGCTGATGTCTCTGCATAAAATACTGATCTTTAAGTTGCTGTTTAAGCAGCTGGTGTTTTTCTTGTAAATGTCGCTCTTCAAGCTCCCAAATCGCAGCTTCTCGAGCTATAAGGAAGTAGTTTTCAAAATGTTACTCAGTTCTTTTAACTAATGCTCATCATTTTAGTATTTAATGTATTTTAGATATACTAACTTATACACAAATTGATATTCTAAGGTATAAAGAAAATAGTACCAATATAAATAGCATGTATTATCACTTTTTATTTAGTCTTAATGTCCTAAACTAAGGATGTCCTACTAAGAATGCCAAAATCCTACTTTAAAAAGAAAAAAAACTAAACTAATCTGTTAGGAGGAACAAGGACTTAAAATCCCATCCTATCACCCCCCCATGTGTATATATATATATGTGTGTGTGTATATGCTTACATAAGTAATTATAAGGCATAGTGAGTGTGTAAAATTATTCAAATAAATTTCTAGACTATCCAGAAGAAAATTATTTTTTGTTGGGTTGTTTGCTTTTTGCTTGTTTATTTGTTTGTTTGTAGGGTATTTGTTTTTGAAGTACTGAGATGAGCCAGGCCCTTAAATTCAGGGCACCATGTATGCACTACGTTCATATGCAGGGCACCATGTATGCACCACGTTCATATGCAGGGCACCATGTATGCACTACGTTCATATGCAGGGCACCATGTATGCACCACGTTCATATGCAGGGCACCATGTATGCACCACGTTCATATGCAGGGCACCATGTATGCACTACGTTCATATGCAGGGCACCATGTATGCACCACGTTCATATGCAGGGCACCATGTATGCACCACGTTCATATGCAGGGCACCATGTATGCACCACGTTCATATGCAGGGCACCATGTATGCACAGTATCCATATGCTACCACTGAGCTGCATCCCAGTCTGTGTTTTGAGAACACACTTACAGGCACTTCTACTCATTTCCTGAGAACTTCTCACGTATAACTTTATGTTTCCTTTTGCCACGCAAGCCTTTGCAGGGTTTCTGAGGCACTGTCGTGTGCACACACTGTGGACTCTCACATACCTCTCATGAGCTGCTGCTTGTTATTCAGGCACTCTCTCTCAATATTGGCCAACTCTGCCTTCTGCTGCTGGATGATCTTTTTCAGAGAGCCATCTAACTCTTGCTGTTGCTTCTGAACAAATTCTTGTTCCTAATAGACATGGTTAACCATCTGTTAATACAGTTACTGAATTAAACATTCAACTATCAATGTAGTAGTTATGTATTCTGGTATCTATATATTAGTGGTTAATAACGTTTCTTTCTTTCTCTTTTGAGGAAAGGTAATGAAGACTGACCCAGGCCTTGCACATGCCAGGCAAATACTCCGGCACTGAAATATATATATATATATTCTTCACTTAGAAATCTTTTAAGAGTATAGATATAACACAAATGTATTAGCTATCCAACACTAATCTAGAAAGTACTAGAATATACAACATTCTAAATTCACTATGAAAATGATACACATAAAAAGTACACATCCCATTCATAATTAAAATGCTCTATTTCATTAACAGCTTTGGGAAAATACCAACTTCCAGTTTCTGAAGCTGAATGTTTGCTATACTATAGTATAACTAGAACAAGAGTACATAAGGAGCTCCTTTTAAAAATAGAGGCAACAAAGAAACACAGATCATCACAATCTTTAACCCTATTTTTCTAAGAACTAAAACAAGGAAGAAATTCCACACCAGCACAAACAGAGGAAGACGGTGCTTTATCACCTATCCTGTGTCTGAAAGGAGAAGATTGAAGACTTAGTGAGAAACAATGCACAGCTGGGGAGATATAAAGTAGAGGTAGAAGAGTAAGAGACACCTTATGGATTCTACCGAAACATGAGACTAATTCCCTTAATAAATAGCTACTGAATGTCTACCATTTGCCAAATTTATACTTTAAAAAAAAAGGATATGTGCCCCTTTGGCAGTAATAGAACATGGTGTTTAGTACCAAGAATATACAAATAAAAAAATGTGGGTTTACACATTTTAGGACTGACACAATACTTAATCAATCCATAATCCTTTTCTCTTGTGCACCCAGGAAACAATCAAGTCCCAGCTCTGTTTCAGAACTATTCTTTGGTACTCTGGGTCACCACAGCCTGACCCTTAAGGCTCACAGGCAGGCAAGCTCCTCGGAGAGCTGGCTGATGGCACTGCCTCTGGAGCTGGTCATTTCAGGCTGTCGTGAGGGAGTACTGTGGAGCTACAAATGTTACCGCCATTTCATCTGTAGTGTCATGTGTGTTTTACTATAAATCTAAACACACAGTAGCACAAAGACACACAAGGGAACTGTCTCTACAAAACAATTAGCTACTTGACTACAGCAACTTCTATAGCTACCACAGCCTAAAAGCTTCTATTTATTTAATTATGTAGAATAGAGTCTTCTGGGTTTTATGAAAGGGACGTAAGATCTGTGTGCCACCTAAAAGGCAGTTATAACAAACAACAAAGCTATTCAAGCACCTCTTTTTCCTAGAGTAGTTTCTTCCAACTTCTGCTGCAAATGTCTATGTGCAAACCTGCTCGGTTTGCATTTAACCCAAAGGTACAGTAAGGAGTTTCTTTTGGTTAAGATTTTTATCACTGGTAAAAGATCACTGGTTAAAATTTATATATCTGCATCAACAGCTTAACTAGTGTATATGTCAACTTTACATTAGACTCAGAAGTCAGATATCCAACCATAGACCCGTGCAATAAACATGTGAAAACAAAAAGGTGATTAAGGGCTTCCAAGTACATGTCAGCCGTGTACAAAGACCACACTGTAAGTTCACGTCAGCTGTGATCATGCTGTAAGTACATGTCAACTTCTCTACAGTTTGTGGCCATGCTGCTGGACTCAAGATGTAGATTACACAAGGTGGGAGTGCAATTCAAAGAACTTTCTTGAGATACATGTGAGGCAGTGCTAGGTACAAGTTGACTCAGTACATGCTAGACTCTGTGCCAGGTACAATGTAATTAAAATCAATTTTTTTAAAAAAAAAGCCTTCAAAGTTCTCCAAGCTATTGGTCCCACATGCCAATAATCTTGAATCATTAGTCTCTTATGGCAGTGCCATATTTTTAAATTTTTATTTTTAGATTTATTTATGTGTATATGTACTTTGCCTACAAGTACACACATGCACAACGGACATTCTTGGTACCCACAGAGGTCAGTAGAGACATTTGGATCCTCTAGAACAGGAGTTACAGATGATCTGGGCTGTCATTTGGAGACTAGGCAACAGATACTGATGCTCTGAAAGAGCAGCAAGTGCTCCTAACTAGTAAGCCATCTCTCTAGCCCAAGCGGCAAACTTTTGAAGGCCCAAAATGAAGCACAGGAAAATCAAAACTGGGGACAAAGGTTCAGAAACCAAGCTTCACAATAAACTACTGACTGGAAGGACTGGGAAATGAAAAATCATTGTTAAGATGGCCGTTCAGAGCGGGCAAAACATGTCCTGTGCTGCCCCAGAAGACAAAATAAGGACCAACAAGTCCAAACCAGGGTAAGCAGTACTAAAGTACCATGTGCTTGCTGACCAGAGTTAGCAAGAAAATCAGGTTGACTCACAGCTGACTAAGCAAGCAGACAATACAGACACTAGATAAATATTTTTTTAATAAATTAAAATTTAAATAAATTTTAAAAGCTAAAAATATTACCTAAAAAAGATCCTTAGAGAGAAATTAATATACTTCTTTACTTCAAATAAATGTATTCAAATTTAAAATTATTGCCCATTCATTAAACTTATCAACTTCAAAATACATTTGTAGTGCAATTTGTAACTAAAAATTGCTCTTTGGAACAGGAACTAAGAGAAATTTCCCATTCTAAAATGTCTGCCATTAAAAATGCATACGAGCTTAATAAGTAGAAGTCACAAGAACCAACAAAAGAACCCAAACTAAGAAAGCCAAAGTCATTTCTAGCAACAGCCTAATAAACCATAAAGTCAATGGCCTTTAAAAGTACAAGCGCAAATTCTGATCAGTAATTTTGTATCAGTTAACCAATTGTAAGTATTGAAACTACAACTTTGTACCTAAAAACTATCAGAAAAAATTTACGACAAATTAAACTATTTGTATGAAATTTAATCACTTACTCAACAAATGTATTCAGAAATGGTAATGATCAGAAAAGAAATTATCAATCATAATTTCTTGCTTTAAAAAGTATCTGCCAATTATTTTCTGAAATTTAATTTGGGAATGAAGAAACAGTAATGGCTGAAATCAAGCTGCATTCTATCCACTCCAGTTGTATATTGCAAACAAAAAGTGGCATAATATATTGGCTAGCCTATCCTATGGCAACTGTGAGAAAGAATACAGTTTGGAATTTCAGATTTAATTTCAAACTACAGTAAGAATAACAGTACCAACATTGATACTTTATATTAACATATTAATATTTATATATTAATAAATAACACCAATAATATTTATTATTATTGAGAATTTGAATAAATGGAGACAAGTTACACAGGAGTAAAACCACTACTCTTACCATGGCTTTTCTGACCATATCCATAGTTAAGGCATCAAAATTATATACATAATCAAAAATGTCACTTCACACAAAGATAAAAATCTAATCACAGCATTCAATTTCTCACATGTGCAAAGTTTATAAAATTCTATCAGAAAAATACTTTACTTTTCTTAAAAATCATGACAATTCCGAGTTAAAAGTCTGTGGTGGGAAGGCAGAAAACAGAGCCCTCCAGTGCAAGTGTTCTGCATCCAGCTCTGCTGCTGATGCCATAGACCATTCGTCTGCAGCAGATCGCTAGTGTGCCCACCTTCTGCATCTGGATAAAGGACACTCCATCCCCCTATGAGGATGGTGCCAGAGAGAACCGGATGGGAACTCTCAGCATCACTGTTGACACAGTTTGTGCCAGACTACTATTACTGTTATTACTAGCATTCACTTCCAGTGTTCTAAATTTCTGTCAATGAAGTTAATGATGAAAGGCACATGTGAGTCAAAGAAAGCACAAGTAAGGGAAGGCACCTCCCACAGCACTCGGACTTACGTCCTGCATTTGGGCGTTGAACACTGCACAAGATGACAACTGAAAAGACTGAATCATGACCTGAGCAACACCCTGTGGATCAGAATACAATGACCTCCCAGGTGAGAATACAGATACCTGAATGGTTTTGTGTAAACGGAGAGAATAATTGGACAAATGTTGACCTTTAGGCCTAGGTCAAGTCAATTAACAAAGGGACCTATTCCCCATCTATAGAATAAAAGATGAGAACTAGGTTAGTCGTTTCCAAACGCTAATGTGCTACTCATTGTAAATCAGTAGACCTCCCTTTTAAAAGCTTGTCCACATAGATGACTGATTTAAAGACAGAAAGACAGGCAAATGATAGAGATAGAGACATAGTTAATAGAGAGATGCTAGAAGAAACAATAGATAAATCATAGATACATAGATGGTTGGTAGATAGATAGATAGATAGATAGATAGATAGATAGATAGATAGATAGACAGACAGACAGACAGGTAGATAGATAGATAGGCAGGCTTATAAATCAGGTTGTAAGTGGTGTTCTTAGACCTGTAAGCCAAAAAAAAAAAAAAACCCCACAAATAAATGAAATATGAAAATAAAAGAAACAAAGGGAGGGAAGGAGAGAGGAAGAGAGAAAAGAAAAGGGGAGGGGAAGGTTGGGACAAGGAACAGACAAAATCCTCTTTAGTCCACATAGAAGCATCTCCTGAGCCCTGCAGCCCTTGCTTTGAGTGAAAGATCCTATGGAACTATGAAAGCCTGTGGACTCTGTCAAATGAGTACTAACTCCATGGCTACAGAGCCCAAAAGTCTAAAACAGACTACAAAATTACCAGGTTTTAATAAACTTATTAAAGAAATAAATACTTTTGAAATGCTACATTCTAAACACTAAATTTATTGAAAGAATATACCAATTATTTTGTCTTTCATGAGAAAACATAAACTAGCCTCCCAAATTACATGAAAAGTCATTTTGGAAGGGTAAACTAAAGTAAAAGTATAGGATCGCTCAATTCATTCGACAATAAATTCTTATTCTCAATTCTTATGATTGATATACTTACGGAAATAAAACCATCTGTTTTGTCCTTTTTAAAGCAAAACTATATCATTCTTACTTATCTAGCTTGAGATCTAAACTAACCAGAAGTACATGTGTAGCTGGCAAAGACTCCCTTTTCACTTTGTTCACAAAGCAGATGAGTGGGCAGCCTGTGTGCTGTGTGACAATTCACTGTATGAACCTGGAGCTGGGGTTGTCTGGGCAGGAATCATGGTTTTACCACTTCCCAGACCCAGTGCATGTGTCATTCCACCTTCCAGGGCTTCTTCCCTCACCTCTAAGACAGGGGAACGCTCACTATTCTGAGACTGTGGCATCAGAGTTAAGTGTCAGGTACACAACAACTCCTATGTCTGTCACTGTACCCTTCAACTAGTCACCATACACCAGGACAAGACAAAGTGACTCAATAGCTTATAGCTAGAAAAATATTGGTTATATTCGCCTGAATTTATTAAAATTATAAATTCTAAGGTCATAGTTCCCTTTTGTCCATAGTATTAAAATAGTATCAGCTCTAAAATGACAACAGGCAAATGGTAGGTTTAAATATCCTTATTGCAAACGCACATGTGCACACATACACAAACAGACACACACACACACACACACACACACACACACACGCCCACATTCTCACACACACACTCACACACATACACACAAACACTCATATACATACACACACTCACACACATACACACACTCAAACTTGGTCAGTCATGCACAGTTTAGCAGCAGTCTATGCCATGGTCTCTAATGGATTTTTGTTACTTATGTGTTTCTTTCTAGGGTCCTATAAAGTCCAAAACTTTAAAAATAATTTGTTATCACATAAAACCACATTAAAAGGATAATATTTTGAGGTAACATAGAAATTCTGTTAAAATATTCATTTATTTGGCTAATTCATCCATCTTGTAAAAAAAAATATACTGTTCACTTAACTGTTAGATTCTAAACCAAAAATAAATATACTAAAAATTCTTTTAAAGTTGAGTATGTTATTGAACTTTTAAAAAGTAGCAAATGTTTAGTCTACCATTTAATAATAAAATTTATCATTTTTATTCTAAATGGCATTCTAATAGTCATTCCTTTTCTCAGCGTAGGTTTATATATTACCCTCCAATTCTCTCCTAAAGGTCTTCTAACAAGCACTGGAAACACTACTTAAAAACAAGCGTTTCCATCATCATGATAAAATCAGTAACAGTAACCATTACCCTAATGCATTCATTTCTTTTATCTGTAATCAACTTTAAACAGTTTAGTTACTTTCATATTAGCAATTTAAAGGTCATCAAGTATAAACTTAAAAAAAAAGATCCCACGAACTGACAGATGGGGAAAAGTTCAACATTAAATAATAATTACAGTTAAAATCTCCTCTTTCAACCACGGTTTGCTGAGCCAAGAGAAAAGGCTGCTTTCTGGTTTTAGTAGCATGAAGCTGCTGCTGTTACCTGAGCATGCTGGCTCTGTGCAAGCTCCTCTTTCCTGCGTTTCATGAGCTCTTTTCTTAGCTCTTTGGGTGCTTTCTCCACTTCATTTATAACCTACAGTATATAAGCATGCAGGAGGTGGGGAAATGATACTTTCTCCACAGAACACATGTGTACGTGAGCAGAAAGCTACAGATCAAGATTAACGTTGTTGAAAAGATTCCTTTCACCATGCATTTGCAGAAGCATTAGTTGGTAGGAGAGAAGAAAATACAGAGCATGCTCAATCTTGGTGCAGAAAGAGACAGTATAGCAAACAAAGGTCACTCCTTGCCTGACTGTCCGTTGGTATTAAGGACTGCTCACAGCACTGCGGCTGAGATAACAGTGACAGACTCAGAGATTACAAACATACCTACCCTTATGTGTGGGACTCTAAGCACATGAAAAGCTAATGCCTTTTATAAAGTGCAAACTGTACAACTGACTTGACGATACCAAAGGAAGATCCACTCCATGACACCAGGGTAGGAAAGGGAAGAAGCAAGTGGGACTTCAAATGCACGAGAGAAAAAAATCAATGGACATTATATCTTTCCATAGAATATACCATTTCATACATGGTATGGCAAAAGGAATATAGCAGACAACTTTTTGTAGGATTAGATAACATTCTCCTTGGTGAAAACTAAAGCTAAGATGGTCAGCTTTAAAATCAGTAACATAAGGAATCTTAAAGTTTAGTAAACTATAACTTGTTACACTAAACAAAATATATTTAAAATGAAGCATATTTTTTAATTCATTCTTTTGATCAAAAGCCTAAATGTAAATTTCACCCACCAGAAGCTTCAGAGTCCAGCTCTGAAAAACAAGCATGTGTTATGTAAAAGCACCAAAGAGCCCAGACTCCAAATCACCATGCGCCACTGGCACCCAAGAAAGAGGCTGATTTTGATTTAACAGTGTCCTTAAAGTGCCCAGCAATAATTCTTCATGAAACCAAATCACCAATTAAAGCAAGAGACTCCCAAATTGCAAGAAGTTTAGCAATAAAGAAAAAATACACAATAAGATTATTCAATATAAACACAATTTCAAACATAACTAGTTAACATTCCAAATTCAAAATAGTAACAGTAACTACAAACTTACTCATCTAGAATTAAATCTTTTAATTTAATGTGATACAAAGATTAGCCTCTCAACAAATGATCCAGAATTTTTTTTTAATTAACAAAGATTTTTATCATGGTATTTGAAGCAACTCCATTTGAAACGTAACAATAAAAATCTTTTAGAAATGCTAACTACAGCAGATAAAGCTACATACTATGCACATGTGACCTAAGGAAAGCACCAAGTACTTCGCTGTTAATGATCAGTTCTTGTTCAGTTTCCTTCTTAATTAAATGCTAAAGTCAGATGCTAAAATCTTGGTAACCGAGATGTGTAACAAAAGTGAAAATGCATTTCCTGGTTTGGTTGAAATATTTTCTTCCAACCCTAATAAAATGACCATAATTATTTTCCCCTGGGGTTGTTTATATCTTGAAAATGTAAATCCTTCACCTGCACTGAAGATGTAAAACAGATCATAAACTTATCACTGAAAATTTGCTTGGATGTATTTTATTTTAATCTAGGAGCAAAAGGATGATATGTGGAAAGCCTTGTTACTAGCTGAAAATAATCAGCTACAAAACATAGAAGCAGCTCAGGAAATCCAAAACCTTTTTATAATCACATAACTTTTTCCTAAAGGTTTAAGAGACACTTTTTTGAATATCAAGCTATTCAGTTTTTGCTTGGCGAAATGTCTTTTTTAAAAAAAAAAAAAAAAGGATCAATAAACCTAATGGAGAAAAATTCTAATGTCAAGTAAATTGTAAATGATAATTCTAGCTGCTACCAGTAAATACCAATAAGGTTAAGTTCTCTTGAAAAGATATTTCCAAAGAAGGCCCTAAATATTGCATTAATAAGGGGATAGCAGAATGAAATACAGCTTGGACTGTATTTGAAGACTTAAAGTTAAGACAGACATGAGCCCTCTTTTATTCTTGTGTTCTTGGTAGCAAAATGAGGATAATATCTGACTTCACTGCCAGCCTGTCTCTGTTTGGAAGAGAGGACAAAGGAACTAATAAATGAGTACTGTTCAGTCACTGCTGTTATTTCTAACTCCTCAGTCTGTGATTTGCATTTTAAAAAGCAGCTGTGGTAGGTAACAGTGGCTACCCTTACCTCCTTCTTGCGGTTTCTTAGCATATTCTGGAACTTGGACAGCTCCTTCTCCTGCTCTCCTTTGATACGCTTAGCTTCATCTCTCAGGCGGTTTGTGTGCTCTTGTTCTAGTCGTTCAATTGTCTGTTTCTGCTGCTTCTCTAGATTCTCAATTTCTTGGTCATATTGTCGCTTCTTACTCTGTAAAACAATGCAGTCACATTAAGTCATCAAATATTCAAGTATTATACGATTTTGAAAATAGAAAGAAATACTGATTATAAAGTATACAGGAAAGGAGGAAGGGAGGGAGGGGGGAGGGAAGGGGGGGAGGGAAGGAGGGAGGGAGGGAGGGAAGGAATGAACTAAGGAAGTTGCAGCCAGGCAGGGTGGCACACGCCTGCAATTCTGGCGCCTGAAAAATGGTGGCAGGAATGGAACACTATATACTAAGACACTGTCTCACAAATAAAGACAAAACATTTGCAAAAATCTATGCAAAAAAAAAGACATAATTTCTAAAATTATGAAAAACAGAATAAAAGGACCACAAAAGCACTGGGTGAAAATATCTCTCATTATTTTCTCAGGACCCTATTGCGGTGACCAAACATAAAATCAACAGTGCAACACACCACAGTCCTCAACACTTATTACAAGACTGCAAAGGATTATAATTTAAACTTCAATATTATTCTAAATGATATTTTTTCTTCTAATATACATTAAGCTAGATGTTTAACCTATGTTACTGAGATTTTGTACCACATTCCTAAATGCCCTTCCCAACTGTGGACACGAGTAAGAACCAAAGGCCTCAGCAGCAAGTGCACAGCACGTCACAGCAGCAGTTTCAAGGCCATGCGGGCCTAACTATATAAGCCAGTGAAGAAAGTAAACTTTGAAAAGCCACAAACTAGTTCTAAACTCAGCTGAAACCAGGCTGCCTTAACTTTAGAATCCAGACTTGGACAGTGTCTGGATGGTGAAGGTGTAGGCAACAGCTTTGAGTGGAACTCCATTTGCCCAAGAATAAGCTAACAACTGGTAAGTAGGACTTCACAAAACTAAAAAGCTTCTGATTAGCTAAAGAAACAGTCAGCTGAACAGTAGGGGCACAGAATGGGAGGGAACCCTTGCTGGCTCTGACTCTGACAGAGGATTAATATCCAGAATACACAACTCAAAAACAACCAACAACCCATTCAAAACTGAGGCCTGAGGCCTGAACAAAGACTTCGCAAAGAAATAAGTGATTAAGAAATAGTTCAATATATGTTCACTGTCCCTAGCAATTGGAGAATTACAAATCAAAAAAAAAAAAAAAAAAGTCCTTGAGTTTTTTATCTTCCCCCAGTCAGGATGGCAAAGACCAATGGAATAACTGACAGCAAATGCTGGAAGGGATGGTATACTACAAATTAATGAGAAAACAGGGAATAAAGATCCCTTTCTAGAAGTTTTCGTTTTCTAAAAACACCTCAGAAACAGAGGCCTGAATAATCCATCACAAAAGCAGAAAAATCTTCTACTCAGATATCAGTATCTGCAGCTACTCCAGGAGTGTCTCAAATATACTAGGCCTCATTCCCTGACACTACAACACAGAACCTAAAGCCTCACCAGCATCTCCTGCTCAAAGCGCCTGAAGATCTGCTCACGCTGCTGCTGCAGTTTCCCATTGAGCTGCTGCTGGGCTCTCTGCTCTTCCTTCTGAAGAAACCGTAGCTCTCGAAGTTCCTGACGCCTGAAAGAAGCAAATAACAAATTGGAGTAATACTTGAAATAAAAGCTTTAACTGTAGGATTTTAACCAAAAACTTTCAAATAATCTAAAATTAACCACGAATTTACTGGTTTCTCTATTCTTCAGTTTCCAGAAACAGCAAAGAGGTTAAAACTCATGTTAATTATATATTGGTTCTCTACTTACCTGAGAAACCGCAGTTCCTCGGTTTTAGAGTCACTGTCTGTAACTATCTTCGATGTTGTTACACTCACTTCTACACCATCAACAATAAATTTGCGTGTTTTCTTCAATGTTTTCTTCTGTCTTCTTGTCTCCTGAGTGAAATTTCACTTGGGGTTAGGCTTTGTATAAATATCACCCTTGAAAGATATTTTCCTCTTTAAAAATGAAAATGTCTCAACGGCCATAAATACTGCTCATATAAAGCAGTAGGAATCATCTGTGCAACAACTATATCATCTTATTCCTAAACTGAAAGCTCACATTCAACTTTGAAGATGAAAGAAAAAAATGTTTAGGTGAAATTGGACGTTCTGGTCATGTGCATACAGAACTTCCATGACACTTCATAATTAGGCAAAACAATAATAAAAATTTTATATAAATAAATAGGATGACTTCTACATATTAACCCTTTCATCTTTCATTCTGTGGGTTCTCACCCCTACAGGAAGACAATTACTTTGTTTACTGGGGGAGGAGGGTATAGTAAGCACTCAGGTGTCTGATGAGAGGTTGGGGAGATCCATATAAGACTCTGGGTAGAAACAAGAAACACAGGGAGGGAATGAAAGAAAAAACTGTGAAAGGAGAAGGGGAAGAGAAAGGGGAAAGGAGGAGACCAAAAGGGAAATGGGAGAGAAAAGGAGTGCCAAAAACAGAAAGTGAAAGAAAAGGCACGAAATTGAAAATGTGTAAGAATTCAAGTCTGCCTCCAGCACCTTCCAGCCACCTCTCACTTCTCCACCCTCCAGTTCCAGGGCCTCATGTTCCCTCCAAACCTGGACTATGGCAGCAGCCCTAACACTGACATGATTTAAATATATGTACATGTGTGTGCACACATGTGCACACGCACGCACTCACACCCTTCCTTAACCTATAAATTTCACATTTCTCCAGCTTCTACAATAAGGTATAAGCAACCAGCATTCCCTTAATTCTCACATCAGTAGCTACAGTGGAAGAGAACCAACTAAATATTCTGACCCTCAGGAGCCTTGCTAAACTTGCTAAAACTACATTCATATATGTGCAAAAAATGAGTAGGCTCTACCAAGAAGTCTAAAGATTACTCCCAGAATATCTCTCTCCAGTTCTTTCTGACTGCCTTATGACCCCTAAAGAATTAGTAGGGTTATTATTACACCGATATAATAGTGTTTTAAGGTACCAATAAACTAGAAATTGCCAAAATAACAAAGCAAAGCCAAACAAGGCCCCAGACACACTTACCTGCAGAGACACTGACCCACTGTCTTTAGTTTTGCTGAGGAAGCTAGAGATGGACAAGTTTAGGTCACTGCTGCTGTTCTCCACAGTGGACCCAGTCCCTGAGTCCGTGTCATTTCCCTTTTCATTTTCATGCTCTGGTGGCAGTATGGTCTCAGGTTTTGGCAAAGCACCCATTTCTCCTTTATTTCCTGTGTTTTCAGAGTTAATATTAATACTTGGTATTAAGACAGGGTGAGGCTCACTGGGCTGTGATGCTGCAGGAGCTTGGGGAAGTTTCTGTGCATTTTCTTTTCTCTCCAAATCGACCTCAGTAGCAGTTGCCTCACCTTCACTCCCTAGAGCCTGTTCCTCAGCACCAGTAACTACAAGTCTCTCTAGTTCCTCAATGCTATTTGACTCGCTGACTTGCTCAACTTCATCTGTCTCTGGTTCCTCCATGGTTGCCCGGGTGGTCTCCAAAGTGCTAGTTAACTGTCCCTCACCTTCACACACAGGAGACTGTTGCTCTAGCTGTTTATCCTCAATTCTCTCTCCACTAGGAGGCTCTTCCTCAGCACCACCAGCTTCAGGGCCCTCTGTGGGCTTCTCCCTTAGTGTCTGGCTAGGTTCCAGGGCTTCTTCCCCAGCCCCACTCTGTGCAGCCTGACTGTGCTCAGCAGCCTTCTGAGTATCATCTAGAGCCTCATTTGTTCCCACTTCACTGCTTCTATCATTGATTACAACTTCTTGAGTTTTATCATCTTTTCCCAATTTCTCTTGCATTTCTTCCTTTGTAAACCCAACAACTTCATTGTCAACTGCCTGAAAATCTACCTCTTTTTCTCCAGTCTCTTGAGAAACTAAGTTCATTGTTTGAATATGTATATCTTTAATTTCCTCAGACTGTTTATTCTCAAGTATCTCTTGATCTTCTTTATTTCTGTCTTCCTCTGGTTTCAGACAATCAGTGTTCCTTTCTAAAGTTACTATATTATTCTCATTTCTTTCACTGACTGAATTAACATCCACAGTTTGCTGGTCTTCTGCATCTGACAGAGCTTCCAGCTTGGGCCTTTTCTTCTCTCTGCCATTCTCATGGATTCCTACAGTCTGGTCGTCTAGTTCAGCCACAGTCTCTAAGTTAACATCATTTGCACGCTCATTAATACACTCCACAGCCTTCTCAGGTCTGTCAGTAGCGGTCAGTTTCTCATTAAGAAGTTTGTTGCTAAATTTATCACCAGAAGTACTGTGTTCAATTCTTTCTGACACAGATTCCAAAATACAAGCATTTTGTGAAAGTTTATCTTCTTCAGAGCTGGCAATGCTGAGGTCAGAGGAGGCACGTTTATTTGCAGGTATTGGCTACAAAAGATTTTATACATCATCAGTACAACAAAGCTCAAGATGGTCATCCAATAATATCTATAATATCCAATAATATCTATACCCAGATGATATTTTAATAGCTATATTCTATAAAATGTTAGGTTATAAAAATAACTTTGAAAAGTGACCATCTTCAATGATGAGCATGATGAAAATAAGTGACAAAGAAAACCTTGTTACGAGTGTCACTTCTTTTAACTGAAGGTTTTGCACTACACCCTCAGATCAAAACCTGCCTCTGAAATTCTCCTAACGAGACTCCAAATGTCACTGACCAGAGCATTCTCTGTTTCCTCATCATCATCTTCCTCTTTGCCATCTTCAACTTCTTCTGTTACTTCAGCCTTTGCCTCAGCAATCAATTCTCGGACTGGCTTGTTGGAATCAACGGTAACAAAGGGATGCTGTTGACCGTTAAAAAAAAAAGCATGCTCAATGATAACTGAAATGCATAAAGATCCTTCTGTGTTAAAAACTATAAAATATGAATATAAAAAATATATACAACTTCAAATATTATACCCGGAACAAAAATGGAGAGGGGAGTGAGCAAAATTAAAGATTGTGTGAGCTTGATTTTATTTTGTTTTTATTTTTTAATTTAGTTTTTATTTTTTAAAAACACTATTATTTTTTAGTGTATATATACATGAGGAAGTCAGAGTTTCAAGTCAGTTTTCTCTACCATGTGGTCCTAGAGAGCAAACTCAGTTTGCAAGCCTGGTTGCAGGTACCTGTACTGAGCCATTTTGCAGACCTCTGTGTTTTGTTTTGTTTTAAGTTTAGGGATCATTTCCTTAAAAGTAACTAAAAGAGGCCAGTGAGATGGCTCTGTGGGTTAACATGCTGGCTGCCAAACTAACAACCTGCATTCAAGCATCAGCACACACACTGGAAGGACAAGAATTCCTGAAAGCCACCCTGTGACCACCAAACATACACCATGGCATGGAAAAGCAACTATGAATGCGCATGTACACCCACAGTTTCATTACATTCATATCTACATAAATCTGTCAAAGTATTAGTAACAACTTAAAAAACCCTTTACATTTCTGTTAAAAGTATCTACAAATACTTGTTTTGCTTTTTGAAATGATCCTAATGTCAAGTAAAAGAGGTTTCCCTCATCTCTGTGCTCTCAGCTTATAACAATGTCTGTGTGGTGGCTACTCCTAGTTGTCAGTAACTGGGATTAGCTAAAATCCAAACTGCTAGGTAGACTTGAGAGGAATTTTTCTTGATCAAACCATTTGAAATGGGCCTACCCTTAATTCCACCTTCTACAATGGGAAGATCACCTTAAATCTGAACCACACCTTCTACTGGCAGCCTATTTAAAGGACATGGAAAAAGAAAGTTTACTTTACTCTGCCTGCTCCCTTTCACACTTGCTGGCAAATCCACTCTTTCCCTGGTGTCAGAGCCTACTTCTTTGGAATTCCATCACATACTGAAGACCAGCTGAAACATCCAGCCTTATGAACTGTACTACTAGATTCTTAAACCTTCCAACAGGAGACATCCATTGTTGCAATAGTCACATCATAACCTGTAAGTCACTCTAATAAAGCCTGTTTGTATAGCTAGAGATCAATTCTACTCTCCATTGGTTCTGTCTCTAGGGAACCCTACCGAATGCAGTCTGTTATGGGCTAAGATCTCCAAATTCAGGAACAATAAAATATTGGGAAGTGTGTTTATAAAGGGAAATAGAGATATACTTGTTAAAACAGAGCAAGGCAATTTTTCCCACACCCTATCCCAAGATAAAGAGGTCAGCTTAATACACTACCACATTGGCATTACACAACATACATCCTTACAGCAACTGCCCAAGATTTGTTATTCTGCTTATCTCTAATAATAAGAGATACTATAATGATACACTTTTATTTCAAATATAAGGAACAGGACCTACTTTAAAACAAAATCAAATTTATCTATCCATCTTCCATTTGTGTGTGTGTGTGTGTGTGTGTGTGTGTGTGTGTGTGTGTGTGTGTAAAATGTGTGATGTGTGTTGATGGTGTTCACTTATGTGCAGTTCACATGTGCATCATGCAAAGGCCAGGACAACTTCGGGTGTCATTCTTCCTTGGGCACCATTCACTTTCTTGTTCTTTCTTTATTTCTTTTTTCGAGACAGGATCTCTCACTAACCCTGGATAGCCAACATACCATGGAATGGCCCTACCTCTGCTTCCTCAGCACTGGGATTAAAAGCATGTGCCACTCACTACACCTGGCTTTTGAACATGGATTCTGGTGATACAGTACAGGTCCCTGTTTGGTCAGTAAGCACGTTACTGAATAACCCATCTTCTCAGTCCCCACATTTTAAAGCCAATACTATTAACTGTACCCTTAACTCTTGACATAAGAGGAACAGAAAAGATTCATGAGCTCGCTGCCTCAGCATATAAGGTGCTAGCTTTCAGTCACAGGAGACAACATGCAAATAGCTACAACAATAAAAAGAATGTAATTACACAGGAGAGACAATTTACACACTAAATGCCTGCTAATGATGACAACACATGTGCTCCTAAGCAATGTACACAGCTACATAATGGTTTTCTGCAGAGCACCCAAGTGGAAAGGGAGAACAATGTTATCACAATATCCTCATCTCACCTGTAACAACTGAGACGTCGTCCACCGAGCATCCACATTCTTTTCCAAGCATTTCTTTAGAAAGTCCTTAAAATTTGAAGACCTGCAGAATAAAATATCAACAATGGAATTTTTACTTAAATCAAACAAAATTCCTTATTAAATTATGTTTAGTTTCATTATATTTAGTATAGATTTGTATTAATTTAATAAGGTAAGAAAACTAGTAAGAGTAAGATTATGAAACATATTCTGTAAATATGTTAGATATATATCAACAGGTCACACAGGTAATCACTGAGATGCAGCTGTATTCTCACAAGTCATCAAAATGTAGCAAAAATTGTTTCACTAGGTTCAACAAATACATATCAACTATATATGGGCTTCACTGTCCACAGAACAGAAAATGTCTTTAACATAGAACCCCATCAATCAGTTATTATAATGGTTTTCATGAGCCTTAAGTCATTCTCCGGTGTTTTTATTTTTACTTTATGTATAGATGTGAGCAACTGCATTCCATATACCAAATATGTGCCTAGTACTTACAGAGGCCAGAAGAGGGCATCAAATCCCCTGGAATCTGAATTACAGCCAGCTGTGAGCCACCAAGTGAGTGCTGAGACTGAACCTAGACCCTCTGCAGGAGTAGCAATGCTCTTAATGGCTGAGCAATCTCCCCGGGTCCTTCAGGCTTAGAAACAGACCCACATCAGTTTCCTCACGGACAGTCTTTGTGCCACATTCTTAAAGACCCTAAGCAAACTAGAACAGAACATCGAGTTTTGGTTCTTCAATTTTTTTCTTTAAAATCGCTTACCATTTTGATGGCTGTGCTAATGTTGGGGGCTCAGATTTTGCTATTTTCAACAGCACTCGCATTGGATTTAACTCATGATGAGGTGGCTCTATCTCAGCCATTTCTATTAAAGTAATACCCAGGGACCAAACATCAGCTTTGTAGTCATAGGGTCTGTCCTTTGATGTCTCACACATAACTACTTCAGGAGCCATCCTATAAAGAAAGGAAAATGAAAGTTAAGATGTTTAAATAATAGTCATTACAAACTATAGTCAGGATAATGACTATGTGTGGACAAAGTAATTACTGCAGACACAACTAACAGAATAAATTCATAAAAATGAATACCTACCAATATGGTGTGCCAATAAATGAATCCCTCCTTTGAATTGTCCTGGTATTTTTAGCTGATACTCCAAAATCCGCTTGAAATAAATAATCATACAATAATGTTAATGACAGCTTTTAAGCATGATGAACTGTATTCAATGGAGTTAGAGGGGAGCATTTCAAGTCTTTAGTAAGGTCTTCCTTATTAAAGGTAAGCATAACAGAAAGCATTATCTCTGCCATTCTAATTCTTTTTTTAAATTTCTGTGTGTACTGTGTGTGCATATGTGTCTGCATGTAGGGTGTCTGCATACATGCTCATGGAGGCCAGAGGTCAATGTCAGGTATCTTCCCCTCTTCCTCCTCACCCTACTTTTGGAAATATTACTTCTTTATGAGCTTAGAGCTCACCATTTTGGCAAAACCAGCCTGGCCAGGGAGCACTAGGATTCTTCAAGGGTTCCAAGCATCCATCACCAAGCCCAACTTTTCTATGGGTTCTTGAGATCCAACATCAGGACCTCATATACCACACTAGGCACTTTACCCACTGAGCCATCTCAACCACTCAAATCTTAACCACCTTCTTTCTCATGTCTTTCAAAAATTTGCTAAATTTCTCATCACAAATACACTGATCACCATCTAGATACATTCAAATGATAGTGACAGTGATAAATTTCTCAGAACTGAATACAAAAAATAGTCACTCTAAATTAAAACAAGTATATACCTCAAAACAAATGCCAATGTCTCATGCTACAACTGAATCAATGGAGATACTTTCCTGTAGTGTGAAAAAACAGAAATTATACCAAAGTAACCTTTATGACAGCATTCTATCTCATCAGCACCATCATTAATCTGCACTACAAAAGTTGAGCACAGTGGTGGACACCTTGACCACAGTATGTCAGAGGTCCAGGCAACAAGATCAGGAGGCTAAAGTTACTCTAGGCTATACAGTAAGATTATCTAAAAATAAACAAACTTACAAAAAATTTAAAATCTTAATTACAAAGAAAACATGGGAAGCTTTATGGTTTCTGACTTAAGTTATAAAGAACAGTGCCATTGTAATTTTGTCAGAACTTCAGCCTACGTTTTTAGCTTAGAACTCAGAACCAACCAAGTATCTTAAAAATTGAAATAAAACGTTTTTATTTTTTTTGCTTTTGTCCCAAATAATCAAACAACTAAAGAGAATCTCTTCTTACAAAATTGTTAACTTACAGCAATAAAGAATGAATTAATTGATTGTAAATTTATCAAAAATAAATTTAAAATGGCATAATTCATTTTGAAGCCTCAATTAAAGAAAAAATATCTGGGTATCAAGGACAAATAAGCTTGAGGTGCTAGTCTTGGTGGGGCGCTTTCCTGGCACATGTGAGACATGGACTCAATACCCTGTAGTGAGAAAAGAACCCTGAACAAAGTAGACATCGCCTGACACCTGCTAATAAAGAACCACGTGTTCTCTCAAACGTGAATGGCATCAGGCTCCTTACCAAGCCTTTGCTTCATCCGCTCACTCACCAACTGAAGGAAATACATTCAGAAACTGCAATCACCACCACAGGATCAGCAGATGCAGCTGCAAGGAAAGCTACAGGTCTGGTGGCCAGATCCAGGGTCTGTATTTCACTCCTACCTCCACATGGAGTCTTTTAAGAAACATTTTCCTAACCATCCAGTCACTGGGAATTTAAAACCACGTGTGTACAGTGTGTCTGTTTGCATGCTGTGGACTATGAAGAAGTCATAAACCATAGTGACAATCTTTTCTTGGCCTCCAAGCAATCAAATACTCTTAGTTGGAGCAATGTTAACTTGATGAGAATGTGTAGAGAAGAAATGTGTAATTTATAGATGTCAAAGAAAAGTCAAAGTTTACATATGAGCAAATTCAAACTCTTGGGGATAAATAAGGGAAAACTGAGCCATAGAGAGACACAATGAGTGGTGATACAAGTCAACACAAGTGTGAAAGGGAGGGTGGGAACTGAGGTCAGACGAGCACATAGGCCTGGCCAGGTCTAATGTCTTCACCCGAGTCAGTATTTCAAAGCTCTTGTCTAAAAACTTAAACAGCTCTCCTTGTACATTTCTGTGTCTCTTTATGGTACAATAAGGATAAGTTAGCACACCCATGTCAGTGCTCCATCACGTGTGTGACAATGTACACACCCATGTCAGTGCTCCATCACGTGTGACAATGTACACACCCATGTCAGTGCTCCATCACATGTGTGACAATGTACACACCCATGTCAGTGCTCCATCACGTGTGACAATGTACACACCCATGTCAGTGCTCCATCACGTGTGTGACAATGTACACACCCATGTCAGTGCTCCATCACGTGTGACAATGTTGAATAAGACAGGTAGAATCAATGAAATCAACATCAACATGGCTTTTGAATAATTTTACTTTTTCCAAAAAAATAAATTTAGATAGCATTGGTTGAAATTGTCCAGTTTTTGTAAAAGGCCGTATCTTCTACTTGTATGTATGTGTGAGCTTAACTACCCCAACTAAAAATCTACATCTAATTCTGTATCTAATTTATATCTAATAAATGGCATTCCCCATTTATTCTTTTGGTATAAAAGACAAAACTAAATGCCAATCCTTTAACTTACTTTACTTTCAAACCTGAGGTTACCTGCTGGTTTACGAAGTGTACACCGGTAAAATAAAGTAAGAAGCCAGCATGGGGTGTTAGTGATGGAGCACTTGCTTAAACACACAGCTTTGGGTAGAACAATGTGGAACATCGTTAGATACGTTGTTGTAAAGATAAAATTGAGTTTAGTATTACATCATGTTCTAAATATAAAGCATTACAAGTGTTCAATATTTAAAAACTTACAGGAGGAAATCTTAACTAGTGTTTTACAAATTCATGCTTCTAAAAAGGAACACAACCTCTTTTACTTTCGAAGCATCACTGGGCATGTATACTTCAGGATGCTAGTGTTTACGGGAGCAGCTGGGAGTCTCCCCTGGTTTACACGTCTGGGTTGGCCAAAACAGCATCGTCATCCAAGCCACTGTCAGTTTCACAGAGCAAATTCAGATGTTTACATAACTCACCTAATTTAATGTCTCCATCTAAGGTAAAGAGAATATTGCCAGCTTTTAGATCTCTGTGGATGATTTTGTTGTCATGTAGGTAGTTCAACGCCTCTAATGTCTGCTTGCAAACTACTTGGATTTGGGACTCAGTTAATGGTCTCTCAAGTTCTATTAAGGAGAAAGGTAAAAAAAAAGTTTTTATTTTCATACAATGAAAATATACAGCTAATTAAATATTTCTCAGTGCATTTCCCCACTGTAATCATTCAAAGATGATCTGAAGTCATTTAATGTAAAAGAGCTAAATCTACAAAAATTATTTTCCTGACATATTTATCTAAAATATAATTAAGTTGATTTTCTTAATGTACTGAATTCTAAAATTACATTTATATAGCTATGGTTGAAATTCGAGGACAATTTAAGAATCAAACATAAAAAGATATTTACCAAGCATCACAGCATCTACTGCTCCCCCTGCACAGAATTCAATGAGGATCTGCACACAAATAAAAACATGTGTAATTAGGCCAAGTTTCAGAACTTAGCAAGAACAGACAAATGAAAAGCCACTGATTAATCTAGGCTATAGAAATAGTTCAGTGTCAAACATGAAGGACTTTTTGTCATCACCTATCAGTCTTTAGTGATGTTCCTCTCAGAATTCACAAGGAGAACATGTTATAGAAGTGTGCCTCCTTTTTTGTCTTCTTTCTTATTTTTGAGTCAGGTTTCCCTATGGTCCAGGCTAGACGCAAATCTGCAATCCCCCTATATCTACCACCAAAAACGTGTAGGCCTGTTTCACTACAACCAGTTATGCCCATTTTTATAAATAACAAATTTTAGCATCCTTTATTTTCTAAAATTAGCAAATATATATTGTTTGATCACTGTAATATTATTTATGCATTTAAAAGATCTTATTACTAAAATGTCTCAATACCTTCATTTTTCAATTAACTACAAAGTTAAGTAACAAATATATTGTCTATCATTCAATAAATAAATCCTGAAAAAAGCAGGCTTAAAGATTTATTTTATTTTTAGGTATGCATACATGTATGTACCTATGCCTGGATATATGAACAAAGGCCAGAGAAGAGTGTTGGATCCCCAGAAAACAGTTACAAGCAGTCAGAAACTACCTAACACAGATGCTGAGAACCAAACTTGGGCCCTCTGCAAGAACAGTGCATGCTCTTAAGCACTGAGCCATCTCTCAAGCCCTTTCCTCTAAGTTAAAAAAAAAAAAAAAAAAAGACACACAGATTCAAACTCACTGTCATGTACCCATCCTTTACTGCTAATAGCAGTTATATGATTATTTTATTTATATTAATGGCTCCTGTGACATTGTCCCTCATAGTAAACTAAATTTTTATTTTGTAATCGTATCAATATCTATTTCTTAAAATGTTTATGAGTTTTTATTTTGTAATATTAAGAAATATTCTGATAGAACCCTGAACAAGTATTTTATAAGACATCATACCAATAATAAGTATACTTTTAAAAAATATTTTAGCAAACTGTATAATTTCATGTTTTCCCTCTTGTTAAAAGTTTTTTGTTTTGATTTTGTTTTTTGAGACAGGATCTCTCTCTATAACCCTGCTGTCCTAGAACTAACTATGCAGACCAAGCTGGCCTCCAACTCACTGAAATCCAAATGTTCTGCCTCCTGAGTGCTGGAATTAAGGTGTGCACTACTATACCAGGCTACTATACTTTTTTAATAAATGTTTACTAACAACAATTTATTTTCAAAATTACATGATCTGAAAAATAATTTGAAAGCTAAATTCCTTATTTATCCTCTGGAGAACTAAACAAGCTCAAAAGTGAACTAACCCAGCTAAGCTCCGAACTAGCAGCAGCTAGATCCAAAAGTCTTTTGATTTCAAGCCAAATCTTTATTCTAAGAAAAACATCTAAAAGTCTATTTTATCATAAGCTTCCTTGGTAGGCTGGAAGGATGGTGCAATGGTAAAGAGCACTCACTGGGTGCTCTTCCAGAGAACCTAGGCTTGCTTTCTAGCATATATGAAAGTTCACAACTATCTGTAACTCTAGTCCAAGAAATCTGACGTCCTCTTCTGACTACCACAGGAACCAGGCATGTATATGGTCAATAGACATATATGCAGACAAAACACCCACATACATAAATCAATTATTTTTTTATTGTTTTTTTAAAAAATGCTGTTGATAAAACTAGGCTGATATAGTTATTATAGTAAATATTAAACTTTTACTGCTTAAACTACTTGTGCCTATTTTCTTAAAAATGAGCAAAATGTATGTAATTATAACCACTTCATCAAGATGTGAAGTTGAGCCTAACATTTAGCATTACTCATAGCTTATAGTATTATATGATTCATTAAAACTTTAGAATAAAAATTATAAATCTCACACACACACACACACACACACACACAAAACCTTCCCTTTAATCCCAGCATTTATGAGACAGAGGCAAGTGGAGTTTGAGACCAGCCTGATCTATAGAGGAAGTTCCAAGATGGCCAGGATACACACAGAGAAACATGTCTCAAAAAGAGAAAGAGAGAAGAAAAAAATCTCTCCAAAAATATTTAAAGTACTTAAATTAAAATTACATAACAGACATTCTGGAAATGTTAATATTCTTGACCAAGCTCTCCCACCTAGATCCAGTGTCCAATACTTATAATAAAATGCTATGATTTGAAATCTAAAGCTAAACATCCACTGAAACTTGCTAATAACTCTCACTGGCAGATCAACCTTCAATCAATACATATAACTAAATAGAAGAGGTAACACACAGAATGAGCTTCCACAACCTCTTTCGGACAACCCACTCATCTGGCTTCTGTGTAGAGGAATGAAAGCTACATACCCAAAGATTGTTCTCATAGTAGAAGGCATCTAGAAGCTTGACTATGTTCGGGTGATCACAAGATGCTAATATGTCAATCTCAACCATATAATCTTCAAGTTCTTCTTCAGATTTGGTGTCAATCACCTTTGCAGCAGCCAAAACATTGGTCTCTTTATTCTGGGCCTAAAAAATAAAGTATCAGAAATGTCTGTCACACTTTAAATGCTTGCTTTTATATTTTAATGTTTTCTTTAAAAAGAAACTGTTTAGGTTCTCATCAACACCAAGCAGCAGCCAGCACCCCACCCCGCCTCACCCCACCCCACCCCAGTCTACACCAGGCTGGTACATGAGGCGGCCAGTCAGCCTACATTAACATGCCACTATGGTTTTGTGCACAGCACACATTAATGCTCAGTCTTGGTGCTAACAAATGTGTAACAAACTATAGTCGCTTAGGAAACGGACACATTGAATTCCAAAGTGGCTGTGACATTTTGTGTCCCTACAAGTAAAGATACTGCTCCACATCCCAACGCTTTCCATGTGATTTCCAAGTCTCTTGGGTGTATTTCAAATTATAATTCACAACAGACATATGTGGGACATCTTTTTGGTGTTTATTTGTTCTCTGTATATTCTCTTCGGTAAGGTAGCTGCTCATATTTTATTTTGTTTTGCTTAATTTCTAATTATTGAGTTTTAGAGTTTTCTAACTTTTACCTCATGTTTTCTACAAACAGTTTCTCCCAGCCTTTGGTTTCTCATTCTCTTACACACTATTTTTAAAAGGTAACTTAAGCATAAATATTAATCATGCAGACTGGGTGAGGTAGCGCTCACCTGCAATTCTAGCATTTGGGAGGCAGAGATAGATAGAGATAGAAGAATCAACATTAGTTTGAGGCCAATTTGGTCTACACAGAATTCCAAGCCAGCCAGAGCTACAAAACAAGATCCTGCCTCAAAAAAAAAAAAAAAAAAAAAAAAAAAAAAAAAATCCCACTTTCTCTGCAGAGTTAGAGCTAAGTGCTTCCAAGCTTTACAAGGAAGAGGACAGCACACACAGCCCCAGTGGCTTTAGGGGCTCAGATTCTGCAGCTGCCACTTTTAAGCTATGTTGCTTATAGCAAATGTTTAGTTTCCTCATCAGTGAATTTTACCTACACTTCACAGTTTTTGAGAACTAAGTTAATATACACTAACTATATATAATATAGGCATTTAATATAATATCTTACATATATATTAAGAATTCAAACGTATTAGCTATTAATAGTAGAATTTCATCCTTAAAACAACTCCATGATATTTTATTACCCCTACTTCGAAGAAGAATAAACAAATAGGTGTGAAAGAGAATGTCCCCCATAGGCTCACAGGGAGCAGAATTATTAGGATGAAGTTTGTCACTAGGATGTGCTTTAAGGTTTCAAATGCTCAAGTCAGACCCAGCATTGCTTCTCCCTTTTTCAGCACTCCCATCTGCCTACATGCTGCCATGCTTCCCCCACCCCCATGACAATACTGGACTATACTTCTGCACTGTAAGCCAGCCCCAGTTAAATGTTCTTACTGAGAGCTGCCAAGTCATGGCGTCCCTTCACAGAAATGGAAACTCAAACTAAGACACTAGTTCACAGGCTTCCTTGGGTACACAGCTTAGCAAGAAGTAGTGACAGGATTAAGTCCAGATGTTTCAGATTTTCACATTAATTATTATTTTCTAAAAGTACTCCAAATACATCACAAGGGTTACTTTCAACTATAGGCCTTGAAAAATATCACACAAAAAATTCTCACCATCCCCATTCCTGAAAACAGAGTTTTCAGTATTTAAGGCAAGCAAGAAAGATGCCTTTTCTCTGTACACCAAAGGAAACATCTTTTTCTTTTCTTTTAATTTTTTAAAAAGTACTGTTTTTATGTGTGTGCTTCTATAAATTTGTATGCACTCGTGTGCAGGAACGCATGGAGGTCAGAAGAGGACACTGGATTCCCTGGAGCTGAAGGTACAGGTTAAGAGCCATTATATGGATGCTGATCCCATTATATGGGAACTGAACCTGGATCATCTAATAAGAACAGTAAGCAATATTAACCACTAAAGCCATCTCTCTAGTCCCATTTTATTCTTAATAGAATGTTTTTAACAGAAGCCATAACCCAGAGAATCACATACAGGCAGACCTTGTTTAAAATAACAAAAAACAAAAACCACTGTCTTTGTAATTGTACATCATTGTCCAGCTTCCCTCAGCTGCAGCTGACAACCTAAAACCTGAAGCTTATGTATGTTAACACTGGGTTAATGTTATCACTGGGCCCTGGTTCCTTTAGGAGGTATGTATGAAAAACCTGTGTGAAGTTTGTATGCTTTTCTCCTAATAATACATCTTAGATCAACTTGATTCTCAGACCCAGTCAGGATTCTAAAGTACAGGTTCAGTTCCAACAGCTTACATCCTTTAGGTTTTTAGTTCTTCCTTTCTTTTCCTTAGTCCATTTTGCTGTTTTCTATTTTCCTCTCCTGTAGCTGAATAATTTCTTATTTCCAATGTTTCCAAATTAAAGGTTTGAGTAAGTAGTAGGAGCCAAGATCTGGGCTTGCTGTTGTTATAGTTGTTTTACTTTTTAATTACATCTTAAATACTTTGTGTGTGTTAACAGTGAATATTACCATGTGTACATATGGAGGTCTCTCCTAGCATGTAGGTCTCAGGATTCAAACTTGGGTACCAGGCTTTGTAAGAAGTGTCTAATCTTGGGGTTCACCCAACTCAAGATCACTTTTTTTTAAAGGTTAGGAATCAGACCTTAAAATACTGATTAGGTTTTATGTTTTAATATTATGTGTTATTGTGTTATCAAAACTGCATTATTACCTTTAAAAAATATGTAATTTTTAAAAACTACTAACAGTCACTTCTTGTCCCTTCTGCTAAGACCACATGTGAAAACTACTAACAAGTACCGAATGAGTAAATAAATGCATGTTCAGATCCTACTCTTTACAAGCTGGGCATGGTGTGCACGCCCTTAATCCTGGCACTTCGAAGGAAAATACAGGAGCATTTTCTCTGATTTCAAGGCAAGCCTGGTCTACATAGAGTTCTAGAACAGACAGAGCTGTATAGTGATGTCATCTCAACAAACAAACCCCCAAGACCCCACTTTTTACACATATGTCTATATTGAGAATTCAAATAAGAGAAACAGCAGAAGTCAGAAGTCAGGCCCCGCACCATGTTCACTGCTATGCAGCCTGTGAGCTGGTGAGCTGTCTACCAATGCACGGAAGTCGTAATCTGAAGCTTAAGGTATTTTTAGTTAGTTGTGTCTTGTCTTATTTAATACAGAGTTTGGGATTGAACCCACAGCCTTGAAGATACTAAATACATGCTCTATTAGCCCTACATAAAAGACTTAATGAAGTAACTAAACAAATATTAATAAAAGAACAGGATAACAAGTAGTAAAAATTAATTTAAAATATGGCTTCTCTTGATAAAAGGTTTCAAGGATCAACCACGTCTAAAGTCATTATATCTATATTTACGTAACTTAACAATATAGTATGGCTACTTTACATAAATAGAGAACTGTGGGAAAACATAATTCACCTGAGTTCTCTGTACTGATTTTATGTTCTAAATCAAGGAGGGTAAAAATTAGACTCTTGTACACTACTTTTTTTACAGTAGTTGCATTTCCTGGGTGGTGAGAAATTTTTAAATCCTATTTTATTTCTACAGTTCTACATTTCCTGAGACTACTTAATATTTTTTATAACAAGCAAATTTTAATAAGAATCTCAGCTGAAAATTTAAAACACCTAAAAGAGAGAGAGAGAGAGAGAGAGAGAGAGAGAGAGAGAGAAATTTAAATGCTCTACAAAGAAAATCAAGCTGATTCCAGCCCCATGAAGGTGTGAATCTAAAGAGAAACCCCAAACATGATAAATATAAAATAAATTGAAAAAAAAATTGAAAGACAAAGATGAAACTCAATCCCTAACACTGATTCTGTTAATTTGGCCATTCTGATTCTGGGGGTTCAAAGGCAAAGGGTACTTTTTTTCCACTATCCAACAAGTGCTTAGACCCCAACTGTCCTGAGCATAAGGACACTTAAAATGTCTACCAACTCTCAGATTACATCACTGTCCTGAGTACTTCACAGATTGCCGACTCTGAGCCACCTGAACATAGTAAAGGCAACACTGAGAGATAAAATATGGAAAACTGAGACATCAAGGATAGCAAGATATTTATTTAAAAATAAAATAAAGGTATGCTACCTTCTAGAATTAATTTAAGAAAAATAAATGCTTTCAACATTTAAGACTCTTTGTTGCAGGCTGGAGAGATGGCTCAGTGGTTAAATGATAAATCTTTTTTAAAAAATGCTTATAAAAGACTCTTAGTTGCATTTACAACTGCACTGTAAAAAAAAATCTCAAAATTAATCAAGAAGACAAAAAAGCTATACAAGTGAAAACAACCAAACACTACTGAAAAAAATACATTAAAAAACATGGAAACAATGTATGCTCATGGATTAAATACATGTTGATATTGTTGACAGATTGCTATACATTTGATATAAACTCTATCAAAATCTCAAGGTTTTTTTCAGAAATAAAAAAGGCTATCCTAAAATATGGAATTTCAAATAACTCTAAATAGCCAAAACAATCTTATAAAAGAAAAACAAGTAATTCCTTATTATTACTTACTACAAAGCTACAGTAATCAAAATAGGCATGGGTATGAAGACAGAGCGATTAATGGAATCTCAGAGAAAAGCCTGGCATGTGTGGTCATGATCTTCAACAAGGGTGTAACAGATGGGGAAAGAACAGGCAGCTGTTTCTATAAATCATGCTAGGAAAATTAGTATCCATGGGCAAAAGAAACAGGTTGGTACCTTATCCAGTATCACATACAAATTTCAAACCTTTAAAAAATCTAAAGGAACACCTAAAACTATAAAACTGAGAATACATTAAGGGGGGCCAAGGAGACGATTCAACATATAAAAGTCCCTGCTGCCAAGACCAGAGTTGATCCCCTGGACCTATAAAGTAGAAAAAGACTATTCCTGAGAGCAGTCTTCTGACCTCCACATGTCTCATAGTGCACACTCGAGCACACACACACACACACACACACACAAAATAAGGTAAAATGCAACTGTTTTTAAGAACACACACACAAAAAAAATAAGTAAAATGTAATTGTTTTCTAAGAATACATGAGATGAAATACTTAATATTTGAAAATTACTCCTTGGCTGTGACACTAACTGCTCAGCAGTTAAGAACACATACTGTTCTTACAAAGAACACAAGTTCAGTATCCACATGATTCAGGCAGCTCACAACAGTTCAAGTGATTCAACACCAGGGATATCTGTACTTTTATGCACATACCCCACAAACATGATTAAAATAAATTGTTTAAAATTAAAACATAATTCAGAATGAGCAAAGAAGAACTGAGGAAAGGCTCAGTCAGTAAAGTGCTTGCCATACAAGCATGAGGACCTGAGTTCAGATCCCAGCACCCATATAGAAGCAGTGCTGGGGGCAGACAGAGGAGACCCCAGGGAATTTCAGGACAGAAAATCTAAATCGAGACCAGAAGTTCCCAAACTTCCTAATGCTGCCACCCTTTAACATTGTTCTTCATGTTATGTTGACCCCCAACCATAAAAAAATTTTTTTGATCCTTCGTAACTGTAATTTTGCTACACTTTGAATCAGACTGTAAATATCTGTGTTTTCTGATGGTGTTAGGCAACCCCTGTGAAAGAATCAGTCAACACAAGCCTAAGGGATCACAACCTACAGATTGAAACCTGCTGATCTAGACAAATCAGTAAGCAAGCAGCAGGGTTCAATGAGACACCATTTCTTACAAAGTATGGTGGAAAGCTACTGAAGAGACACCAAACACAGACTTCTGGCCTACACTCACACTTATACACTCACATGAAGTCGTGTGCATCCAAATACATACACCATGTGTACATAGATATAATATATGTATGATAAATAAGCAAAAGACACAAGATTCCTTCAAAAAAGATATGGGAAAAGCCAATAAGTATATGGTACACGCTGAGCACCACTAATTGGAAAAATGCAGAGAAACTACAACAAATACTACCTCACTCATTAGAGTGGCTAACTCTTAAAAGGAACAATATTGGAAGAAAAAAATGTGGAGAAGGCTGAACGACTGTACACATCTGGGAGAGTGTAAAATTATACAGCTGACTGTAAGAATCAGCATAGCAGGGAGAGATGCCTCAGTGGTTTAAAGCACTGACTGCTCTTCCAGAGGCCCTGAGTTCAATTCCCAGCACCCACATGGAGGCTCACAACCATCTGTAATGAGATCTGATGCCCTCTTCTGGTGTGTCTGAAGACAGCTACAGTGTACTCATATATAATAAATAAATAAATCTTAAATAAAAAAGAATCAGCATAGCAGCTTTTCAAAAAGCTAAAATAAAATAATAACTGGTCCAACACTCCCACAAGTTTCAAGAAGGTAAGCATACACTTTTCTTCATAGAAGCATTATTTACAATAGCTAAAATGTAGAAATGACCCAAAATCCAATCCACAAAGAATTGGCTAAATCAAATAGATGAATATATGCAGAGGAATATTATTTAGATTTTCAAAAGTGGAAATGAATTTTTGTTATGTTGTTTATTTTGGGAATTTTGTTTGTTTGTTTTCAAAACAGTATTCCTCTATATAGCCCTAGCTGTCCTGAAATTATCAATTGAAAGATTAAGCAGGCCTTCAATTTAGAGATCTGCCTGCCTCTTTCTCCTTAGTACCTGGATTCAAGGCATGCACGATCACTACTTGGCAAAAAAAAATAAAATAGTAGAAATTCTGAAATGACTGAACCTAACTAAAAACAAGGCAAGTAAAAGACGCCAATCACAAAATTATATATACTATATGATGTAATTAAAGCAATCAAAATCATAATGGCTGCTGAGGGCTGGAGAAAGAATAAAAGTTATTGTCTTTAAACAGTAAGAATTTTTGTTTTACAAAGTGAAGAGCTAGGTAGCCAGGTAGGAGTGGTGAACATTTTTGTCATATTTAGGCCCACTGAAGAGTACATATAAAGAACAGTCAAGGTATACCAGACACAGTGATACATGCCAGTAATCCCAGCATTAGGAAGGGTTAGCAAGAAGAACTGAAAGGTCAAGAACAGCCAGATATATAGGGTAAGAGCCATACCAGACTGGGCTACATAGCAAGATTCTGTCTCAAAGTCTATTGTTACACAACGCCCCCCCTGGAAAGAAATATTCCAGATCCAATAGGTAAAAGTAGAGAGGTAAAGATGATAAATACTATATATATCCTACTACAGTGAAACAATAGGAAAAAGCTGGGCATTATAGTACATAACTATAACCACAGCACTTAGGAGGTTAAAACACATGAGCTCCAAGTTCAAGACCAGCCTGTACTACTTTACAAGAGTCCCAAAGGGGAAAAAAAAAATCATTTAAAAATGTAAATAATCTGTATAACCATTCTACAGTATTTTCATAGTAAACTTCTGTAGAAGTTAAGTCCCAGTTCTTCCTCCCAGTCCTATGTTCCCAGAGATAAGACTCAAACTCAAAATATATTTACAAATACCTTGGCCATATAGCTAGGCTCTTCTTTGACTATATCATAACTAAAGATAACCCCTGTATTTTAACTTACAGTCTGCCACGTGACTGGTTACCTGAGCTCGGGTAATACGCATACACCTCATTACATTTTCCCAACTCAATCTGCCACCTGGCTCATTCCCAGAATTCTTTCTCTTCCCAGATGTCCCATCTCTATTTTCTGCCTAAGCCATAGGCCATGGGCTTTTTTATTGGCAGGTGATGCATCCATACCACATACAAGAGATTTTTTACACACAGGCTGAATGCAACTGATACAGATGAACAGAAAACCCGTGGAGACTTCCTGGAGACCACAGCGGCAGGATAAGGCTCTAACAGGTTCTCCCAAGATTTATCACGCTATTCTTTCATATGCCATGAATAAAGATTTATATTACAGCTTGGTTATATGATCAAACTAACTCATAAAAAAAGATAGTTGTCTTTCTTCTTTTTTTTTTTAAAGATTTATTTATTAGATTTATATGAGTACACTGCAGCTGTTTTCACAGACACCAGAAGAGAGCATCAGATCCCATCACAGATGGTTGTGAGCCACCATGTGGTTGCTGGGAATTGAACTCAGGACCTCTAGAAGAGCAGTCAGTGCTCTTAACCGCTGAGCCATCTCTCCAGCCCCAATAGTTGTCTTTCATGTGCTCAAATAAGAAACAAAATTTCACCTTTAACTAATCTATACACATTGCACATTCCATACAGTATGTTAATATAGACATATATATTACCTCTAAAAGCCCACAATTTTCAAGCATGCATATATATATATATATATATATATATATATATATATATAGAGAGAGAGAGAGAGAGAGAGAGAGAGAGAGAGAGAGATAGGGATATAGAGAGAAGGTGGGAGGGAGAGGAGGAGACGAGATGGGAAGAAAGGGGGTACTAGTGAGGCCAGACGAAGAGAAGAAAACAGATGGGGGAAGAAGGAAGGATGAGAGAGGGAGTACTAATCCAAATAACTTCCCATAGAAAGCACTCCTACTAATATCCCAGCACTAATTTATAGGAAAATGTGAGGAAATACTGATAAATTGGCAAAGTCAACTTATATTGTAGATTAAAAGAAGAAAGGCTAAATACTGTTTTACTCCTTGTATGTGAACTAAGTAATTATAGCCACATAGAAAACACAACGCTAACAAGAAAATGGAGGGGTACAAAGTACATTGTCTTGTTTCTGACATTCTTCTTTTCATAATCTTGAGATTAATTATTTACTTAAAACCTTCTAAAATCTAGTTTTAGGAAAAATAAATTTAGCACGTTAGATTAGTATCATCCATTAAAAACTATGATTCTTACAATGAAAAAGCAACATTTATATAGTAGTAGCAGCATCTTACATCCAAGCAGCTGTGGACCTTGGCAAAAGAACTGTTTCTCTTACTGACTTAGAAAATTGCTGGGTAAAAGCACTCTGTGTGTGTGTACACTTAAATAAACTTGTACGTGAGAGTGCTCGAGCACGAGCACGCACACAAACACACACACAGTAGATACCCTCACTGCAGTTCCTCAGGTGCTCATCTTTTGAGACAGGGGCTCTCCCGGGTCTGGAAATCACGAATAAGCTAAGACAGCTGTTGAAGGATTTATCTACCTGCACCTTTCCAGCTCTGGGATCACAAGTGTCCCAGCTGTCTGACACAGGTATGCAGTGGAAACTTCTAGTTTCTTTGGAAAGTCAGTTATGTCAAGTGATGTTTTGCTGGGGCGCACAGGTAAAAGGATGTCTTGCTAAAGCAGACATGGGAAAGGATGTTTTCCGGAAGCAGACACAGGTGAAAGCTGTTCTGATACAGCAAACACATGAAAGAACCCTTAATGAATAAGTATAAATGTGACCCCACAGAGAGTGGGAGATGAGCACTGGGCATTGGCTTGGTTTGCTACTCTTGCTGTTCTTCACTAATGACACACAAGTACTAGTTCACCTTACATAGCACTGTTGATCTCCACTAGTGGTGATGCCAGAGAGAAACTTACCCAAGAACTGCTCATGAGGCTCCTGCAGCAGTTTGTCACTTCCACAGCCTCACCTCAGGCTGGTTGGTGTTCCTGCCTGGTATCTGCCTGCAGAAAGATCTGGACTGTAGCTGCTGGTTCCTGTGTGGTGTCTGTCTGCCTAGAGGTGGTCTGCAGCTGCTGAGTCACATTTGGTGTTTGCCACAGGACTAAACTGCTGCCAAAGAAGATCAAGCTCGCCCCCAAAGAATTACTGCTGAACAGGTCCACTTCCCCCATATCCTTTTCTCTTCTACTACCTCTGCTGGGTGGAAGGCTAGAGGAGAGGTTGAATCCTTATTAAAAATAGGTTGCAAAAAACTGATGCCTACACAGGTGCTCAAGAGATTGAACTCTGGTCCTTACAAGCACTTTATTGTCCGAGTTAAAATTCATATACAGGAAATTTAATTCCCAAATTCACACATTAATGATATCTGGAGATGTGACTTAAGGAAGCACCGGGATCATGAGGGCTCCGCCACAGTCAAGCTTCAAATCTGTCATAATCAAGAAGTTCCCCTGTGAGCTGGAGAGATGGCTCAGTGATTGGGAGCATAGAGGTTCTGTGTTCAAACCTCTTCCAGAGGTTCTGAGTTCAATTCCCAACAACCATCTGTAATGATATCGGATGCCCTCTTCTGGTGTGTCAGCTACAGTGTACTCATAAATAAATCTTAGGAGGAGGAGGAGGAGAAGTAGTTGTTGTTGTTCCCTTGCACACACTTTGTAGTCAGAAACTGCTTCAATAAGCAGAGTCCACTGATGGGTTAATAGATTACTGGAAAAAATAGTTAGGCTATTAGGGAAATCTTGACACATTTACTGTCTCCATATGATGTTTCTTGCCATAAAAGCTCTCACCAGACGTTAAGCAGATGTTGTGCCAAGCTCTTAGATGATACTAACTCCAGGATCATAAACCAAATAATACTCTATTCTTTATACTCAATAGGTTATAGTAATCAGAAATTTACCAAAATACTTCTGGTATCCTCCTGGTGGAAGTGCAAATTCACAGAAGTACTTATAAACAAGAAATCCATTCCCAGATACACATCCAACACAAATGAAAGAAGGTGCATGTTCACACACATAAACACACACACACAGTTTGGTGTTAGGTAAATAACAAGTTGCTAAAGTGGAAGGGAAATGGGAGTAAGAGTTAGCAGTTTAGGAAGATGGGGAGCAAGAACAAGCAAAGGGAGGGAGGGCAAAGCAAAACTAGGCATGTGTGAAATGCCACTGGGAAACCTACTTTGTAAGCTAGTCGAAAAACGAAATTAAAAATAATAACCTCTAGAAAGCCAGGAATGGCCCACTATGTCAGTAATCCCAGAATCTGGGGGAAGAAGTAGAACTCAAAGCATATTGTGCTAAATACACAAGACCCCCATCTTAACAGAAAACATGTAGGCCTAAGCAAACGGTAGCTCCAGATGGTAAGTAAATACTAAACAGACCACAGGAATAAACTAGGGGCTAACAATATGGAATTCATGTTCTGGATTTGTTCAAGGTAAATGTCAACTCAATTCTAAATTACTGTCAGCCACAAAAAATTACATCACCAAGCCTGTAATTCCAGCATTTAGGAGCTAAGGAGCCTAGGCTACGTTGACAGTTCAAGGCCAACCAGAGATATACAGCAAGACCTGTTTAAAAAAAAAAAAAAAAAGCCAAGACACTGCTTATGGACAGCTGGATGTGTGAATTCAAATCTAGAGAGCAATATCTGAGCAGACATAAACTACATTTAAGTGGTAATTAGAGCATGGGACAAAATAGGTTCTCATAATCAAAGGAGAAAAGGAATCTAAGAGTGACAGCATGTCTAATCCCAATACTCAGGAGGCAGAAGCAGAGGGTTGCTATAAATTCAAAGCCAGCCTCATCAGCATAGGGAGTTCCAGACCACCCAGGGTACAGAGGGAGAAGGGGAGTTTGGAGGGGGGGATGACACTCCCAAATCCTAAAAAACTCAACACTTAATATGAACTAGCAAATAAATAAATAAATAAATAAATAAATAAATAAATAAAATATGAGCTAGCAAAGGATCCAGGAAAGTAAACATGGAACAGGAAAATAAAAGCCAACAGAAAGCTTTACACAGGAAAGAGTGGCCAGGTGTGTCACAGGATCCAGAGAACTCAAGAAGGATAGTTAAGTAGCCACTGAATTTAGAGACAGTGAATCTAAAACCCAGAGAGAAGCTATTGAGGCAGGGGCAGAAACTGCCAAATAAATAATATAGGAAAATGCCACAGATGTCAAGCATGTGAGCCGTGCACTGGAAGGACTAAGTCCAGCAAGACGGGTGGGAAGTGGGGGGGTGGGGGGGGAAGAGCACATATTTGTCTCACATCATCATAAAAAGAAAGTAAATCCTTGAAGCTATGAAGAGAAAAGGATCACAAGGAATCAGGAAACAAACTGACATCAGGTTTTCAGCATCAACACTTGAAGCCAAAAGAAATAAATGGAATAAAATCAGAAAAATTCTCATTCTTAAAAATTTTAGGAAAACCTGTGTTTTGAAATGGAATTCCACATGCTACTCACAACATTATAAAAAGAAGTTATTCAGGCAAGGTCTAAAAATATACTTCCTATAGATTCTTTCTCAGAAGGCTACTAAAGGTTTTACACAAAATCAAGAAAGAAATCCAAACACAAGGATGCTTGTAAGTTGTTTGTGCTTCCAAGAAATCCAAGAAAAAAATAGACCCCATTTCTGAGGATAGAGATTAAAATACAGCAAGACATGACAATTTTCTCAACACTGACGCATAAACTCAATAACATCAAAAACAGTACAATGGTATGTGGGGTTTTTGTTGGCTTTTTCTTTTGTTGTTTGTTTTGAACTTCAATCAAGGTATTTCTAAAACAAACATGAAGTGTGAAGGGCCAGGAATATACTAGAGACTTGAAAAGAATAAAGGGCTGTCATACCCTAATACCAACTTTAATGCTTTTCTAATTAAGATAGTGGGATAGTGAGATAGGAAGAGACTGATAAATTAAAAGCTGCAGAAAGACAGTTTTAAAGTAGAGAAACACTTCAGAGCAGTCGGTCCTTAAGGGAGAGATCCCAATTAGCAGGAGGTCACAGCACACAGGACTGGATCCCTACCTAACGCCATCCACACACAGAAACTTAGTCTATGCAAGCCATGGACTTGTTACAGGTGAAGCGCTAAAGCTTTGGAAGATAAAGTAGAATATCTTCATAATACTGGTTTAGGAAAGAGTGCCTTAAAACGAACATTAGCTTGAAAAGAAAAGACTGAAAAATTGTACTCTTCTGACTTGAAGAAGTCTCTCAGCAAAGAGACTATAATTACAATAGAAAGATAAGGCACAGAATGAGAAGGTATTTACCATAACCAGAAAATGGTTAAAATGATATACACGGACATATTTGGCATATACAACAAATGTGTATACTACATTTAGATGCAAAGTGGTATTAATAAGAAAATGAACAAAAGAATGGAATACAAAAAAATTTAAACTACAACAAACATAAAAAGCACTTATTAATACTCAGATGGTCAACAATGCTAAAAATACCAAATACTGACAAGAATGAAGATCAAAGACATCTTTACACAGCCAGCAAGAATGTAAAATAGTTTACTTAGTTTGACAGCATCTGGTAAAATGAAAGTCATACTTATCCAGAAACACAGTCATGCCACTCCTAGATTAAGTCTTAGTGCAGTATCCTAGTGTTTTATGTCAGTGTCAAAACTCAGAAACAACCACCATGCCTACTAGCAGTAAATGTCACAGGAGTGCAGTAGAACCCTGTAACAGACACTGCGCAACAATGAAAATGAGCTAACCACAGTGACAGATAATAACCAAGGTCATATAACAAACAAACAATAACGATTCTGAAAGACACAGCATACACTTAATATGATTCTATTTTTATAATGCTCCAACACTTACAAACTAAATTGAGAGTTTGAGGTGCAACAGAATTCCTTGACCCAGATGTTGTCAATGTAAACTTATTTTATTATCAGCTAAACACACATATAAGAATGATACATTTCACTACTTTCTAAAAGGCATAGGCCTGTGGGTTGAGACACAGCACACAGCCAAGACTTTCAACTACTTTAATAGAATAGTTTCTAGACTTGCTACTCAATACAGAGTTTTACGTTATCTTTTTGTTTTTGATTAAATGAAGGATATTACACATCCTCGTTTATATTTAACCACACTACAGTAAAGAGAAAACAGTGGTGATTTTTTTCAAGCATGCAAGTAACTGTGAGAGCCGTACAGATCTGACCTGGGAGTGCAGCTATATAATGGGAAGCTGGTTTTGAAGCTAAGTACACAACACAATTGCCTAGCTACAATTTAACCTTTTAGTAGTCATCAATTTCTATAAGCAAATGGAAGCCGGAATCAAGTTTGAAAATAGTTGTCTACTGCACACTACCAAAAATATTAAGGTATGGTAGCATCCACCACACAAAAACAAGTCTAGTTTCCCTCACGTAAATTTACACCTTCCAGAGAATTCTGGAAAATAAACAATTTTTGGAAAAGGAAAAATAAGGCCAAAAAGTCAGATACGCTGAAATGTAAATTTTTGTTCAAAACAAAACTTCCTGCCTGACTGCTCAAAAACAGATACAAAGATTTGTGTTAGTCAATACCATTGTAAAGCAATCTCTAAGCGCCCAGCAATTATGCTAGACCCTTGGTACTGTTGAGCTACACAGTGTCTCAAAATTTTTAGGAAATTTCAACTAACCGCAATAGGATTATACATCACCTTCTGCAGAGTAAAATTGTTCATCTGCCCTAGACACCAAGTCAGTAACTTTTGGGTCCCTTTTCCCTCTCCCATCCTGTATTTTGCTTCTACAGCCTCTACTGGCAATAACAGGCATTTGTACCATTTACTGAACCCCTTATGCTTTCTACATATTTATACTGCAGAAACTGAGTAGGCCTTCTAATGAGGGGACTCAGTCACTGAATAAATAGGTACCTTGCCCAAGGTCAGACTACTGGGTGGGGAGCTATTTAAGAAAAACTCTGACAGAAGCCCATGCTCTTGATCCTATGCTGGTCTTCACACCATGAAAACTGTTCCTGATCACCGACCACCTCACTATGAGATTCCAGGTCCCCTGTGAGTTAATCCTTGCCTTTCTTCAGTAACTGCATACTCACAGGACATTAAGACACGGATGAAGAAACATTTAAGGAAACCTATGGCTTTACAACTAAGTATATCGAAGTTGAAAGCGGTGGTTATTTTGGTCATGACTATGATGGTCAGTACTAAACAAGTCTCCCCCAGAAAGATTTTCCTACCACACATCTTATACAGTAAGCATTTGCTGAAGCCATACTATATGCCGACATCCAATAGCATTCAACTGAAGGTAACACTCTTTCATTTCAACAAATACGTGAGGAAATGCATGTACTGAGGAAGGGATTCAGATGTGAAACTTCGGGCCTTAATTTTATTATATAAACATAAGGGTGTCAGTTCTAATATGTGACAAGTGCTACAGTAACCATGTGAACAAGATGTTCTGGAAACACAGAGCAGTTAAAGTGTGTCTTTCAGACTGGATAAAAAAACGACTGGGATTTTGACAGACTGTATTCAAGGCCCGTATTACAAGTGTGCTATGAAGTCTTGAATTTATGTTTTCACTTCTAGGCAACCTGTGGGTCCTTCCCCTAAACTGTGGCTCACAAAAACCTCACCCTTCAGGAAGTAAATAGTCCAATGACATCATTCATGTACTTCCAAGGACAGTGTGAACAGTTAACATCCACACCTCTGTGTGGAAACATCGAACCTTTATTGAAATAAATACTCATGTAGTTTCTTGGTTCCTTGAGCACCGGTACTGTCTTCTACTAGCCAATCCTTATCATATTTCAAAACTAGGATGAGATGCAGATCTTCTTCTGGAAATTTTGTCAGAAATTCCATCCCATGTGGCCAAGCAATCAACTCAAGAACAAAACTCCAAGTTGGCAATCATCTTTTGCTCCTTTTATTTGAACTATAGATAGATGTCCCCATCTCCAAAAAGTTACCTGTTTTCGTGCACACATGCAAACGCCATTAGTGAGCAAACATTAGCACAGGAAAAGCTAACGAGTTTCCGACGTTAAGACTTGAAGGCCACAACCGCCCGCTCCTCCCATTAAATTGCACTCATTTCTTTCGGAAGTTTGACAGGGTGGACTGCAGAACCCTCACTACCGAAACTGCATCCGGCCCCACGGTAGTCACTACCTCCCAAGCCAGTGCTTGGATGCTGAGCTGAAGGTTCAACATACAAAGCCAAGGAGCGGGCAACACACGGGAAGGGCTGTGGGGGTGAAGTCCTCGTGCCACTCGGGACAGGCGGGCGTTTCATCTCCTAAACCAACTTCCCGTTTTCTCCCTCTTACCTTATACACTTTCCCAAAGGCTCCGTCGCCCAGTTCTCCGATAATCTCCCAAAACTCTTCGGGGTTCAGGTCCCTCTTCACGTGTTCGTACTGTTTCTTCTTCTTCTCGCTCCCCAACTTGAAGATCTTACGGAAATTGAAGAAGGACATTTTTTCCAGCCCAACAGAGCCCCCTTGCACTCAAAGGGCTAGAAACAATAAAAAAGGCAAAGTTTGTGGCGCGTCGTCCTCCCGCGCGAGCCCGGGGTCCGGGCCGCTCCCGCCGGGCGCTCCCCGGAGAAGGCGGGGCGCCGACCGGGCTCCGGCCCCGGAGGGGGGCGCGCGGCCGCTGCGAGCCGGGACGGGCCGAGCGGCGCGGTGGGCACCTCGCTCGCGGACCCCCGGAGGCTGCACCTGCCCCGGCGCTCGTCCCCGCCCAGCACCGGGTCGCACCGGTCCGAGCGGCTCGGACGCCCGCGGCCCGCGGCGCCTTAGGCCCGTGTCACCGTGCGTCTCCCGGGGCGGCGGCCGCTCCGGGCCCGGGAAGCTGCCGGCGCCCGCCAGGCGCGCAGCGGTGAAGCCGAGCTCTCCCTCCGGGACCCCGCGTCTATTCCGAAGCGTCCGCTCCCGCTGCGCGACGCCCGCGCGTCCCCTCGGCTCTGGGGCGCCGCCGCCTCGCTCGTCGCCTCTGCCCACACAGCCTCGGCCCGCAGCGCGCACGGACGCCGACGCCGACTCGCGGCGCGCCCGAGCTCCGCGGCCGCGCGCGCGCGCGCTCGCCCGCCCGGTGACGCGCCCCGCTCACCGCGCGCTCGCGAGGGCGTACCCTCTGGCCCCGCGCACGCGCGTTGGGTCCGCAGGGCCGGCGGCTGGGCGGCTCGCTGGCGCCTGCGGCAGGAGGTGTGGTGGATGCTTGAGCGCTTCCATCCGCCGCCGAGTGTCTCACGTTGACCTCGCCTAGCCGGAGCAGGGTGGCTGCACAGCGTCGCTAGCGAGGTCTCCTTAGGCGCGACCCTGTTGATTGCGGTGGCGGATGTTGCCTCATTCTGCACAGGGGGAGGCGGGAAGGCAGGCTATGCTTGTTGGTGCCTGAGAGTGGACTGTTTCCGCTTCAGGACCCGTGCAAGAGTCCAGTGAGAGGGAGAGCCGGGAGCCTGGGCTTTGAGCCACAGTTCAGTGACTTTGAATAGAGCATCAGATGATCCCCATAGTCCTTACTGGAAGGTTGTGGCATAGATCAAAAGAGACAATAAAAGGAAACCCTTTGCACGGGGCCTGCACCAGCAAGTACTCAATCTTAGCTCTGCGCAGTATGAGGGTAGTGTAGACGTCGGTAGTAAAAAGATTGTTTAAAGGGTAGGTGTGGTGGAACCCTGGGGAAGGTGCCAAAGGAAGATCACGAGTTCGAGACCAGCCTGAGCTACATAAAAGTAAAAAGGAAATTGTTTAAACTTGATTCTGGAGTGGCGACACTCCCCTAAGGATAACCTCTGGGTCACGGCGACTGCCAGAAAACTGGTGCCGCCCTTCCGGAGTCTCACCTGAGCTAATCCAGCCGGGGATTCCAGATTTGCTGGGGCTTTGTGGGTGTTACCTGGAGTCTGTCAAACAATTTACCTTCCCCTCCTCCACCTGACAGAAGCCCTTTCCGGTCAGAGGCGGGGTCACCCACCAAGGTGTCCAAGTGCTGGGCCACATTCCAGGGTAGGAGTAGAAAGTAGACCAGGAAATGAGTGAATGAACCACAAGAAAACGTTTTCAAATTAAACTAGTAGACCAGACAAACGATGAAGCCTATGAATACAAAGGGGAAAATAGTAAGCGCTTAAATTTGGGGCTGGAGGGGTAGCGCAGCTGTTAAGAGCTTTTGCTCTAAACTACGTTTTGGTTTTTTTTTCAAGATATTTTATGTATAATTGATATACACTGGATGGCATACGTTAAAAATATACACTCATGTATTTAAAGTTACACACACCATGAAAATGACCTAGTCTGTTTGAGTACTATTTATGGAGAAAAGGAAGAAAGGTATAAAGAATAAAAGAAAAAGTACTACTACAATTCCACCAGCCAGACATAATCACTGGTAAGATTTTCTTGTATTTTCAAACAGGATTTTTTTTCATGGATTAATTTTACATTTTTATATTAATTAGATTATACACTGTATAAAGATGTGTGTCTAGCACCTGTAGGGTCTAGTATAACCTGTATTGTGCTGTTCCATAAAGACATGTTTGGATCGTTTACAATATTTCAGACACCTTTGTACACTAATCCGAATGGGGCTATTTCCTTAGTGCAAAGCACCCGGAGCAGGTTCAGGTGAAAGGATAGAGCTCTTCTTCTTGTTCAGAATAGGAGAGGCTTTCTTGGCTTCCCAGGAAATTACATACATCCATGTTAAATCTTAAGAAATAAAAGTTAGACATGACGACTTATACCTGTAATTCCAGCATTCCTGAGGCTGAGGCAGGAGGCTCACAATGAATTCCAGGCCATCTATGACATATAGTGGGTTCTAGTTTCAGCCTGACCCACAGTGTAAGAGTCCACCTCAAAAAGAAAATACAGAAATTATAATCTAAGAAGCCATCTATACTTCCCTCCTTTTGAATTCTTCCTTGGTCGGATTCATTCCTGTTAAAAAGCTAAAGCTGGGCTAGGGAGATAGTGCCGTGGGGAAAGTACTGTTCACATGTTTGAGGACCTGGGTTCAGCCATGTAAAAGCCAAGCAGAGCACCTTTATAACCCCAATGCAGGGGGTTGCAGGGACAGACTGGTCCCAGGGACTCTCTGGCCAGCCTAGCCTAGACCTCAAACGCCAGGTTGAATGAGATAAACTATCTCAAAAAACTAAGGTAGGGAGTAAGAGAAGAAAACATCTGACACTGGCCTCTGCCTCCACATGCATACTCACGCACACAGCTATGACTGTAATAGTAGATATATTCAGTATATCCCTGACACAGACTATAGCTATGACTTCGTGAATATGTACCTATGTCCAAACTCTTCCTTAGCTACGAGCAGATTTATAAGGGCCAATCATACTTCAATAAAGTGCTTTCTAAAAAAAAAAAAAAAAAAAAAAAATACAAACAAACCAAAAAACGGCCAGAATGGTAGAGAAGATGGCCGGAAGACAAGGAGGAAGAACAAAGCCCAGGGAGGTAAATCTCATCTGTAGCTCCTCTAATAAAGGTGTCTGTTGCTCTGTGTTTAAAACGCAAAAACACTAAGCAAAGGAAAATTTCAGGTTATCTTAACAACCATAAATAGTCTCATAAGTTATTTTTTCCATATATTATGAAAAAAAAAAAATAAGTGGACCTCTTAAGAAAATGTTTTAAAATTAAGTAATAGGCATGGCCAAAAGATGCTAAGCCTATGGGCACGAAGTAACTTGAAGTGGAGATTGTAAAAAGCTCTAAAATTGGGGACTGGAAAGATGGCTTGGCAGTTGAGAGCGTTCATTGTTTGGAGAAGACCCAGGTCCAGTTGCCAGCACTTACCTAGTAATGCCCAATGTTCCATAGGTCCAGTTCCAGGAGATTTGACAAGTCTTCTGACCTCTATCAGCACAAAGCAGGCTCAAGGTATACGGCACATACAGTCAAAACACTCACCATATACAAAATAAACCTGATTTTTAGGAAGTTCTAAAATGCCATTGCAAAGCCAAAAGTGATTTTTAAAAACCATACTTCTAATCTTCGACTCAGGAGGTTGAGGCAGGATGACTAAGAATCCAAGATCAGCCAGGGTTAATTAGTGGAATCCTGACACCACCACCACCATCACACAAAAGCCTTCAAAACATAACAGGGCCAGTGCACATATGAACTCGGAGACTAGGCACAGAGCTTCCTTGTCTCTGCACCAGTTGGAGTCCCAGAGCAGAAAGGAGAAGTGGACCTATGCCCCCATCTGTACCCCAAAACCAATCTCCAACTGATCCACCAGCAAATGAAAATGTAGTTCCTCCAAGGGAGTCTCAGAGAAGAAACAGACTTCTCATAGGGGTAGACCACGTGCCCGGCAATAGATGACCAATGAAAAATGGTGGTATCTTTAGAGGTTCCCGAACTCATTATGTCTGTCAGGTTGGGGTTTTTTATTTTTTAGGCTGGGGGCAATGCTTTCTTATTGTTTTTATTCTGCTTTATTTATATTTTTCTTCTCTCTTTTTACCCTTCAGGTCCTCTCTGTATATATTATGGTTTCTAGTTTAGTGTATTTTATAGGACCACTAAACATACAAATGAGTAAGTCTCTTTCTTATGTCTTCTCTTGGGCTCTTCCCTTCTGTTTGTTTTGTCCAACCCCCCATATGTTAGTTTTGGTTTATCATATTATATTTTATTTTATCTTATTGTTATCCTATAGAAGCCTGTTTGTTTCCTAACGGCAGACAGAAAGGGGTGAATCCAGGTGGGAGGGAAGAGGGGAGGAGCTGGGGGCAGTAGAGGGCGGGGAAACTGTTATCAGGATATATTATGTAAGAAAAAAAATCAATTTCCAATAAAAGAAAAAAATTTTAAAGTTTAAAAGGAAAAAGAAGTTTATTTAACATATAGTAAGTGCTCAGTAGACAGCAGACCCTAAGTAGTTTATATATATATATATCATCTTTAAACACTGTTATTAATCAATCTCTCTGCTTTCAGGGGCTGGCTAGAGTCCCATGTCTACTTAGGTCATAATTTATTGAACACCTCCCCGTTGGTGGCATTCAGGTGGTTCCCAGTGTTTGTCAGCATAAATACTCGTACAGTAGCGGGCAGATATAAGCATTGTTGTGTGTTCTTCTGATTGCTTTCCCTGAAGATACAGTCCAAAAAGTAGAATTGATAAAACTACGTTAAAGTGATTGCCTCAACTGCCAAACTAGCCTTGGGAAGAATGGCTTGTTTTGTGCAGTGTGGATTTACTGATACAAATCTGATTGATGAATTATAAGCCTCAAGAGTTTTGATTTTACAGGGTTGCTGGGAATGTGAGCAGAGTCCACAGCAGGCCACTGCTGGGACAGAAATTAGAAACTTAGTCTGCAGAGTCTGGCTGGTTGAGATGAAAATACCTGGCAAGGGGCTGGAGAGATCACTCAGTGGTTAAGAACTGTCTTCCAGAGGTCCTGAGTTCAATTCCCATCAACCACAGGGTGGCTCACAACCATCTGGAACCCAATGTTCTCTTTGGGTATGTCTGACAGCTACAGTGTACTCATATAAATAAAAGATTTTTTTAAAAAAAGGAAAGAAAAAAACTTTAAAAAAAAAAAAAGAAAGAAAGAAAGAAAAAGAAAATACCCCATAAATGCCATGTGGCTCCATGATGCCAGCCATAGGGAGGGTTGGTGGTTCTTTAGTGGGAATTGTGACAATAACCGCAGGGGGCGATTGAAGGGAATGTGAACAGAGTTCATGACAGAGAGTAACAGGAGGGCGGCCACTGTCAGGGACAGTGAGTAGCTGGGGGTAGTGTGGCGTGGCTCACTGGAACCTATTGCCACTTTTATAATATTGACTGCTATACCCTATTGATGAGATGAACAAGTCTGACCTACTTTGGAGATGTGTTCATAGAGCTAAATAATAGTTTAGACATTTCCACCTCGAAGTTGTAGGGCCACGGGAATTATCTGGTGGCTCTGGATGAGATGCCATTCAGGATGATCCAGATTTTCTGTTAATAAACTAGTCTATCTACATGTTTGTTATTTATAATCAAAGTCTGACTTTCCTGAATTTTCGGAACTTAAGTAAAGTTTAACCAGTCATCAGGTATTCACTCAGTATAAAATTTTGAGCTCCATTTTAACCTCACTGAGGAGACTAGTAATTTACCCAATAACTCTGATAAGAAGGATGTCATTAAAAATAGACACTTAGCATACACTGAGTGCTTCCTACACAGCTGGCCCTTGCTAAGTGGTTTGTGGCCGTCACCTCATTTTAACCCCATACCAAAGCTGATAGGTAGTTGCTAAAATAATCTCTGTGTTAAAGGGAGAGAAACTGGAACCGAGCACTCACTTCTCATGGATACTAATGGCAACTGCGTTTGAGTGCGGGTCTCGAAAAACCTAACTACCTAACATTTAGCTACTCCACAGAGCTACTCTCCCTGGCCTCGCTATGCTTTGTGATAACTTTCTCTGACTATTATTGTCAGTCTGCTTTCTCCTTCCTTACCTCACAAAGACAAGCTCCGCTCACAGCCTCAACTTTGTCCGCTCCCAAGCACGTAAACTTGTGAGCGTGCATCCACGGTCACTTCCGTGTTTATGTGCGTACAACCGCAGCATGAGTATGTAAAAGTATGTATGTGTAGTAATGTGTGTATATGTGTATTGTATAAATATATACAGATGTGCGAGTAGCTGTGGGGGGGGGTTGCACAGGAACATTGTAAGTCAGCACGTGTGTCAGGATGCATATATGTTTCTGTGTTCAGAGTAGAAGCTCTTTGAGAGTAGGGACTGGGCCAACAATCTCATCCTTGAACTCCTTAAGTCTAGCCCAGTGTCTTCCGATTGCATAAACTTTTCTTGAATGAATGTGTTAAGGTGATTTTATATATATATAGAAAGTACACATTCATTCCTTTCCACTTGCACAATTCTAATTTAGACAGTAAGTTTACCAAGTCAGTTGACATTTCAGAGGTAGCAAAGTCTTCTGAGGTATTCTGTGGTATAAATACATTTTTCCATCTTTGGGTATTCTATTTCTGGAAAGGAATTTTACAAGTGTTTTGTTTTGTTTTTTTTTTTTAAAGATACCTGCAACTACGGCAATTAATCTCCTTAAACAGATTTGTGTGTGTGTCGTTCAGAGTATTCCAAATGGGAAATTCGGTCATTTTCTCTGTTTTAAACATGAAAGAGAAGTAAACAATCACCTGCTTTAAACATTTTCTGTTAAAAAAAGAAAGAAAGAGAGATAGAAAGGAACAGATTCTAAAAATATCCTTAGCTCCAATTCGTCTCTCTGCGTCACAGGGAATTGTTATATACCCACCCCCTTCTGGTTCCTCCTCACTTCTGCTAAAATGAATCATGAACATGAGGCAGTGTAATGAGATAGAGTAACACGTGAAAGCCTTGGAAAACACAGAAAATGAAAGCAATTTATAAGTGGCACCCAAATTCTGTTTAAAAACCTAGACCCACCTCATCCTGAACACTTTTGAATGCAGACTGAGTACCAGGATGCTTGTGATGGTTTGTTTATGTTTAGCTCAGGGAGTGGCACTATTGGAGGTGTGGCCTTGTTGGAGTAGGTATGTCACTGAGGGTGTGGGCTTTAAGACCCTCATTCTAGCTGCCTGGAAGTCAGTCTTCCACTAGCAGCCTTCAGATGAAGATGTAGAACTCTCAGCTCCTCCTGCACCATGCCTGCCTGGATGCTGCCAGGCTCCTGTCTTGATGATAATGGACTGAACCTCTGAACCTGTAAGCCAACCTCAATTAAGTGTTGTCCTTATAAGAGTTGCCTTGGTCATGGTGTCTGTTCACGGCAGTAAAACCCTAACTAAGACAATGCTCAATATTGAATTTTCCTTATTCTGACATTGGCCAAGTGAGAGTAATCCAGGAGTAGAAGCCACTAGCAACCATCCTTCCAGGGCCACTGAAAGTTGCTATGATGCTGGGTATGTAGCTCAGTAGTAGAGCATTTACCTACTATGATAAGCCTCAGGATGTTTTGTTTCGTTTAAGATTTATGCTATTTTATGTTATCTTAGATGAGCAGTTGTTTGAGTCACAGGTATATGTGTGCTTGTCCCGGTCTCTGTAGAGGTCAGAAGAGAACATCTGATCCTCTAGAACAGGACTTATGGATGGCTGTGAGCCAGCATGGAGGTTCTGAGAACTGAACCTGGATCTTTTGCAAGAACAAGTGCTCCTAACTGCTGAGCCACCTCTCCAGCCCCATCTCTCCTTTGTATGTACTGTATTTGTTCTGTGTTCTGTGTTAGATGTGACAGTTCAATCGTTCTCTTAAAATTATTTGCCCTCAAAGCCATACAAAGGTCAAGAAGGGGGATTATACATGGGAAGAGTTGGGAGTGAAGCTTGGGATGAAAGTGAAAAGTAAAAAATTCATTGTATGAAACTCTGGAAAAAATTCATTTTAAAAATTACTTTGGAGGCAGGGCCTAATAATGTAGCCCCAGCTAACCTGGTCATGATGTAGACCAGACAGGCCTCAAACTCACAGAGATCCTCCTGCCTCTACCTCCCAAGTGCTGGGGCTAAAGAAATGCACCAGTACAAAACACAGTGTAACGGCACGTGTGACCATGCTTACCTAATAAAAATAGCTTTAAAGTACTTGTCCTGTTGCTGAGCTGCTCTGAGCCACCAGGCAAGGTCACACCCTCCTCTCTTAGGGACTGTACATTGCACCTTCAGCACACGTGGCTTCCGGGGGCTGAAGCAGCTCAGAAGGACAGGACAGCATCACTGCTGAGGTCAGATCTTCTGTGGCATCACCACAGTAAATACACGATCTCTGAGGGCTTTTGTGGCCATACAATTTTATCTCCATCCTGCCCACATGTTTGATTGCTTTCTGTGTTAGTAAAGTGACCGCGTTCCATTTTTTTATGACATAATTATGACTGGCCACTGAATAAGTGCAGTGATAAGTTCCAGAAAGAAGTACAGCTGGTAAAATTCACATACACACACACACACACACACACAAATCCCATCCTCCCACTGAAAAGTATTTTGGGGTAGCCCTTAAGCCATTTACATAATGAGATGGGCAATTTTTTGCATGGGAAATTTACATAGCGAGACTGGGCTCTGAGGGAAGAGAGGGAGATGTTTTAAAAGTAGTATGGAAGTCTATCTTCCAGAAGACGTACTCAGGTTTTTTCTACATGTTATCATAACAGTTTCCTCCTAGATTAAATAAGTCCTTCCTTCAGGAATGCTCCTTAAACCAGAAGGTAAACAATTCAAAACAGCTTCAGGAAGTCCCTGAAACTAACCAGATTCACTAGGCCCCACCCTCCCTTCTATTGAAACAATAAAAGCTGGGAAACGCCCCCCCCCCCCAGGTGATAAAGGTACAGATGCCTGGAAGAGGTTGAAACTAACTCACAGGCCTTGCAGTGTTCCAGGTTCCCACCTTTGTGAGCTGTCACCCATGCTGGGTGGGCTTTGATGATGCAGCTGTCTTTGAGTCATTTCTCCTCCTGTAAGGGACTCTTCATCCATCTTCCTGTAAGTGACCCCAATACAGGTCATTGGTTCACCAAGTTAGACTTGGTGGTGTCTGTGGTGAGTAGATTTGTATTGTCTCCCTAGGGCAAGTTTTGTCACACAACACCATGGTTAAGCTAGAGCTTTCTAAATCTTTCCTGCTACAGTACACTCCTCCCCTCTCCTGTTCCAGTTGCCTAGGACCCAGTACCTCCTGTACAATTCTGATTCACAAAACTGCTACAGCAATTACAAAGCACAGTCTGAGCCTTGATGACTGGCACAGTCTCAAGACAGTGCCTCGGTGTCTGGCAAATCACAGACTTTTCTATCTCCATGGTACGTGTTTCGTGTTGCTATGTGAAGCAGCTAACCAACTCCGTAAAATGGACATCACTAACTATAACGAGTCAAATGGCTTGTGAGTAAAGATCTAGTTGACTTAAAAACTATATATTTCAAAACCGACTATTTCCAAATCCCCATTTATTCATTCACCCAAACAGATAATCAGTTTTTCATGGTGTGCCAGACAGGGTCATCCAAAATCAAAATAAACCAAAAAGTTCTTACATTCACATGAAACTTACATGCCGGTGATTACACAGGATTTTACTGACTCTCCCCTAGGTGGGGGGATGGTTTCCCATGCTTTCAACATCCCTTTGAACATCTGGTAACTTCTAGAGCCGGTTTTGGTTGTCATGGCTAGGAGACAGGGAACTACCAGCATCTGCTGGGTACAGGCCAGGGATGTTGCTAACCTGTCTACGAGCACAGAATAAACAGCTCAAGAGAGTGTTAGTGTTTGAAGATGGTAGCTACCCCTGAAGGACCAGTGACTGCAAGAGGACCTAAGAAGGTTCCTTGGTGCCAACTGAACACATGAGATTAATATGTAAAAAGTCACAGAACCGTACGTTTGTGTTTTCTACATATTTTAGCGTATAGTCCCCACAGTCTTCGAAAGTCCTACCAGAAAGGAAGTAGGGTCTATGTGCCCTCCTCTTGCAGCTTGGATCTACGACTGTTTAACCAACAGGAAGCAGCAGGCACAATGATGCGTGGGTTTCCAGAGCCAGGACTTCTGAGGTTAGCAGTTCCGAGCCAGTAAAACGACTCAGGAGATGAAGATGCTCATTGCCGAGCCTGAAAACCTGACTTCGTTCCCCAGAACCCACACGGTGGAAGGAGAGAACCACCTCCCGCCAATTATCCTCTGACCTCCACATGCATGCTAAGGCACGTGTGATTGAACACATACACATTCACACATAGTAAATCAATGTTCAAAGAAAAATTAACAGTTCCAGCTCCTGGTACTTAAGGGAGACACCCACTGCCATACCTGGTGAACCCCAAGAAGCCCTTCGAGAAATCCACATGGAGGCCCATTTCCTGGGTCATGACTGAACCCCCCAGACGGCTCCCATCACCTTGCCAGCCAGGGGAATGTGCGAATCTAAAGTGGATCTTCCAGCTGCTACACAAACTTCCCTTCCTGACACCTCTGTGCAGGAAAGATACAAACATCTGCTGGGCTATGCCCAAATTACTGGTTGAAGAGCTAAATTAACTACTGCTGCTAAGTTAAGCCACTAGATCTTCAGGAAGTTTGGTAGGCAACAGTGTGCAACCGGAAGCATGTTAAGTTAAAAACATTTTCTTGTTCTTTTTTTTTTCTTGTTGTGTTTTAATTGTTATTATTTTATTCAGTTGGCCTCGAGTTCATGATCCTCCTCCCACTTTCAGCAAATCCTACCCGTGTGAGTCACCACGACCACCATTAAAAACATTTTTTAAAGGAACTCTAAGTGCTGGAGAGATGGCTCAGCAGTTAACCTGAGTTCAGTTCCCATAATCCACATCAAGTGGCTCACAACTCCCTAAATATACACTAATGTAAAGTTCTGTGTCTCTCTGGGTTAAATCCTCAGACTTGGGGTAGTCAGGGAAAAGTACATATTTGTGCAGGTTTTATTTTGTTTAAGTTATACCCCTACTCTAAGAACTTTTAAAACTTCTACTTACTTTTAAGGATAAATATTGCCCAGACACATGATATAACGTTAGATTACCTTTACAAATAATCACAGATTCCTTTAACATATGACTGCCATTTAGAATTACTTATCAAATTCCTCTTCCTTAAAAACTCAGCAAAAAGGGCTGGAGAGATGGCTCAGAGGTTAAGAGCACTGACTTTTTTCACAGGTCCGGAGTTCAATTCCCAGCAGCCACATGGTGGCTCACAACCATCTGTAATGAGATCTGATGCCCTCTTCTGGTGTGTCTGAAGTTAGTGATAGTGTATTCATATAAAATAAACAAAAAAATTCTTTTTAAAAACTCAGCAAAAAGAAGCCAAGGAGACAGCTTGGTTAGTAAACAAACTTCTTCCATAAAGTGCAGGTGTGTGTGCGTACACACACACACATACACACACACACACACACACACACACACACACACACACGGGGGGGGGGGAGTGGGAGGTGAATATGATCAGCAGACGTTATATGAACTATGGAATTCTCAAAAACTTAAACTATTGTATTTAAAAGCCATGTTCCTTGAGCACAGCAAGATTAGAGGAAGGAAACCACAGGGTCCAAGCATAGCTTTGGGAAGGCTAAGGCACACCTCTGGGTGCCTCAGTTATGGTCACTCTTCGGCCCCTCAGACCCTCTTGATAGAACCTTCCTTCAAAATGTCCTTCTCCATCCAGTTTTACGTTTGTTTGCAAGACGGTCTTGTGTAACACAGGTTGGCCTCAAACTTGCTGTGTAGTCAAGGATTGCACGGAATTCCTTCTCCCCCCTCATTCACCTCCGGGGAGCTGAGACTACAGATGACCCGGTACTCCCTTCTCAGTGCTCCCCTCTGGTGCTCCCCTCTCACCTCAGCCTTGTTTCCTCCACTCTCCCTGGTTCCTGGGACACCTTGGTTTCCCCCCCAGGTCTGACCCGCGGTGACCCGGACCTGATAACTGGATCCGGCTTTAGATCTCTTTGAACCTTTGCGTCCAAAGTATGCTGATTCTAATCTCCCCCAGTAACCAGCTGTAGTAGGAATTCTGGTTTCTAGATTTCCCTTCAATTTATAGAATAAGCATTTGCTTGGCTTCTGTAGGCCTTGCAAAACCACACCATGAAGGGGATCCAAGTGGGCCTGAAATTCATCTGTCTGTCAGGCTGAACGGCCAGAGTCCCGCGACGACCCAGACAGTCCCCTTTTGCTGGCTTTCACAGGGTTAACGTCCTGCTCCAGGCATCCCAGAACATCCAGGATGCAGGGCTTCTCCTGTTCCAGGACGGCCTTACCTGTGGCCAGTTTTACTGAGTAATTCGCACGTTTCTTCTCTATCCTCCAGATTTGACTGACGGCCTGTTCTGACTGGCTTTTTCTTCTGAGCCAGAGCCCATCCCTCCCATTCAACCGTAAACGCGCCCTGCGGGCTGTGGTAGGAGGCTCATTTCATTCTGCCCCACCTGGACTTTGTAGCCTGTTACTAGCAGTCGCTAGGCACGCCCAAATACCAGACTGAATTTAAATCCTATCGCTCTGTAGTTCAATGTGAAAAACAGTCTTTTTTAAAAGCCTATGGATGCGTTTGTTTTGTTTTTCTGAAAGGCAGGTTAACCTGGGAACTCCTCTGTATTGAAGTGTAACACTGAATCCCTGAGCCTTCTGCCTCCACCTCTTCAGTGCTGTGTCACACTTGATTGCTTTGTTGTTGCTGAGGCAGTCTCTCTAGGTAGCTCTGACAGCCCTGGTACTCATACTGTAGACCAGGCTGGCCTAGAACTCAGAAGCCTGGCTCTGCCTCCCAAGAGTTTGGATTAAAGATGTATGCTGTCACTGCCCAATTTAAAGAGACAGCCTAAAATAATTCTGACACATATATCTTGCCTTTACACATGTGCGAGTGTGTATATACATATGTGTGTGCACGTTAATGTGTAGGCACGTGTAGGTCAGAGATCAATCAACTTCCACCATTTTCCGAGACAAGATCTCCAACTGAATCTGAGTTCACTAATTTGAGCACATATTTCACCAAAGATAATATATAGAGAAGGCACATATATTCAAATATCCTCCAGGGCAAGTTAAACCCGATATGAAACACTATTACCCATCTACCATAGTGACAGAGTTTTAAAATACACTCCCCAGTACGTATTAGCGAAGGAAGCAGAAGAAGTGGACCAACTCTTCCCCACTGCTGGGTAGAGTAGCAGGTAGCAGCCTGACAGTTTCATAGAAAACTAAATATATGTGCACCATATGCTCCTGTTATTCCACTTCTACTTGTGCTGAAGAGGAGAGATGTACGGCCATATGAAGGTTTGCCTCTGAATGTTCATATTAGCTGGAAAGACCCCTGCTAGTCACCAACAAGACATGGATAAAGAATGCCAGACGGTGGTGGCACATGCCCTTAAACCCCGCATTCAGGAGGAAGAGGTTTCTGAATTTAAGGCTAGCTTGGTCTACAAAGAGAGATCCAAGACATCCATGGCTAGCCATTGCTACATAGTGAGACCCTGTCTTGAAAAACCAAAAAAAAAAAGGCAAAATTTTAAAAAAGTTGTGGTATGCTCATAAAAAGGAGTACTACTTGGCAATGCAAAAGAATGAGTTATAGAACCCCACAATAATATAAATGATTCTCAAAAGATTATTGTGCATGAAAAAGCCAGACCCTCCTGCCTAAAAGAGTCCAGCCTGTTCGTACAGGAAATGAAGATTAAAATACAAGGCAGAGTGAGTAAAAGCAGAGACTGGTGTTGACTAGAGAGGAGGGGGAAATGAAGACTTCCCAGAGGTGTGTGGGAAGCTTGGAGTGACAATAATGTCTGGTGATTGTGGTGACAGATTGGCAGAGGTCAAGGCATCCATCGCGATACATCTCAACTGTGTGTAACCTCGGAGTTAATTCTACCTCAACGGAAATGAAAGGTACTTTCTAACATTGTCTTCTTAGCAGTAAAAGCAATCATAATTCTCTTGTATCTGGCTCACAGTCCACTGACAGGTTTAACCCGAATGGCTTCTACTGCCCTAGGATGGCCACTTACAATCCCCAGTCTTTCTGTTGCTGTTGGGATTTGTTTGCTCTGTTCTGAAACGTGTTCTGTCTCTGAAGGTGGTCTTGTTTTTGTAATACTCCTACCTCGGCTTCTTAAATTCTGGGTGCACAGGTATGAATGCATTACTATAGTCTGCTAGGCAATCACTGTTCTTTGAAATGGACAAATACAATAGACACCTTTTTTCCCTTGTTATGAGATAAGACACCATGAAAACATCTTGAAAAGAAGTCCCCTGTTTCTGAGTCTAACCAACACCGACAAACCACTTTATTAGTTCTTATAACTTTAGCTGCACAGATAGTTCACTGACCTGCAGACGTTTCTCTTCTGATCAGAATTCTCTGAGCTTTTCACCCGCATGAGCAGTGACTCTCTTCCAAGTCCTGCGCTCCCACTGAGCCTCTGCTTTACCATCCTGATCCTAATCCTGGCTTGTGCATTTCAAATGTTAGCTGGTTCTTGGAACAGCAAGAATTAGGGAATTATTAGGGGATAAAGACTGCTTTGAAACCAAGTATTGCTGCCGCCTAGCACCAGAACCAATCCTGCTGAACCAGCAGCCTCAGAAGTCCTTGTTCCCTTTCCTTTGTCTGCCTCTCAAGCTGTGTGATCTGGTTTCCCTAAGGGAGGCTGTGTTCCATTCTGTTTTGATAGTATCCTGATCATCCAGATCCGCCCAGTCTCAATGCGGTAGGCTGCTGCAAAGCCACCCAGCTGTGTTCTTTCCAAACCACTCACCTCTTTCTTGAGCTAGCAAGGCGAACTGGCTCAATTATTAATATAAAAAGCACTGTAAGACAGTGTGCTTCCTTGCTTCAGGGGGGACAGCAGATTTTATTAAAGACTGAGGTTTCTGCAAGGAACAATTCAATAGCCTCTTAATTCCCAAGAGCTTGAGGCAAATTAACCAGAGGATTTTAAAACCCCTTTACCAAGAATTTTTAACAATGAATGAAAGCATGGTTTAAAAACTGAACTCACGTGCACGCGCGCGCGCACACACACACACACACACACACACACACACACACACAAGAACAAAACAAAACACAGTGAAATTTCTGGTACAGGTGATATTGTTGTCTTTTTTTTAATTGTCTTAGCACAAATTAAGCTAAGAAAGATCTGCAGATTGTTCTGTTATCGAGGTTTTTTTTTTTTTTTTTTTTTTTTTTTATCGGCATTGGGGATTGAACCCAGGACCTTGACTAGTGTTCTAATACCAAGGCACACTCGTAGCTTAAGGCTAGTGATGAAATGACATTGGTCAGTACTTTAATATGGGCAGCCAAGGCCAAGTGAAAGCAAGGTCAAATCCCAGAGCTGTTCTTAGCTGTATTTGGTGGTTCTGAAAGCTGTAAGAGAAATTATGATAAATTTAAATCGTCATTAGCCTAAAGGGGGGGGGGTGTTGTTACAGAAATGGTGCGCCAGTCTGTTCCACTTTAGAACTCTTCAAAACTGCCAAGTGAGGACTCACTTTCTAGGCTACATCCACTTCCTTGAACAAGTTCCGAATAGCTGAATGATGCCAAGGTCTATCAAGGACCTGGGAATCTCAGTGGGGTTTGCTGAGGCCTTCCTGTGTTGAGACTGTTCTGTGCTGAGACACAGTCTCTGCCCAATCCTGTTTTCCTCCTTCCCCTTTCTACAGAGATGAAACCCAGAAGCACTAACCAATACCCTACAGCCCATTCATTCCTTTATCCCAAAACCGTCTTCTCCAAACTTTTAGTGAGAGGTCAGAATCCTGCTCCCCTGAGACTGTTTCCTCAACAAATAATTACTATCACCTAGATATCTTTCAGAACCATCCCATAAATCTTCATCTTCCGAAACATTTACATATCCTTTGATCTCCCCCCTTCCTTCTTACACCCCCCACCCCGCTGCCACTTCCCTCTCTGCCTAAGCATTACTTTTTATATAAACAAGAGTTGTATTACCACTGTGACCAAACATGTTCCAAGAGCTTAGGGGAGAAAGGGTCCGTTTCACTTGTGATTTGGGGAGAGACGATCTGTGGTGGTTTGGAAGGCATGGTCATGCGAAGCTTCTTGCTCTGGTCTCAGTAGACCAGGCAGCATGAATGGGAAAATATTCACAGAAACTGAACTCGCTCTGCCCTCTTCCTTTTCTTCACAACAGGACCTCAGCCTATGGGACAGCGCCTCCCACATTCAGGGTAGGACGTCCCCACCCCCACTGGAAACACATTCACTGATGCCCTGGGAGTTTCTTAAACCAATCAAATTGACCCAACTTAACTATCACCAGAGTATAATAGACAAGTTGCCCAACTATTGGATTGGTTTCATCTGGATATATTCTACAGAAATTGCTTTTCCTGTTAGCATATGCAGGATCTACTCAATGCAGCTCCAATTGCTCCACTATCCCATAATTATAGCATACTTTTAACTAGTCTTTCCTGTGTGAGTATGTCAGTATTATTTGGATTTTCCCCTTTCACAAATACTAATCTCAAAGAACTAATCCTCAGCTACTCTTTGCCTAGTTGTATATTATAACCATAAGACAAATTCATAAGGTAGAATATAGAATTCTTGGAACTATAACAATTTAGTTTTTAAAGTATTGCCAAATAATTTTCTCCCCCCTCCCCCCAAAGCAGTACAGGTTTAAACTCCAAAGACTGCCAAAGCCAATAAAAGGAAATCTCTCTTTTTTTATAGCCTCATCAGCTTCAGACATAACAAAACGTTTTCATCTTTGCCAATACCAGGTAGAAAATATTACTTTTTAGGGTTTCCATACACCCATGGAGCCTTCGTATGTAAAAATGTCAAAGTGAAAGAATTGTAAAATCTTCCCCTGATCCTGGACTGCTGCAGTTGTCTAGACAGATAGTCTTGTCAGAACATGGGGTCTGCCATTCAGAATGCTGTTTACCGAGCTTCTTCAATAACAGGTAAATATGGGTGTTTTAGTTCTTTCTTTGTTTCTTTCTCTCTTTCTCTGTTTCTCTGTTTCTTTCTTTCTTTCCTTCTTCCTTCTTTTGAGACACAGTCTCATTATGTTATAGAACAGGCTGGCCTTAAACTCACAGAGATCTGCCTACCTCAGCCTCCCAAGTACATGCCATCACACCTGGCTACCTTGTCTTTCACATCGTTGCTTCAAGTAACACTCCATATAAAAAAGAAAATGTCACTGTTTCTCCATAGGGGGCCAGTTGTCTGCATCCCAGTGGGAAATCCTGGGCTTCACCTACTGTCCTAGACTTTGATCATCTCCTGTACCGCACTGGCTGCTGTCTGCACATGAGACTATTTATTCCTTACGGCGGGCTCTTTGCCATAGGTATAGCAGTTTGTCTAGAGCGGGTGGAGTTCTGACATCTACAGAACAAATATCCCCAATATGGGACCTTAGAATATTGACGTTATATTGTATGTCCTATTCGTTGGCCACCTGGGCTCCTCCTTTTCAGTCACTTTTGGAGTCACTCAGGAGCCCCTGGTCATCCGACCACCCAACCAGAGCTAGAGTCCAAGATGGCGTCTTCACACGTGTGGTAGCCGAAGCGGGGTGTCCATGGGGTTCGTGCTGTCTATAATATAGATTGACCTCCGCTGCGTGAAGCATCTCGGTGTCTTAAGATGCTGAAAATATTAGCTGCAAAGTCTTTCAAGGTCTAGGCTCCCCGCTTAGCTTCACTTCTGCCTCGTGAGTCAACGACTGTCGCGTGGATAACCCAGAGTCCACAGATGGAAAACTGGACTCTGTGTATTATCATCAGAACAGCGAAGTCACAGCGAAGACTAGAGAGACGGCGTTCGCTGCGGCTGACGCAGGACAGGCTGGACGTCCTTTTACCGATCCTCCTGCTAAACCTTCCCCAGCCCCGTGAGTGCAGGCTGACGACCGCACTGAAGGAGGTGAACGCCTGCGTCAAGAACATGTAGAAATACTCAAAGCAAAGGGGAGAAAGTAGCACTCACCATAAAGCACCCGAAAATGACCAGTGTGGGTTAGGTGTGTATACTCAACCTTTGCTCTAGAATATTGACAGCAAGACTATACACACTCTCTTGCCGGGCACCGGGCTGTCCGCTTTACGTAAATTGTCTCACTGTCGTAATGCTATGAAACACGTGCATTATTATATTTTTATACTGTTTTCAGTTTAGAGATGGGGAAGTTGAAGCTTACAGACCTTAATGAACCGGTTTGGTGTTTTGTATAGACGCGCACGTCTGCAGCAGTTTCTTGTTTAAATGCTTGTTTCTTACATAATCTTATAGCACGAACATTTCCTTATTTGTTTGCAGCTGAACTGGCTGAATCAATACAGAAGTTCAACAACAACCTTACGGTATTTGGGATTCTGGGTCCTGGCTGTGCTTGCTTCTTAGGCCTGTCAGGTGGTTGCAATTAGAACAAAGTAATGAAGTCTATGCCCTTCACTGCAAAGTACTGGCTTTGACATTTTAATCTTTTGTAAGAGCCTCAAGGCTTGCTTTTGGCAGTGCTGGTTGATGCAGAATATAGCATCTGATCTTTTTTATTTTTTATTTTAATGCTATGACACATTTCCTAAAAGCTCAGCAGCGTGAGAGCAAAGTTGGAGCGCATCCGTCTCCCGGAGCCAGGGTGGGAAAGGCAGGCATCAGTCCACACGGAGACCTGGAGTCTCTCTGGGCAGAAGGCGTTTGGTGGCTTGTTGCACAACCAGCTCTAAGTGTTCTTGATCACTTGGTTTTCGACGAATGAACACATCTCTGCAGCGACACGGGCCTTACACTTCCATCTTTAATCTCCCAATGTTGTGTGTTTTCTTGGGTAAGAATTGGCAGAGTTTGTACCATGTGGGAGGGAGAGAGGGAAGCGGCAGCCTGGAGCGTCTGAGAAGAGAAATGCAGCAAAAGTCCTTCTGGGCGTGAAACCTTAGACTGATAACACGGGAGACGGGGAAATGGCGGGTACCGTATGAGAAGCAACGTGATGTTCAAAATCGCATCACGATGTGATCTTTTTTTCCCATTGCTTTGTAAATCCGGCGCTCATTTATTCTAGTTTATGACTCACCTCAATTTCTAGCCGCCAAGAATAAAAGATTCGGCAGACTTCCCTGGAAGAGTTTTTAGGAAATCTAAAGTCCTCTAATCCACGGATTGAAATCGGGCTGGGAGTTCTCATTTCCAGCCAGTCACCAAATGAGAAAGATAAACTCAGGAACAAAGCAGTTCACTAATAAAGAAAAGACATTCATGGGGGCCTACTGCTGGGTTCTGCGCAGATATCACACTGTGTTTTCAACTTAGGAAGACATTCCGAGAAGAGGAAGTTAGACTGAGCTGCACTGTGGACATCTGTGGGTCCACCTCTGGAAGTGTGGAACCCTGGGTCCCTAGATTTCTTTCTAATAACAATACCAAGTGCCAAATTGGCTGGAGGTTAAATGCTATTAAACTTTAACCAAGCCCATGGTAGCTTGGTGAATAAGTCACTCTCCTGTGCCAGGTGCAGGAGATTAGAAATAGCTGCCCAGAATGCTGAGGTTGGCGGTTGAAGCTCAGAAGTGGAGTTGCTGAGATAATACAGTGGATTTTTGCCACTAACAGACAACGCAGGGGATGTCAATGTGCAGACCTCAGCATTGCTATTCCTATTAAGATGTGAGAAAAATTCAATAAATAAAAGGGGGCTGGAGAGGTGGCTCAACGGTTAAGAGCACTGACTGCTCTTCCGGAGGTCCCAAGTTCAATTCCCAGCACCCACATGGTGGCTCCCAACCATCTGTAATGGGATCTCTCTTCTGGTGTGTCTGAAGACAATGACAGTGTACCCACATACATTAAATTAATAAATCTTAAAAAAGATGTAAGAGAATATTATACTACATGAAGTACCTCTTTAATATTAATTCTTCCTCCATAACCGTCTAACATTTATTTGTTGCATATCAACTGCCTTTCAAGAAATATTCTAGGGACTGGGCACACAACAGCAAAGAAATACACAAACCTGTGTGTCCACACTCCAACTAACATTTGAGTCCAGTAGCTCCCGGATGGCATTTCATTTAAACTCCATACTGGTCACTGGGTGATGGTGGTGCTTGCCTTTAATCCTAGAACTCAGGAGGAAGACTCAGGCAAATCCCCAAGTTCAAAGCCAGCCTGGTCTACAAGGCAAGTTTGAGGATAACCAGGCTATACAGAGAAACCCTGTCTCAAAAAAATTTTTTTTAATTAAAAGAACAAAAAAACTTTCATAATGGTCTAACAGAGCACGCAAGATGGATGGAAATATGTACATAATATTACATATTGATGATGGCTTGAATATGCTTTCTTTGCCTAAATCTAGCTATTAGCAACAAAGAGAAAAATCAAATGACCAGTGACCATAGAACAAAAAATAATACTTAAAAGCACCTTTAAAGTCAAGACTGAGAATCGCCATTTTTGTGCATTGTAGTACAGAATGAACTAGGGAAAAAATCCAAAGACCATTATCATCACTAAAAAATACAGATGATCTGCAAATTCAAAGCGCTCCACAGACACAATCAATAAGGGTACAATTTTTTCCAGGTTATACCTGGACAGCACATCACTGACATAAATGTGTAATAGCAGACAGTGTTCATTCAGGACCACAGTCAAAGAGACACAAAGGCAATTTCAAATGGAACGCTAGCTCAGTTTGTTTGTGGAATGGACCGAGCACAGCAGCAAGTTCTGCCACGATCAAGATGAGAGATGCATCCAGATGTCGGGACGGGCAGCAAACCGGGACAGGCAACTAACCCGATGCAGCAACCGATGAGGAGGAACACCAAACAGCACTTCTAAACCTGTAGGTTACAACCCCCTTGAGGGGTCAGACCACCCTTTCACAGATAGTCTGCATCACAGGCATTTACATTATGGCTCATAACTAGCAACATAGTAGGTATGAAGTAGCAACAAAAGTAATTGTACTGTTGAGGGTCACCCCAACATTAGGAACTGTATTAGAGGGTTGCAGGGTGGGAGCCACTGCTGTAAAGAAACCCCAATGAATGCATCATCGATATCGGCAAAGTCTCACTATCGATAGAACAGACAAACTAGAAACAAGTTTATCTTGGGAAATTGGCTAGTGCATGGGGCAGTCTTTTCAGCCACCCCCATGCTAGTACAGTTAAAATAAAAAGCACAAAAGGCCTTTAAAACAGTCAAAAGATATACAAGAGAGTATCTTTATGACCCGGAAATAAAGAATTCTTACACGGAAGCTAAGAACAAAGCTGGTCAGTTGAAACTTCCGTTAAACAGAAACAATTAAAGCAGGACCATAGCCAGTGTTTGAAGGAAGTATCTACAGCAAGTATAATTACTAAAAATATTGATTTCTAAAGAACAAAAAGTATTCATTCCTTCAAAACACAGGCATGAGTCTGGGAGTGTTGTTCAGTGGTTAGCGAGCTTTGCTCATCTTTTTCAGTAGAGGGAGCGTGACTGAGACAGGGTCTCATGTCACCCAGGCTGACCTTGAATTTACTTATACAGCTGCAGATGGTCTTGAACTCCCATCCCCCTGCCTCCACCTCTCAAGTGCTGGACTTACAGAGCTGTGTTATCATTCTCTTTCTGCCCTTGATATTGTAATAAGAAATAAACATGAAGATAAAACCCAGAAAGAGAAACTCTTCCTAAGGCCGCAATGGGCAACGCACACAAACAAGCTGCGTCGGACAACTCTGTCTGTATAACTGTGACAGAAGACTTAAGCTAAATATGATTGTTGAAGTAAAACCGGTTTATACAGGTTAAGCCACAAATAAAAACTTCACGCAGCTAGTTTAAGGAAACCACTCAAACACTTGCCCAGTCCCAAACTTGACACATCTCAGTGGACATCTGGGGCAGGGTGGCCATACCGAAGCAATGGAGTGTCACTTAGGAGCTTCACTTCCAATACCAATTACATTTGTATTCACTTGACCTGTCTTAGTCAGGGTTTCTATTCCTGCACACACATCACGACCAAGAAGCAAGTTGGGGAGGAAAGGGTTTGTTCAGCTTACACTTCCACATGCTCTTTATCACTAAAGGAAGTCAGGACTGAAACTCAAGCAGGTCAGGAAGCAGGAGCTGATGCAGAGGCCACGGAGGGATGTCACTTACTGGCTTGCTTCCCCTGGCTTGCTCAGCCTGCTTTCTTATAGAACCCAGGTCCACCGGCCCAGGGATGGCACCACCCACAATGGGCGGGACCAGGGATGGCACCACCCACAATGGACTGGGCCCTTCCTCCTTGATCACTAGTTGAGAAAATGCCTTACAGCTGGATCTCATGGAGGCATTTCCTCAACTGAGGCTCCTTTCTCTGTGATAACTCCAGCTTGTGTTAGGTTGACACAAAACCAGCCAGTACCTGACCCATCAGGAAAAAAGAAAAAAGCTGACAGAGTTGTAACTAGAAAAAGAAATAGCTTTTTAACCTCTATGACCCACGGTTCCTTTTGCCTCCCTCCTTTGGTCGTCTTTGTAGATTTATTACACCCACAGCTCTTTACACACACACATGCATACACTGTAGGCTAGTGTCCACATATGAAGAATGCGTTTGTTATGCGTTTGGCTAATATTATACTTAATTAAAATCATAATTTCCCTGTCCATTTATTTTCCTGCAAATCTCAAAGTTTTCTTTTTATTTATTTCCTTCGGGACATGCACTACATTTTCATTCATTCCTTGGTGGAGAGGCGCCTCCATTCCTCCTGTGTTGGTTCCTGCTCTGGAAAGTGTTCAATGCCTTTGGTTATCAGGGAAGTGAAAATTAAAGGTGCATACAGACAACATCTTACTCTGTCAGAGGCCATCAGCAAGAAAGCTGCCGATTTTCCTGCAAATTTCCTGCAAACCTATGTTGGTTCCATTTCCTTGCTATACAATGGATGTGTAGATAGAGTAGCTCTGGGATCGATTATGGAGCCTGGGGGGGTGTGCCCAGGAGTGGAACAGCTGGGTTATATGGTCGAACTATTTTTAACTTTTCGAGAAACTTCCAAACTGATTTCCATAATAGCATTGTTAAATTACTCCCTCACCAACAATAAATAAGGATTCCTCTTTCCCCACATTTGTTGGCGGATTTCTTGCTGATGACCTCTGATGGGGTGGGATGTTTGTCTCAAGGTAGCTTTAACTTTCCTTTCCCTGATAACCAAGGACATTGAACACTTTCTACAGCAGTTAATTGGCTCTTTGTGTTCTTTTTGGACATTTTCTTTTTCTGTTCACTTCAAGATAAAGTGGTTTAGAGGTCTTAATCCACATTCTTAGGTACCACTCACTGGTTTGGGACCTGATAAGACAAACTGCCCTGCTTGTAAACACTTGGTGGGGTATAGCCTTTTTCTTTATCACTGAAGAAAAGGAGAGAGAAACTAGGCTCTTGCTTTTATAAGAAAAAAAACAATGAATCCGTAAATGGATAGATCCATCCAGTAGCTCAGAACCCTGAAAACCTATCACCTTCCAAAGACCCACTTTCAAACATCTCTAAGCCTTCATTCAGTACTGCAGCTGTGGGGCACATTTCAGACTAAGCCAACTTGGGCACTTGCAGATAAAAAGCACACAAATCACAAACAAGCATTTGAAAAGCTGCTTCACAACACCGAGGGTCAACCACACGCAAGCTAAAACAATGGTTTACAGACCATTACACTCACTGAGAAAGAAGGTGAAACCCAATGCTCACAAAGATAAACAGCAAGGGAGATTCCCAAACACTAACCCATAAAACCATCAGTTACTCAGGGTTATAGGCTGCTAATGGGGGATCCAGTGTCTCTGGGCTTTGCTGTTTCAAAGCATGGTTTCCAGGACCTATGCATCAGGGAAGGGTAATAAAAATGATCCAGCCATTCTTCTAGGCTTACCCTACAAATAAGACATACCGCACTGTTTAAGGCCGGTTGGTGGAACTTGTGCCTTGGTAGCAGTCTCACCACAGGGGAGGCTGGGAAGTTCAGTCTTTCAGTGTTCCCAGGAAAGAAAAAGAAAATGGGATTTAATGAACGCAGCACTTTTCCTGCCATACTTGGTAAATATTAAAATAGCATAATTATGGGCGGAGGATATAGGCGCTAATTTTGTTAATCTTTACAGTAGCTTGTGTGTCCAAATTTCTCATGCTTCTTTTTTTTTTTTTTTTCTTTTTGAGTCAGGATCTCAATGAAACTAAGGAAAGCCTTGAACTGATATATAGTAGAGGTGACCTTGGACTCCTGATCTTCCAGCCTCCACCTGCCAAGGGCTAAAATCAGACTGGCACCATACGGGCCTGAATTCCTTACACTTTCCAAAAGGGAAGGAAATGGAAAGAGATTAAATGCTCTGTTGTAGGTCGTGATTAACTGAGAAATCAAACTGTCCCTAGAAACTCTCTTCCTGGAAGAGGTAAATCCCCCACAAAGGGGTTAGAGGGTAAAACGACCCTTATAAGGAAAACCCTTCACTTAAGCTTATTAATAATATCTCCCATCACCTACCCCCCTCCCCGCTGTCCTGAAACTCGCTCTATAGACCAGGCTGGCCTGAAACTCAGAGATCCATCTGCCTCTGCCTCTCTGCCTCCCTGTATCCCTGCCTCTGCCTCCTGAAAGCTGGGACTAGAGGCATGCACCACCAACACCAGTCCAGAGGAAAGCATTTCTTACAGGAGTCTTCTCTGTTTCTGAGTGTGAAGCTATATGTTTTCCTTAAACTTTTTGCAGAACACATACATGTGGCAGTTTGAATCATAACTATCCCCAGTAAACTCGTGCATCTGAATACATCGTGGAGACTTCAGGCTGTGAAGCTTTGCTGCAGGAAGCATGTCCCAGGGCACGGGTTACGAGCGCTTATGGCCTCTTCTTTCCTGTGCGTGGATGGAACTGAGATCGCTCAGCTTCCTGTCCCTGCCTTGCCTCCCACCATGATGGACTGACTCATCTGCCTAGATCTGCTAAGTCAATACTTATACACAAAAGATTCCTTTGTGTATAAGTAGCTTTGTTCATGGTACTTTATCACAGCCACAGAAAAGAAATAATAACATAATATGGGGGAAACAAAATTTACTTTGAAATTTAAAACAGAAACAGGCAGGAAAAAAAAAATGGCCCGGTGAGCAAAGGCTCTTGCCACCCACCATAATGAGCTTTTTCTTTGAACCTACCTGGTAGAAGGAAGGACTGACACCCCCAAATAGTTACCCCCCCACACACACAAGTAAACACTTTTAAAAAGAAACAGTCAAATCCAGGTCATCTCAGATGTATTTACTGACTTTGAATTATATTCCTGCCAGTGAGAACAGCACAGTCAAATGGTAGAAGAGACAGATGCATAGGAAGGTTATCCTAATACCAGGGAACACGGAACAGATAGTGCACAGAGTGTGCCTGACCATTATAGCCAGGTAACATAAATCACTGAACATTTCTGCATGGGAAGGGGGTGTGGTCCTGGTTCCCAGAGAGTTGTAAAATGTGCACTGGGAGCCTACAATGTCAGCTTCCATCGACAGAGCTGAACTTCTGGAGACTTGTTTCAGGAAATACCTCACGTTAAACTTTACTGTGAACTCCACCCGGGTCAGCCTTAGAAAATGGCAGCCTTCTTGGACTTCGTGACTTTAAATAGAAGTTCTTTGCTCTTCTACACACACACACACACACACACACACACACACGAGAGAGAGAGAGAGAGAGAGAGAGAGAGAGAGAGAGAGGGAGGGAGAGAGAGGGAGGGAGAAAGAGAGACAGAGAGACAGAGAGACAGAGAGAGAGAGAGAGAGAGAGAGAGAGAGAGAGAGAGAGAGAGAGAGAATTCCCTGTGGAGAGAAGAATTGGTCTGCTTGTTAATAGCAGAGTCCTATGCTTCCTCAATGGAGCACATAGGTTGATAATTCTCAATATATGTCAAATTATGGAGGCTGATAGCCAAAAATACCTACCATATTTTCTAGACTCTTTGACCAAGAACACAATTGTTTTTAATAATCTCCCTACTCGTAATTTCCCCAGTATAAATGTATAAATTTCCACTACATATACAGGTATGCTTTGTCAATGAGCTCCGTAGTCTTGATCACTCACTTATTCAACAACAAACTCTGAGTTAGGAGGAATGGGATGAGGAACTTCTCGGAATGAAGCTTAGTGTAGAGGGTTTGCCTAGGAAGATTCTGGGATTGGTCCCTAGCACTTGGGAAAAAAAGGGGGGGATGGGGAAAGGAGGGGAAGAAAAGGGCAGAGGAGATGGAAGGGATGGAGTGGAGGGAAGTGGAGGGGAGGAGAGGGAAGAACAAAAAGAAACAGGAAAATATGTGCATGTAAGCTAGTCATACATACATGCATGCAGGACCGTATACCATTCATGTGTGCATACAAGCCTCATGTATTTCTTAGCCCTGTCCGTTGAGATCCCCAGAAGCCGCAACACCCCAGTAGCAGCAAATACACCTATGCCCAAATCTTGGTTCCCGTGACCATTTTTCCAGTGAAAGAAACCAGGACTTCTTGAAGAACTGGCTGGCCAACTTGAGATTTTCTTGCAATGTCAGAAGGTAAAGGCAAGGTACGAAAATTAAAACAAGGAAGATAACAAAAGAACCCAGGGAAAATGCTTCCAGGAAGAGACAGGGAGTATAACTCTGGTAGAGCGTTTGCCTAGAGTGTGTAAGGTTCTAGGTCCAACAGCGAGCAATACACATGCAAACAGCTCCCGACAGTCAGAGCTGGAAAAACTGAATATCCATGAATTTGTGCTAATACAAATAACAATTAAGTCAGTAAATTAGTGGGCAAGGAGAGATGAACCTCACATAGAGAACTCGTGCAGGGAGGACAATTGGGTATGATGATGTGTGCTTGGAATCTCTGAGCTCACACCAGAGGTCAAGTCATATGATCAAGAGTTCATGGCCAGCCTCGGGTACACAGTGAGTTTGAAGCCAGTCTGGGATGCTTGAAATTGTGCCTCCAAGTAAGATATCACAATAACAAAAAGGGTGGTTTTTTTAAATCACACAAATATGATAAAGGTTAACACAAGGTTTAGGTGTCAGACATCTGAATATTTACTGTAATGTTCTCCAATATTGCTGTGCTTGAGAATATACATAATTAAAGGAAAAAGTACATTGGTATAATTAAAAGAATCCATCTTGCGTTTTCCTTTTGGTGCTGTGGTTTTTCTTTTTTAACATTTACTTATGGAGCCTGGTTATATATGCAAAGTTAGAGAAAAAACAGTAAAGTCCCACTGAGACATTTCTTTTCTGGTCATTATTGCTATTAATTTTTTCCTCGTGGTCACAATATTTTGCCAAATGGAAAGGTGTCTTGCTATATGGAAGGGTGTTTGAAATTTATATTCTTTGGGTTAGAGGGATGGCTCAGAGGTTAGGAGTACACACAGTGAGCTGAGCTCCATTCCCAACACCCATACCTGTAACTCCAGCTCCAGTGGGTCTGGCGCCCTCTTCTGGCCCCCACAGACACCTGCACTCACATGCACATACAGTCCTGAGTTAGACAAAATTAAAAGTAAAACAAAGCTTTAACAGGTGTATTTCTCCTGCACCAATCACTAGATACACCTCCACTAACTCTGACTATGCATTCCCTAGGTTATCTCCCGTGCAATCCCTTTTCAAGGAACAGGCTGAGAAGACCATCCCTCTGGGCTCTTTAGGGATCCTGGGAGCCCAAAGGTCAGCAGCTATAACAGCCTGCACAGGGATTTCTCTTCTCTTATGGCAGGAGGAGCATGCTGTCAGCAGGGGCATAGAAATCTGTAGAAGAATCAGGCCCTCTGAACCCAAGCTTGGGAGCCTGAGCTGCAGACAGGCTCCCAGGGAGCTGGAGCAGGGCAGAGGAGACCCAGATGTTACCTGGTCACTGATAAAACAGCCAAGGAGACATGGGGTGGTGAGGGGGGTGTGGTTCTTGTATCCTGGACTCTCTACAAAGCACCAATCACAGGTGTAACATTGTAACATCTTCCTGTTACCAGGATGAAGGTCTGGAGGTAAATGCAGATTCCAGGACCTACCAAACATCTCCCTTCTCTCCAAGTAGTGGAAGAATTATGAATTGCAACTATCTGTTCTTTACTTTGAAGAAAATGTCCCAGGTGAGCCAGGTCTGACATGGCAGGTGTGACCTCAAGTTTTCATTGATGGAATGCAGAACCCCACAATCGTCATACCAATGCACCCTCAGACTTTTGTATCTTATCACTGATAAGTGCAGGTGCTTATCGGTGTTAAAGCTGATGTTAGAGCCGATTCTAGAGATGTGTGATCCAGGTTCTCAGATGTCCTGGGATCCTTGCCAAGCTGGATACCTATAAATCGGAAGAATGTTCTCTGTCACTAAATTATTATTAAGTCAATTTTATATTCTACTTCCTTCAGTGTATATTTTTAGTATTCATATATAGAAATGCTTCTCAGTTTACAGTGGGGTTCCTTCAGACAAACCCATTTGTGGTGGTTTGAACAAAAATGGCTCCCACAGGCTCACAGAAAGTTGTGCTATTAGGAGGTGTGGCCTTGTTGGGGTGGGTGTGGCCTTGTTGGGGTGGGTGTGGCCTTGTTGGGGTGGGTGTGGCCTTGTTGGGGTAGGTTTGGCCTTGTTGGAGAAGTGTGTCATTGAGGGTGGGATCAAGCCAGGCTCTGCTACTTAGTTTGAGGCCAGCCTTGGTTACATAAGAACTTATCTCAGAAAGAGAAAGATTTATGTTGATTCATACCATTTTTTGCACCATCATAATGTTTTTTTTTAAATCATTAAATCATCCTAAATTGAGAATCATATTTACCTTTCTAGCTTCTAGCAGATGTGGTCCAGGACCTGCTCCTTCCTTTCCCTTTAGCAAGCCCTCGTATTTCAAAGCAAAAGTCTCCATGTGTTGACTCCCCAAGTAGAGTACTATCCTCGAACACGTTGGTAGAGTGAGTCCCTTTTCCAGGCCTAGGGGGTCTGGAGGAAATCTGTGGAGTCAAGATTCCTAAGGTGCTTGTCTTGTGTCCCAGGATCTCTTTCCTTCTCTGTTAGGACTGTGGATAAGGATCCTGTCTCCCCTGCCTTCTGGTACTTTGTCACCACGGTTCAGGGTGCCATCCTCAGAAATCTGGACTTTGCAGAAGAATTTCCCTTGTGACCAAAGGGAACTTTGATTCTAGACACAGCTTTAAACTGGCGATTCACCACCCTAAGCCCTCTCAGTTTCTCTCCCATGCATTGCCGATTCAATCCACCCTCCTAGAACTGATTGCACCTTGGCATGCCCAAGGGGCTGTCCTCATCCCGCCACGCCCACTTCCTCCAGCATCCTGTCTGCCAGTTTTAGGCAGCTCCTTCGGATTCTCAGACTCTGAGACTTGCCCAGAAGGAAACACTGGGATGGCGTTTTCAGGAGCTCCCACTACGAGGCAGAAAGAGAAGCTAAACCGAAAAGCCGCTGAAATAGAAGCCAAGCACAGGGTGCTCCGATGATGTCACAAATCGGGACTATGGCGACTGGTTACTGCCATCAAACTCAGGACATAGCTTTGGGTGAAGCAATTTCCTGGGGAAGGTCTCAAATATTATCTACAGCTCTGAATGGAAATGTGGATAACATACCATGGCGTCTGCAACAGTTAAGGTGGCTAGAAGCATCCCAGACTGAGAACTGGCTTTGGACACGGAAATACCAAACTAACACTGAAAATGTCCTTGGTACAGTGGGCTGTTCAGTCACTTCCTGAGTCTAGCCTTAAAATATTGATATGCGCTACAAATTTCCCAGTTGTTAAGTCCCTGGTAACAGTGAATATGTATTAGTAGATTCTATATTAATAATTAATGATACTGGGGCATCGGGTGAAGCCCAAGGAGTAATTTCACTACACCAGGCTATTAGCTATCTGTGAGTATAACTGGCGTGCCATCTTCGGTGAGTCATCCAACAGAAATATTAACATCTCTTAAGTCAGATCCATGGCATAAAGATAGTATAAGCTATTCAAATAAACACTGAGACATGCACATAAAAGACTAAATTAGATAAACTAGTAACCAGTTGGTGTGGTGGCCATGGTTTTGATGCCAGCACTTTGGGAAGAATCCAGCAGATCTCTGTGAGTTCCAGGCCATCCGGGTCTACACAGTGAGCTCCAGGTCAGCCTGAGGCCACACAGTGAGACTCTGTCTCAAGAAGAAAAGAAGGGAAAGGAGGAAAGAATGGGAAAGGGACAAAAGAGCATTCCACCCAGTGATGCCATCGTTACCTGGCAAACAAGGGAATTCCCCAAACACTGAAAAGCAGAAAGGACAGATAGATTAGACCCCCACATAATTCCACTGCTCTACGAACAGTTACTAAAATACCTATTTGTTAATGTCTGTGTATTGTGTCCCTGCTCAAGTTTCTGTGTATCTGCATGTGCAGACGATCATGGAGGCCAGAATGCATTGGATCCCCTGGAACTGGAGCTATAGGCGGTTGTGAGCCACCTGATGTAGCTTCTGGGATCCAAGCCTGGGTCCTTTACAAGAGTGGTAAGCACACTTAACCACAGAACCGTCCCTTCAGCCCCTGAGTAATAATTCTTTTAATTAAAATTTGTTCTGTCATCCCTCATGCTGTCAGAATCTAGAAAAAAAATGTTATTAAATAGGAGGTGGGGGCCCAGATCCACATCCACAGCATAACCAGGAAAGCACTGGAGTGTGTGAGACTCGCAGAGGTAGGGATGATCCGAGATGGGTGTCAGCCAGAGGGATGCTCGGAGCTGAGTGTCAGCCAGCATAGCTGAGGTGGTCTCACTGGGAGCTGGGCTTGGTTTGGGCCTGGTAAAATCTGCATATAGAGAAATACAGACAAGATGAGTATGGTCCCTAGGGGGGCTAGCCTGACTAGGTGTGTTCTCTCTCTCTCTCTCTCTCTCTCTCTCTCTCTCTCTCTCTCTCACACACACACACACACACACACACACTTCCTAGTTTAATCATCAGGGACAGAGCAGCTGTTCCCCATCAGGTTAATATAACACTAAACACTACTGCAAATAACATCACCCTAGTCAATCTGTTCTTAAAGGTGTCAGCATAATAGCAGTTCAATCTTCCCAAGTGCTTTGTTAATTAAGCTCTGGAATGTGCTGTCTTTAGCGCCATTTGGGAGTCAAATTTTTCTTTGGCTGAAAGCGTCCTTGGGAGAAGCAGAATTGGATGCGGTTACCCATCCTGAAGTTAAGGGTGATGACATCACGGCTATCTGAGCCCAAGGGCACCTGTCAAACGGTAAAGATGAATATTGGCTGGTGCTCTGCTTCAATTACGTTACCATGAAAAAGGACTCCTCTAAGTGACCGAGACACAAATGTGGGGTCTTACACATTTAACAAGCTCACTTTTTATTTTCTCTCAACTTGAAATTCTCAGCAGTTAAGAACGAGAACTACTCTTCAGGAGGACCAGAGTTCACATTCCAGCACCTACATCCGGTGGCTAACAACTGCTCAGCTCCAAGGGGGTCCTATGCTCTGACCTCTCCCTAAACTGCACTCAAGGGCACATCCCTTACACATGGGCAAACACATATATACATCATTAAAAATAATGAAGATAAATTAAAATTCGACCTCAGATAATAGGATATAAATTGAAAGCATATTTTACTGAAACATAATATCTTGCCGGAGAAAGTCTCTTGCCACTAAACCTGACTGTGTAGGCGTGATTTTGTGCAGTCATATGGTAAAAGGCGGCCACTGAGCTCTGCAAGTTGCTCCCTGATGTCCACGCGTGTGCTGCGACATGGGGGTGCCGAACACACGCACACTCACCACACTACTCACACGCAACAAACAAGTAAACACAATTTTAGAAAATTAAGGAAAACTTAATATAGGCTCAGGCAAGAAATCTAAACAGCCAGGAGGCACAGAAGGCCCCTTCACATTTCCAGTGTAGTTTGCCCTGCAAAGAGTAGCCATTCCCTTGACTTCCAAAGACACAGGGCAAGTCTGCGTGGCTTTGTTACTTACCATTGTGTTTGTGAGATCTGGGAAATGATATTTTTAAAAATGCTCGTTATTGGTATTAAGCAATATAGATTCAAAATCAAATCGTCCCATTAGTTAGGATTACCTTAAAATAGGACATGTGTCGGTGCATAATTCATAAGCTTTTGGTTCGTGCCTTACCTAAAAAGAGAAGTTCTGGTTTCTTTTTTTGACATTTCTTTCTTTGTTTCTTTATTCTGGCCTGTTTATGATTATTAATCTAAGTTCTCTAACGCTTAGTGTTTCTCTAGCTCCAAATTTTAATATGTGCAGCAACATTACCAGTAGAAAAATGTTTCTCAGCTGGTGACTTCATTATAGCGGGTAACCTTTAGTGAGGTGGGGGTGTGGCCAGCTCAGGCCCTGTAGGAACATCTGTCAGAGAAAACCCTGTCTGACTTCATCCAAAGAGAGAGTATGCATGTAACCCACCCCATAAACCACCATAACAATGGGAACCTCTGCCTTTGGCAAGATGCAGCCAGAGTCTATGAATTGAACAATCGAGCATCATGTAAGGCACAGGTGACCGTCATGTAAGTTTAATGCCATGCTCAGCATTGCTGTGGGATAACTGTCTAAAAATCTCTTTTTTATTAAAAATTGTACAGGCTTTTAATCCTCACCTTGGAAATTTGAACGGTCACCACCGATCAAGGTGCTGAAGAATCATCATTCCCTCTGCCACCACCGATCTCCTCCTTGTCACTTCTGCCAGCATCACCCTGGGCCATTCCACACACCCACCTCCACCCCATCCCCCATCCCCACTGACCTTCACCCCTGCCACTCACCCACCCCCACTCACCACCCATTCCCACCTATTCCCCCAATCCACCGACCCCACCCACCCCCACCTTGGCAGCCCATCCCCATCCCCATCCTTCATCCCCACTCCCCACCCCTCCACTCCCCATCCCCCACTGACCCCCACCCCTTCACTCCCCATCCCCCACTGACCCCCACCCCTCCACTCCCCATCCCCCACTGACCCCCACTCCCACCCCCGTCCCCCCGACCCCCATTTCCCCACCCCCCACTGACCCCCATTTCTTCATCCTGCTCTTGCCTCCTTTGCACTGGCTTCTAGACTCTTTTTTAGAGCTCTGTCTTGCCAGTCTGTGTTTGAGCTTCTTTTTCTTGGCACAGTTCAAGGAATCCTAAACCATGCCAAAGCTGATGATCTTGTCACCACCTAAGTAGGTTCTAAATTCACACACAGAGATGACAGCCAGTGTGATCAGGACATTTTGGCTAGTTTTCCCCCCCCCCCAGGTTAAAGGACACCCATAACTGTTTGTTTCTCTGACAGACATCAGACTCCTGGTCCAGACAATTACTGCATCATTCATGAGGAAGGTGAATCCTCAAACAGTGGAGGAAGAAGAACCTAAAACAAAAAGTTCCACTATGTTTTTCATCCTCGATGTTCTTTTCAGCGTTTAAAACGATGCCATATCTCCTGTAACATAAAACACTGCAGCACCTGCAGCTGTGGCCAGCTTTTATGTAGTTACCGGGGATTCGAACTCAGGTCCTCAGGCTTGTGCAGCTAGCATTCTGACCCACTAAAACCACTGCTTCTTTCCTCGAAATGGACTTTAAGACAAGTCCCCTCATTTGACACTGAGCAGGGGACATTTTATACCACAAAGAGTTAACATATTAAGAAGACATAACAGGTGGGTGTGCACTGAAGAACCGGAGGTGAAACTGAGGCCGGGGGAAGAATTGAGAGCAGAGGTCCTGTCCTCTGATCCCTTAACTCAGGTTCCCACCCTGTGCCTCTAAGACACCCTCTTCATTCTAACATACTGTGATCATGCCTTATGTGTTTGGCTCGCCAGACACACATATTCCTGCTATCTGCCAAGCATTTAACACTTTTTTCTTTATCCCTTGCACATACAGAACAGTTATTTTTGTAGCTCCTGAGTGACTGGCACCCCAGGCAGAAGGGGAGGAGAAAGAGGCAGCTCAATACATTCCGGAATGTATGTATGATCCAGATGCCCAAGATGTGTTTTCCCAACCAAATTCACTGAAGTCTGAGGGTCAGACTCTACCCATTTGGCTCCCCTCTTGGCTCCTCTCAGTGCCATTGAGTTTGAGTCTCCTCACTGGATTTAAATCCAAACTTAACTGGCCAGACTCCCTTCATGACCTTGAGCAAAGCCTCCTCACACCAGCATTCAGAGATGCCAGCTGCAGTGTGGCTCAGCCACGGGGCACGGTGGGAGATGAGTCCAGAGGAGTCACGGTCAGGCTGGGACAGACTGACGTGAAATGCAGATTCTATTCAGCCATCCACATAAAGCCACTGGGAGATTTTAGACAATGGACTAAGCTGTGCAGTTTGCATTTTACAAAGAGCATCTGTGTTGCCAAGTAGATGATGAAACTAGGAGGAAGGCAGGATGGGCTGGAGGCACAGGAGCTGGCTAGGAGGTGACATCAGCAATCTAGGGGATCACTGTGAAAGCCTAGATGAAGGCCATGGCAAGAACAGGGGGAGAGCTAAGTTGGAGAGCATACTTTAAAAGCGGGATTGGTAGGTTCATGACTAACTGCATCTCGAGTGTTAGAGGGTGAGGTGCCTTTGAAGTCTCCCAGTTTTCTGACTTAGAAAATAGGCAGATGAGGTTGGCATTCACCTTGGTAGGGAGGAGAGAATCAGAATGGCGGTGAGGAGCAGTCACAGGGGAAGACCGAGGTACCAGGAGAGTCCACTGGAAATTGGCATCTGGGACTCAGGCAGAGCTCTTGGGTAGATGTAAGAGTCACTGGAATATTGACTTGGTTGAGTCCTAGGCTTGAATGAAGCTTCCCAGTGTGCCTAGGTGAGACAGGCTGGGTCCTGTAAGACATAAACAGCAGACAAAAATAAGGCAAAGAGACAAGGAGATCTGAGGGAAACGGAAAAGGATGCACTCAGGAGTCAAAGGTCAGGAGAGAACCCTACGCCCAATGTTAGAAAAAATGAGACAGCCACAGTGGGCGGGACTAGGAGAGCAGCCGTTGCCCTTGAGAATTTGAATATAATTGTGGACATTAGGAGAGCAATTTCAGTGCTCTGGGAGGCTGGGCTGGGGCTGTTGGAAGCTTAAAGTGAGTCCGACTGTGGTAGGCTGAACTGGACAGCCACCGTCAGGAAGTGTGCATGGAGAGTATCCAGGACTCCCTTACAGCTCAGCCCTGAAAGGAGGCTGTGAGCCACAGGGCAGAGATGAAAAGGTGGACGGCTTCGGAGAAGCCATTTTTCCAAAGTGGATAAACGTTGGAAAGAGGGGAGAGGAAGGGAGGCAGAGAGGGAAGGAGGGATGGGAAGGGAAAGAGAAAAGGAGGGAGAGTGAGAGAGAGAGAGGAGAGAGAGAGGCAGGGGGGAAAGGAGAGGAAGGGAGAAAGGGAGAAGAAGGAGAAGGGAGGAGGAAGGGGAAGAAGGAAAAGAGAAGGAAAGAGGGAAAGAAAGAAAACTGAGAGCTCTCAGGGCAAATTTATATTGGAGGCACAACGGGTGACATGAATGAGGATCACTGGAATAGGTCCCCAAATATCTTATTTCAACTCCTTCACCATCAATTGGTCAATATCCCTAAAATACAAATTTCAGGATTGACTCAGTTCATTGGTTAGAGAACACTCTTTACACATTTCTGTAGTATGTCAGATGTAGCAGGCAGACCCTACGGTTAATTTGTTGCTGCTGTTGTTGTACATTTATTGATTTAGGAAAGGGCGGGGCACACACCCACAAGTCAAAGGTCAAGTTCCGTTTGGATCCCGAGGATGGGACTTAGGTTGTCTGGCTCGGTGGCAAGGACCTCCACCGCTCATTTCCCAACTACCCCACTAGTCTGATTTGTTAAGTCATTGCCCCGACCAAAAGCAGGTCCTTCACATTGCTCCTGGGAGTGAAGTTAGACATTTATTCAAGCTTTCAGAACCCTGCTCAAATCCTGGCCTCACTGCCCTCTGCGGCAAGACTGTTGGGTTGACTCACACGGACCCATGCTGTTCATGAGCTATCGGCTCGTTTGGACTACCTCCTCTTGCATAGCACTCCCACCCCCCACCCCTTACTGTTCCTAGAACACAGAACTACTTTGCAGCAGTGCCCCCAGACGTCCAAGCTTGTCTGGAACTTGCTTCGTAGACCAGGCTGGCCTCTGCCTCCTGAGTGTTGGGATTAAAGACCTCCCCCACCAAGACTTTCCTTAGTACTTGGAACCACTGACTCCTTACCCCACAGGTCTCGGCCCCTAATCTCCGGCATCTCATCTGATGAGAGCAGGCCCTATACTCGAGACACAACACAGCATTTCTCATGTCCTCCTAAGCAGTGACAATACTTAGTTCATTCATCTCCCTTTGTCCATTGTTTCTCCACAAGGACCCATCTCGTCCCTCACACAGTTGTCTCCCTCCTTCCCTCCTTCGGGACACTGCTTCACAGGACCTTTGGGAATATGTTTCACCAATAAAGGAATGGTCAGCTCCTCCATTTTTTTTTTTTTAACCCAATTTGAATTCCACATCCTCAGTGAATACAAATAATAGTTCACCTGTACTGTGCTTACTTTGTTCTGGCTGTTACTATACCACATTATTTTATTTAATGGTAGCTGTTACTGTACTGCATTATCTCATTTAATGAGCCCCTCCATTAATCTCCCATGACTCACAGACTCGCTATATCCCATGTCACACACTGTCAGTCTCTTGCTTGTTTTTTATTTTTGCTGGTGCTTCGGTTTTCTCTTTTTTTTTTTTTTTTTTTTTTTTTTTTTTTTTCAATGCTGGGTATTGAGCCCAGAACCATGCACGCGTTAGACTCTAGCAGCTAGAGGACTGTTCTACCACTGAGCTACACCCCAGCCCTTGCTTTGTTATTTAATTGATCACATGCATCACCCCCCCAAGCTTACTGTTCCTCCACACACTCAGAGGATACTGAGGAATTGAAGATGCCCTCAGAACAAGTTGTCTTTATCATATCAAAGCTAAACACAGCATGGCATTAGTCAAAAACAGTGAACATAGATTATATTCAGGGACCACGGACAGGAAGAAAAAGTGGGGTTCATTCAGTGGGGAGTTTTAGAAGAGAAAATGAGGGAGTAGGGACCGTGGAACGGGGAGCCAGGGCTTGAGCAGTCAGGGAAGTGACAAATTGAGGAAGTCTGAAGGGAGTTAGGCCAAGTGAAACTAATCTAAGTGTGTTAACTGTTGCCTATGGGATTCAGGCTCCACCCCTGCCCCAGAGGCTGGGGACTGGCTCCAGTGGTTGGCTATCAGCTAGAGCAAACAATTCTTCTGTAATCTGGAGTTCTCTTGGGCATTTCAAGGGGAACTAGGTACAAGAATGTACCTAGCTGCTGTTATAAATGATGTCAGTGTCCGTTCTGACCTTTATAGACCAAGGTTGCCTACATGAGAATCGAGGAGCTAGATTAAGGTCTGATCAAGAAGAAAATCTCGGACAATTATTAGCTCCAAATAGCAAATCACTGACAAGCAGAGCAAACCCTGTTCCACTTGTGAAGATGGAAATCACAAAGCACACCAATTTCACCTTTGAGGTATTTGAGCCATACAGTTACAAAATTACAATGCTCCCCCCAAACCCCTCAGCGTGGTTCTGCAATCTGGAATTGTACATCTCACCTGCAGCTTCTGGGGCTCAGATCAAGAGGCACACTCCCCTCCAAAAAGTCCTCCATCACTGTAAAAGATGACATCAGAGGAATCTGCTATTTATACCACAAGGTGTGGTCCTCCCCCAGGTTGGCTGTAAACCCAGAGTCCTTGCGCTCTTACCTGACTCTATCCCTGAGAGTCATTTCTGAAAATACCTCAACTTCTGAGGACACCTGAGAGTGGTTCTTCCTGTGCTACACCCTAGAGCAGATGTGTGCAGTCCTGAGAATGTCACCCAACCTGTCTGTCTCTACCTGACAGGTGAACTGGAAGCATCCGTCCTACTATGTTTCCTTGGGGAGAAACTCTTGTATTAGAGAGGGGTTGGGCTTGTTTACACAGATCTTAAACTCCACAGGCCCAGCTGTTTCGTGCATAGAGTCTGGGAGACAGTGTTTTTTCAGCTCCTTCTGGGACCAGGGTGGTAACTGGAAGCCATGGTTCTAATGATACCCAGTTTCCATTCCAGTCCTCTGATAGTTTAGCAATGATCTCTTTGGCCTCCTACCTCTTTTGCCACTGGAGTGAGTGACCTACCCTTTCCTAGTCCCTGTGAGTAGGGAAGTTCTTTGTTTATATGGGTGGAAACGCTGGAGACAGGGTTCCGACAAGGTGGCTATGGTTTACAAAATGCCAGTCTCTCGAGAGTTAAATGTACAACATCCCAGACTATACCTTAAGGAGGGGGACAGGAGACAAAGCGTATTCTGATCTTGTAGGGGTGGTCTCCGTTAGTGACAGACCGCACATTCACTCGGGGCCTAAGGTTTAGATCAGAACATCTGCAAACGAGACTACAGCATCCCTACGGCGTGTCAGTGGATGAAGAAGTGAAGTCAGCTGTGAAGAAAACAGTAAAATACCCCATTGCCTAATTTTGTCGGTTTAATAAGTCAAGACAACCCCCTGCCCTAATTTTAAGAAAATAAAATTAAGAATCTGATTCCCGTCCCTATTTCCTGGAAGCGTCTGAGCTTGACGTGCAAGGCGGGACTTGAGCAGCAGGAATTCCGGGCCTGGTTCGGGAATCTCCGAGATTACCCGAGACCCCGAAGAGCCTGCGCAGGGTGCGGACTCGGAAGACGGCGTGGGCGGAGCCGATGCGTGCGGTGGGCGTGTCCAACGAGGCGGACGTCAGGGGCGTGGCCTCAGCGGGAGTGGCTGGCGGTAGCTAGGCGCGGGTGGCGGGAAGGAAATACGCCGGCGGGAGTGTGCTCGCTTCCTTCTCGCAACCGGAACTGTTTCGGCAATCTTGGCCAACTGCTCCTGCTCCGGGAGAAGCTGCAAACCGCTCTGATTTTGTCTCCTTTTCCTTTCCTCCTCTCCTCCCAGAAGGTGAAAGGTCGAAGAGTGGATAGACACACCTCCGGGGCCCAAAGTCTACGGCCACAGGGGCGCCATTCGGATCATTCGTTAAAACTCCTTTGGGGTACGCCTGCGTGGATGGTTATCCTCAAAGTGGAGAGTTAGTATTTAGGGGATGTAGCTCAGTTGGTGGAGACACTTGCCTTCTTCTGCATGAAGCCCCTGCGTTCGATCCCCCGTGCTGTATAAACCAGGCCTAATAAAATATGCCAGGAATCCCAGTTCTGGAGGACCAGTAGTTCAAAGTCAACCTCAACTACATAGCCAGATTAAGGCCAGCCTGGGCTACCCGAGACCATGCCTGAAAAGAAAATGTGTTGTTTAATTGATTCTCGGTATTTCGTGGGAAGGGGCATTGGAGCTTGACAGGGTCTTGAACCCGTTTTACCCTCCTAAGACTTCAGGATGACCCTTACCCACATTAAACACCCTGAAACCTTATTTTTGTGTCTTTTATAGAGCCTTGGCTCAGGGTTAGCAGATGCCACAGCCTTGCCTTTTGATGCAGTGCGAATCCAGTCCAAGGGAAGAGGAGATCCCACCCCTCTTTTGGGGTCTGGATCCTATGTTTTTAGCTTTTGCAAAACTCTACATCAAGGATGTCCTGGAGATGAAGGAGTCCGAACAAGTGCCAGGTATGTGGCCAGACAGTTTATTGAATGCCCTGTGCTGCACCCTGACCTCTCAGTTTCCCTCAAAGATACAGAAAGCCAGAGCCTTAGGGCATCCAAAGAACCCTGTCTGAAAGTTATCTAGCCTCAACCTTGCAAAGAGTTCATTTCCGTGATTTTTGTGCAAATTAAAGACAGTCTAAAAATTTTAAGTTTGAGGGTACAACCTTTGCACTGCACTCCTTCTCCCAACCTGTATATAACCAGATATAATTCCAACACTTGGAAGATGGAAGTAGAGATAATCAGGGGTTCAAAGCCAGCCTGGGCTACATAAGACCTCTTCTTAATAAAATACATAACTAAATCCACATATGATTAAGGTATTCCATACTTTAAAATACTTTGATTCTTTTTGGTAGCCTGCTTTTGAATGGTAATGTCACTGGGTTAGACAGGCTTAAAATCTTAATGTGGTATTTACCTTTCTGGTTATGTGACTCACTTTCTGTAAAGTTTCAGTGTCCTCTTAGTAAACATGTGGGGGTTGGTTTTGGTTTGAGTTAATCACAATCAAAATAATAGAAACTTCTGGGAGGAAAGACGTCATCTGGCTTGTTCGTGAGTTATGACAACATCTGCTTTCAGTAGGTAGGCCCTTGAGAAACTCGAGTAAGGTTGTGCACACATTTGTAGTATACATACATGTTTATGGGAGTCATCTTCCTGGATTTTTCACTTTCTAAATTTTATTGTTTACATATTTTATGTGTATGGATGTTTTGTCTTGTGCTGTGTGTGTGTGTGTGTGTGTGTGCGCGCGCGCGCGCGCGCGTGCGTGCGTGCGCGTGCAGGTGTTTTCAGAGGGCAGAAGAGGGATTCTGCCCAGGAGACATCTCTTTAGCCTTTCACCTTATAGGGCAGGGGAGGAGGGGCATGCAAGTTGAGACAAAGTTTCTCTGTGTAGCCCAGGCTGTCCTAAAACTCACTCTAGACCAGGCTGGCCTTGAATGCAGAGATCCACCTGCTTCTGGAAAGTGCTGGGATTAAAGGTGCCTCACAACACTGGGCTCACTGGGCGATCAGTTCAGGGAGGCTGCTGATTTTTTTTTAATATTTATTGATATTTATGTGGTTGCTGGGAATTGAACTCAGGACCTCTGAAAGAGCAGTCAGTGCTCTTAACCGCTGAGCCGTCTCTCTGGACCGAAAGATCTTGTTTGCTTGGTGCCCTACAGGGTTATCCTTATATGCAGACAAGTTGGGCTTTTCTGTGTGTGCCGGTGCCAGTGGTCAGAATTCAGGCTACTCTGCTTGTGTGGCAGGTGTTTACTAACTGAACCATCTCCCCAGCCACAATTTTTAAAATGAAAGTATTGGTTACTAGAGGCATCATTATCATACGTAAAAGTTTAACAAATATATAGATTAGAATAATTTATGTGGCTGAGGGTAGTCCTTCGGGAGCTTAATACTGTGTTTTGTGAGAAATTTGATTAAACTTCTTGCAATTTTGTGAAGCTTTCCATTCAAGGACCTTCTGAATAATGAGTTTTCAGTCAAAAAAAAAAGAGTCAAGATCTCAGATATCCACAGAGTCAAGATCTGAGATATCTCAGTTTGAATGAAAAGAGGTTTGCACGGTCCGCTTTATGTGCTTGGACAACCTTCTCCTAAAACCATTTGTACAGAATTCTTTCCCTACACCTTTAGTCTGTGGATTTTTTATTTTTTTTTCTCCTCCACTTGGAAGGCAGCCATCCTCCTCCAGAGTTTTCCAGAATTATCTGGTTTTCTTTATAGCTCATCTCCTTGGGAAGAAATTAATTCACACCAAATGCCAGTCTTTCTTTAAAGATCCGTGAGTACGGAAGCCAGTGCCAGGGGCATCCCTGTGGACAAAGGGATGAGATGTGTTAAAACCAGTGATCCTTTCCCTCTCTGGTGCGACTGTTTTGAGATGTTCATTTGTAAGAGGAAATGTCATGGATGAAGCAAACATCACAGTCTCAGGATGGTTTTCTTTAGATTGTGCTGCTGAAATTCCAAGAGGGCAGGAAACCCCACTAATGTAGGTTTTTTTTGGTTTGGGCTTGTGTCTTAGGTCACCATAAAAGAGAATCCTTGTGAGCCAGATGTAGTTAGTTATGCAGCTGTAATCCCAATGTTGAGAAGATCAGGAATTCAGGGTTATCCATCCTCAATTACATCCATAGCCTGCCTGGTCTACATGATACAAGGCTCTAAACACAAGGCCAGAGGGATGTGTGATGTGTGCCTCAAATCCCAGGGTTTGACAGGCTACAGGAGCGGGTAGATCTCTGTAAGGCACAAGACCCAAAAACAACAACAAAACAAAAAGAAAACAAACAAAACCAAATAAGATGCTTGCGACTCCATAAAATTTAGAGCTATTTAAACACCAGAGAGTGTCTGAAACAAAACATAGAGGTTAACAGCTACAGACAGAACCGGAAACAAACGTGCTCTGTAATGAACTTGCTTGCCCTTTGTCCTTGGTTCTGGGCAATAATCTCTCAATCTTTGGAATTTCCTGAGTAAAGGAATGTCTTAGTAACTGGAGGTGGGAACCACACCTTAGTTTATATTAATGGAACATGTTATCAGAATGGACCTACCTATCTATACCCAATCAATAGAGGGTTGGGAATACAGGAGAGACCCTATCAGCCTGACCCTGGAGGGTGAGGTCATATGACCAGTAAATCAATCATGCCTGCACTATGAAACCCATTAAAAGCCCTGATGCTGAGGCATGTATGAGCTTACCTGGTTAGTTAAGGACACTGTGTCAGAGGGTAATGTGTCCCAGAGTCTCACGTTGGAGCTCTCCAGACCTTCCTCGACACTTTATTTAGCTGACACTGATTTGTGCCCTTTCTTATAAATTGTTATCATTAGTGTGGTACCTTCCTGAGTTTTGGCTAAGTATCAAAGCTGAAGGAGTCTCAGAAGCAGCAGGCCAGACAAGAGGACCCCAGCAAAGCTGCAGGCTAGCAGCTGAAAAGCTGGCCCATCTTGTTGGAGAGTATGCTCTAAACTGGTGAAATTTTACGTAGCTGGGCACTGTTTGGTTTGCTTTGTAAAACACCATTTCCATAAACCTGAACTTCGGGTTTCACTGGTAGGAATGTGAAGTCTGTGGTTTTTAGTTGTATGGTTGGTCATGGTCACATGTTAAAAACTGCTTCTATGTGGAGGATACCTTCCCTGAAGATAGGATTTCCCTATGTAGCGCTGGCTGACCAGATATTTACCATGTAGACCAGCCTGGATTTGAATGGTCTTGTTTCTTGAGGTGGATCTCTTTTAAAGTGCTATTTTTAATTATTTTATCTTATTTTTACGATGTAGGAGTTTTGTCTGCATGTGTCTGCATCATAAGCATGTAGTGCCCTCAGAGGTCAGAAGAGAGCGTTGGATCCCCTGGAACTGGAGCTACCGTGTGGGTGCAAGGAATTGAACTCAGGTCTTCTGGAAGAACAGCCAGTGTTCTTAACCCCTGATCTGTCTCTCCAGCCCTTAAAAATACTATGTAAAGAAAGAAAGCATAATATCTTCTTGAAGTTGTGGATGTTCATTGACAGTGGTTTAAAATCTGAATTAAATTTGCCAATGACCTTGGCTTTTTTTTTTTTTTTTTAAGGAAGACCCAAGAAATGGACCCTTTTTTCTTTTCTTTTCTTTTTCTAAGATTTATTTATTTAGGGGCTGGAGAGATGACAGTTAAGAGCAATGACTGCTCTTCCAGAGGTTCTGAGTTCAAATCCTAGCAACTACATGGTGGCTCACAACCATCTGTAATGGGGGATCCGATGCCCTCTTCTGGTGTGTCTGAAGACAGGAACAGTGTAGTCACACATATGAAATAAATAAATTTATAAAAAAGATCTATTTATTTATTATATATAAGTATACTGTAGTTGTCTTCAGACACACCAGAAGAGGGCATCGGATCTCATTACAGATGGTTATAAACTGCCATGTGGTTGCTGGGATTTGAACTCAGGACCTCTGGAAGAGCAGCCAGTGCTCTTAACCACTGAGCCATCTCTCTGGCCCGACCTTAGCCTTTTAAAGCCCTCACAGCGTGGCTTCCTTTTCTTAGGATCTGAGCATAGCAGAGCACAAATACCCAGGCTGGCCTAGACCGCTGTGGGTTCTATGGAAAAGGAACACAAGTGTGCTGTAAGCGTGTCTGTTTGATCATTTGAATTACTTTCCCCGTGCACCCTTGGGCTCCAGAAGAGAGTTCCCTGTGGTGGAAGGAAGTGGCTCTCTCTCTGTAGTGTTGTAAGCCAGCATCTCGAGGCCTGGCTTCTTATCCTGCGGTTTGTGTCTTAATATGCTCTGAGAAGTTTCTTGTGTGTTTTTAAGCAGTTTATTTCTTCCTCAGCCAGTTTCCTCAGAGGTGGGGGGGGGGGGGCAATTCAAACCATCTGCTGTTTGTTTGTTTCTGTAGTTCTCCATTGTTCTGTGATGCTTTCAAGAGTTACTTCTGCTGAGTCCTTGGAGGCTAGAAGGATTTTCTTTCAGCCTCAAGTGACTGCTCTTGAAAGTAGGTCATTGTTAATTCCCAAGGCATACATTCGTGGGGTTCATGTTTAATCCTCAAGGAGGTACAGCATGTCCCCAAGTGAGAACGTATTGAGAGTTTTATTATTGCCAGCTAGGGTTTGTCACATGGAGGTCGGTGACTAGGGACACTGGCTTGTGCGTTGACTCACTCTTCTTTCTGCCTTTGGAGACAGACTTGTTGAGCCCCTCACCCCTCTTAAGGGTCATTACATTTCAGCTGTTGACTATAGATCCACGTCAGCCTGTGTGTTTCTGAACGGGAGCAGCTGTCTGTCATTCAGGGTGACTCTGTATCCTGGGGTCCTTCCTTCAAGGGGGCCTTGCCATTGTTAGCTTCTAGCCTCCTAGGTTGCCCTAAGGACAGCCTCCCATCTTCCAACTCCTCCTTAGCAGTGCTTTCTCTCCAACCACACCCACTGGTGTGTACCCTAGTACCCCTCCAAGGGGACCACCCATCAGCAGTGGCCAGTGTGAAAATTTAGGTAGTAGTCTCCTAATGGATTGAAATCCAGAGGTCTGACCAGCTGAGCTGATTGAGAGAGAGAGAGAGAGAGAGAGAGAGAGAGAGAGAGAGAGAGAGAGAGAGAGACACAGAGAGAGACAGAGAGAGACAGAGAGAGAGAGGAGCCAGATGCCCGAAGTTATCATGGCTTCTCTGTTTACAACCCAAATATATTTATTTTCAAAGGAAAAGGCCATTTGAACAATATATGTATGGGGCTAGAGAGATGGCTCAGTATTTGAATGCTGTTGTTTCAGAGAACCCAAATTTGGTTCCCAGTACCCCGTTGGGTAACTGATAACCAGTCCGTGCATTCAGCTCCATGGAATGTGACACTGTCTTCTGTGGGTACCTTCATCCTCATCCATACAAATAAGTAATAATAATAATAATAATGATTCCTTCTCATCTGAAGGTAAAGACTGCAGGCGCGGCAGAGGGCTGAAGGTGGAGAGATCACTTCTTGGGAACCAGTGCTTGATCTAAGCACACGGTAGAGGCTGACGCAGGAGCTTGAGTAGGATATGGAGTCTGGGTGAGACTCTGAGGCAGCCAGGAAGTCCTGGGGATAAAAGTGGAATTAGGAGCTGGAGGCTTCTAGAAAACCCCAGGACTGTGTTTCCACATAGGAAGAAACCATTGCTGCGTGTCAGCGGCAGCTCCTCCTCTGGCTTCCCCACCAGCAGAAGCTTGCATCCCAGCATCTCTGAAGCCTAGTTTTGACAAATTGGGCTTTAAGAATGGCTTGAGCCGGGTCCGCTGGCCCTTCTTCTTACTGGTTCATACAAAAAATGGCTGGTTTCTTAGGAAAGTTATAGTTTTAAAAAGTCTTGGAGTAGGAGAGAAAGCACAAGAGCACTGACTCTTGCAGAGAACCCTGTTTCAATTCCCAGTACATATGGTGGCTTGCAGGGTCCATACCCCGATTCCAGGAGACCCAGTAGGCATGCATGTGGTGCACAAATATGTGTGCATATAGGCAAAACATTCATATTCGTAAAGTAAAATAAATCAGTCTTTTAAAAGAAAAGCCGCTCTCTTGCCTCTTGGCTCTCTTGCTCTCTTGCAGCCTTGCTCTTCCCCCTTACCCCTCCTCTTCCCCTTTCCCTTCCCCTTCTCCCTCCATGTGCTCATGGCCAGCCTCTACTTCCCCCCCTTCTCTCTCTCTCTCTCTCTCTCTCTCTCTCTCTCTCTCTCTGCCTCTACTACCCTTTTAACCCTCCCATTACCTAAATAAACTCTATTCTGTACCCAAAAAAAAAAAAAGCCATGGCTTCCCTTGCAGTCGCTTGGATTTGGTGGTATGCTGGGTCAAGTGATAGCTGTGGTCAGCCCTGCGGACTGTCTACTCACTGTGGAAAGGGAGCTAACCAACCTGCATGGGTGACCCTGCTTTTCCCTGCTCTGCTAGTTCAGGCTTCTCAAGAGCCCACTTTTCTGTTCTCTGCTCCTTAAAAGGTCCACTTACCTTGTTGGAACCTGCCACTTGCCGAGGACTGACTCTTAAGGCTGGAATCTGAACACACAGCTCGCCAGTGACTCATGACACCTTAAGAGACATTTAACGCAAGCAAATGTGGTTGTGTGCTATGAACTGCTTCCTCTTGATTTTTAGGTATATATTTTTACAACGGGCATCCAATACGACGGGTGGATATCATGGGAACTGTCGTCAGTGTGAGAGAGAGAGAGGCTTTCTACTGCTACGGAGGTAAGAGGGATCGCCTCTGACACTCAGTTTCCCCCCACCCAGCTGAAAGCTGCGTTTTCAGCAGCCTTCATGCTTGAGAGCAGTCGGGGGTCTCACAAAAAACAAGCGCTCTGTTGAGAGGCTTGTGGGGTCCTGTGTCTGTACGCAGCAAAGGAGGCCACAGGCAAGAATGACACGGATGAGTGCGGGGAGGCGCTGCTGTCGGGGAGAGACTGGAAGAATTGAAATGCAGCCGTGTGGGGTCACTGATGGTCAGGGGAGACACCTGACACCCGCCACACAGCTGTGCAGAGCCAAGGACCGGACTGAGAGGTTATTGCGATCCCTTTGAAAAGAGGCCCAGTAAATGTAAAAATAGACCTATTTAGATAACAATCTTTTATTTTAAATATTTATATCCAGGACAGTCAGGGGTGAGGGAAAGAAAGTTTTGTTACTCAAGGTGTAAATATCCATTATCAGACTTGCCCGTCCGTCATGTTGCAAACTAAGTCCAGAGCCTCCATAGTTCAGACACCTGACAATTGAATTGCTAGAATGGGCTCTAGTACTGTGGGTTTTGCTTTTTCGAGTGTGTGGTTATGTGCCTGCGAGTCCAGGTGCCTAAGGAAGCAAGAAGAGGGCGTCAGAGCCCCTGGAGTTAGAGTTCTAAGCAGCCTTGAGCCACCCAGTGCTGGAACGGAACTTGGCACCCATGGAGAGCAGTAAAGGCTCCTGACACTGAGGGTCTCTCCGACCCTAAAGCAAGCGTCTCCATTTGTTACATTGTTTCACTAGTTGAGCACATCCAAGGTTCTGTGGGGAAGAAACCGGGAGATTCGGGGGAGGTGCGGGTTACAGCTGAGTCGCAGACCTCTGCTCTGACGGACACGCTTGTGTGACCTTGCCTGCAGTGTGCTTCCTTGCTGTGTGGGGGGGGGGGCGGGGGGGGAAGGTGGGGTGACCTTTATGTCCAAGAACATTTGATTGACACTGTCAGGCTCACACCATCTCCACTTCTACCTATTTTCCTGAAGGTGATGATTGTCCCTGTGCTTATAAATTATAAAAAATATGTCTGAGATGAAATTTCTCCTCTGCATTTTCTCTCTCTCTCTCCCTTTCCTCTCTCTCTCTCTCTCTGTATATGTGTGTGTGTGTTGTTTGTGTTTTAACTTGCCAGGCATCACTTTCCTGACTCCTTGCTTTATTTTACCAGAGATGTTGGTCTTGTTTTCCTCCAACAATTCAGCAGGTGTGCGCAGCGCTCCTTCCATTCCTTCCGAATGCCCAGCTGTGTGTAGTACAATACAGAGCTACTCCCCATGCACCCCGTGATGACGTAATTGTGTCTTTCAGTTACAAAGCACTTTCACATTCATCCATATTATCCTCCCCGTTTTGTTTAGAAACAGTTATGGAAATGCTATTAATAGAAAACGGAGGAATATTTCCATTTTGCAGGTGAGGAAACTGTGACTCACCTAGCTTTCTCAGGGTTGTGGTGAGAGAGGGTTGAGTCCATTTGACTGCTAACTGACCCCAGTGTTCTCTGCTGTCAGCACACAGCTCGAAATAGCTTTTGTCTCCTGCATCCCCTGCTTTCTCCAGGCTCCCAACCCCAGGCATCTGGAGCCAATGTTTTCAGATCAAATAAGAGACTGTTGGGGATTTCAGTTCTGGCCCTAGAATTGGATCTGGTCTGCCTCGTCACATAAATGGACCTCATGTAACTCACTCTGCCACTGTGGAGACGCTTGAGATGGTATGTTTGGCTCTTCCCTAAGAAGACTTTTCCTCCAAGTGGGTGTCGTGAGAGCATGACACATCCGTGGGCTGCAGGAAGGCAGCCTTGTGGAAGTAATTAGGGGCAGAAAGGCGTTCTGAGCTTGAGTTCTTGTGTGGCCAGCCGAAACAGAGCCACTTACCTCCCTCGGTGTACCGGCCCAGCCCCCTCCCTGACTCACTGCAGGTGTGGACTGTGTGTGTCTCCTAGTCCGCCCACGCTGACTCCTAGTGTCACACTAGGGAAGGATGTGGTATGGCTTTGTACTGGGTCTCCTCCTGCACGCAGCAGCAGGCCTGCTACACGGTCTGCAGGGAGAGGCCGGAAAAGTCAGGGTCTGAGCCCTTGACAGCAGCCTGAGCTCTCATGTGATTCTAAAGATGTTCAGGTTAGACCTGGATAACCCCACGTTCCCTAGAACAAGTGTTCGCTCATTTGCTACTGTCTTGCTTCCAATATAAACATTTCCAGTCTGTTCCGGCCTGTAATCCCCAGTGCAGCGGAGGCAAAGGATTGAAGCCAGCCAGGGCTATGCAGTGAGTCCAAGCCCGCTATAGATTTAGACCCCCTCTCTCTCCTTGTTTTTGAAATTTACCTGACAGTTAATGTGCACATTGAATGGAGGTCTCTTCCTTCGTACTGCCAACAAGTCTACTACTAGCATTTAGTGTGTTAAAATAATTTCTGTGGAAGTATACTGTTTAATTTTTATACATGTAAGATTTAGAAGGTATATGGGATTTGTGTTTTACAGTTATGTGTATCTTTCAACAGTGAGGACCTAGGTCATAACACGTTAGTCTCATATACTGCATTATTAAAATTTATTTAACCAACTGCATATTTATAAACATTTATGCTGTTCCCATTTTCTTTTTATTTTATTTTATTTATTTAATGTATGAGTACTCTACTGCATATACATACACCTGTCTGAAGAGGGCATCAAATCCCCCTGTAGATGGTTGTGAGCCACCATGTGGGTGCTGGGAATTGAACTCAGGACCTCTGGAAGAGAGGTCAGTGCTCTTAACCACTGAGCCATCTCTCCAGCCCATGTAAGCTCTTCCCATTTTTAATGTAATAAGCACCTACTTCAGTGAGCAACATTATCCTAGATGTAGATATCTGTGCCCTTGTCCTGGTTTTCTCTGTGGAATAATGAACTAGAAGTAATTGCTGTGTCAAAGGGTGTGTGTGCTTGCTGTTTAGAAATGAGCTGCTGTTATATACTTCCTCTCCAGCCAGTGAGGGTATCAGTATTTTGTTGTGTGTGTGTTTTATTGTATCCCCAATACAAAACAACCCAGGTACCCAGGATGCAAGCTAGCTAAGTGCTACACACTGGTCCCTGTCCTCCCCCTGGCTATCAGTGTTTTAAACTGTTGTTTAGCAATTGAGAAATTATGTCAACTTGATTTTTTTCATGGCAGTTAGTGGATTTAGCATTTGCATATTTCTTACTGACCACTTACACATTTCCCATGCATTACATATCCCTTTTCTTTGGTACTGCTTCTCTTGTGGACTTGGTCTTTTTCTCATTAGTTTATACGAACTCTTTATATATTAAAGCAACAACCATATATTGGAAAAGTTGCTGTTTTGGTTTAGGCCAGCAAATGTATCAGACTTTGTTTATGAGCTACAGTTTTCAGATTCTGCTTTAGAAAGTCTAAATCCAGAGCTCACCTTGTGTTAACAAAGAAACTTATATTTACTATAAAGAATAATCTTCTTTCTACAGAGATTTAATCTAACAAGAAAACATTTCCCTCATATTCTATATTACATGGGCCTTGGGTCTTAACATCAGTCTTCTGTTTTGTTTTGTTTCAATTATGAGGCCCACGACTCTGTGCTTAGCAACCTATGTTTGGAGTTTGTTAAAATTCAGACAAAGAGAAAATCCTGTCTTCTCTCGGCAGAGATCTTCAAGTTCTTCTATAATCACAAATCCAAGTCTCATGGAAACTGTTTGATTTTCTTTTTCCTTTTGGTACTATAAATAAAGTAAGGCAGAACAGTTCTATTTTTGTGGCCAGGGTATAATTATTTTCTGTTAGGAAAATAAAACCGAGTCCTGTGATGAGCTTGATCTCCCTCCCTTATATCCCTGCAGAGGTGAGGACTGGGCTGAGACCTTTTCACAGAGAACCCCTGGGCCAAATGATGGGGCACATTTTGTTCAGGTAATGAGTGAACTAGCAGAAGAAGAAATGACAGAGCTGGGCCCAGAGTGACAATGCCACAGACCACAGGCCACATGGTGCTTCCTTGTTTGAGAGAGAGAGAAGAAGGTTATGGATGTTTTGCACCTAACATTACCCACTGTTACCAGAGTAGATAAGATTCATCACTGCCATAGAGGTAGGCGAGGGAAACATTGGATGTATCCATTGGATTTGTGTGTTGCATGCTCACAGGTAAGCAGTTCATGCGGTGTGTAGTGAAAGGTTGCTTCTAAAGACAGGGAGAGTTCTTTAAGGGAGTTGTTCCTCGAGGCTGTTGAGACTGTCATCTTTCAGTACGACTGAGTGCAGCGCTGACATGTGAATTCCAAGCCTGGAATGACACGGGAATTCCAGTCATAGCCAAGTCTCTCACCTCCCTTGCTGCTTCTCTTTCAGTGGATGATGCTACCGGGGTGATAAACTGCCTCTGCTGGAAAAAGCTGAGCAATACTGAGTCTTCAGCAGGTAATTATGTTTGCCACTTTCCTCTGATTTCACTCAGCGTAGCTCATCAAACAGCGGTCAGTGTTTGCACAGTAAGCTGCCGCCGGGCTGCATTGGTGGCCCTGACAGCTGTCCTCGTAGTAAAGAAGGGCAGTCACTGAGAAAGGGTTTCTGGAAGTTTCTGTAATGGAGTTTTTACCTCACCTATTGTGTTGCAAGCCAAGAAGTTGTAGCCTGATGGTTCACAAGGGCAGAATTCTTGAGCAAAGACTTTAAAGATCGCTACTCCCACATGCATGCACTAATGTCTCTGCTACTATGATCTAGATTTCCTGAAAACTCTAATATAGTCAAATATATAGCAAGAATTCAAAGCTTGTTAAGGTAGAAGTCCTTTGGAAGTTAGCTGCTAAGTAGTATACATTTCAAAATTATATTTTAAACACATTGACTAACTGAAGCATTTAGAATTATTTGAATATAAATTTATTTCCATGATGCTTGTGTGTGTGTGTGTGTGTGTGTGTGTGTGTTTTGCACTGGTAGGGATAACATCCAGGGCCTTAAACATGCTGGGCAAGTATTCCACCATGGGTTAACAGGCCCAGCCCTTTTGGGTAAGTTTTTAAGTTTATTTACTTTATATTATATGTATGGGTGTTGCACTTGGATGATTACCTGGGTAGCATATGCATGCAAGACCTACAGAGGCCAGAAGAGGGCGTTGGATCCCCTAGAACTGGAGTTAAAAGGTTGTAAGCCACCATGTTGGTGCTTGGAACCCAACCTGAGTCCTCTTGACCACTGAGCCTTGCCTCTAGCCCTTTAAGTAACTTTTAACATTTTCATGTTTGGTTCCCAGGACCCACGTGGTAGCTCTCAGTTATACATAACTCCAGCTCCAGGGAATCCGAAAACCTCTTCTGATTTCCTCAGGCACCAGGCATGCCTGTGGTACGTACAAATGCGTTCAGGCAAAGCATTAGTTCATCTAACAAAATTCATTTTTAAAAAATTAAATTAAGTTCATAATTACTTACAGGGTGTTCTGCAGTGTTAGTGGTCCTTTTAGGCTCTGAGAAGTCACAGATCCGGGCACTGCCTTGTTCTGTCATGTGCCATGAGAAAAGTAGTGGTATCCACGCGGGCTTTCACGTTTCTCGCTCCAGTATTTAACCTCCGGTGTCTGGTGGTTCATGCGGGATGTTGCAGGAATGTCTTGTGCTTATGAGCTTTTCCTCCTTATTTCTACCATATTTTGTGTCAGCATCCCACCTTCCCTTTGGCTGTACTGACCATCGATGTGCTCATTTGTTTATTTTCCTAATGTACGTATGCTTAGGAATTAGCTAGTCCTGTGTAATCTTGACATGCCTGTCCTAATCTGACAACATCTAAATTGGTGGCTCCGCTTTGCTTAGAAGGCAGGACACAAAGCCGTAAGCCAGACGCCCAGCTTCGTATGGTCTGGGGTACTTACCTTAGTCTGTTCGCTACTTTTCCAATTGCTGTGACAGAATACCCGATAAAGGAACTTTTCCGGGGGTTAGTGCGGGGATCACACTGGCTGGCCTGAACTCACTAATCTAGGCTTAAACTCAGATCCACCTGCCTCTGCCTTCCAGTCGCTAGGTTTAAATGCTCATACCACCATGCCCGGCCAGAAGGAACTTAAGGACGATGACATTACATTCTGCTTGTAGTTTGTCAGGGAAGGCACAGAGGCAGGTGAGTGATGTACCTGGTCACACTACATGCACAGGAAGCAGGAAGATGAATGCAGCTGTCCACCACTTTCTCCTTCTGTCCATCTGCAGTCGGGGATCACAGCCTATGGAGTAAGACAGCTCAGATTCAGAGTGGATGGATTTCTTCTCATTAATCCTCTCTGGAGACATCCTCACAGATGTACCCAGAGTGTGTTTCCATGGTGATTCTAGATCCAGTCTAGTTGACAATGAAGACCTATCATCACAGAGCTGTTCCACAGAATACTCTAGGCAGGTAATTTATGACAGTTTGTTTGTCTGGCCTGGAGTTTGGGAAATCCAAAGGACCTGAAGGCACTGCTGTTTGGTGAAGGCTAACCTCCACCTCCCAAGATGGCTCCTTGAATGTTGCTCTCTCTGGAGTGTTCCTCTCATGGCCAAGGAGCAAAAAGACAGAAGCCCTATTGCACACTCTCATGATAGCATTGACTCATCCACACTGTACTGCTCTGAATATACCTCCTGTTCAGTCCCACCCCCTAATGCTGTTGTATTGTGACTATGGTCTGGTTAAAAGTCTCCTGGAGGTCTGTGTAAAGGCTTGGTCTCCAGGGTTAGCAGGAATGGAAGATCCTCTGGACTTTTAAGAGCTGGGAACTAATGTGAGGTCCTAGGTTATTGAGGATATGCTATCAAAGAGGATTATGCTACCCTGCCATAGCCTCTTTTGCTTCCTGGCTTGGACACACTCCTGCTATGACATGCCTCTCTTTGCAAACCATAGAGACTGCCTGACCTTGGACTTGTGCGTCCAGACCTATGAGCCAAAATACAGCTCTCGGTTTCGTAAGGAGTCTGTTGTTCTTTCATTCCCGGATGGAACACTGGCTAGTACAGTTTGGATACAGTTTCCAACACATGGGATGGGAAGGGTTCAGAAGCATGCAAACCACAGCAGCATTATGGGCCATTTGCAGATTTATGGCTTTACTCACACCCTTAATACGAGGGCGCCATTTGTCTCGCTACACCTGAGTTATGTGGATGGTGAGCAAACTTCTATAAGGGACAGATGGTATGTATTCTCTGTTTTGTGGACGTGATCAGCCTTAGCTACTTGACACTGCCATTTTAGCACAGAGTGGGCCATGGATGATACATGGGACAATGAGGCATGGCTCTGTCCCAATAAAACTCTAGACAGGTTATAGATTGGTTTGTTCTGTGGTTTAAATATTGGTTTTATTTTCTAAATTAACTGTTTTGGCGCGGACAGTCTCACTATATGGCTCTAGCTGACGTCAAACTCACACTGATCCCCATTTCCTCTGCCTCCCCCGAGCTGGGGTCAGAAGTGTGTGCAGCACATCCAGCTTAGTTCTCTGCTGTTAAAGAAGTGGCACGATCAGGGACACCGTGGGACTCCTGATTCAGCAATGCTTTACGTCAGCACAGTGGTTAATACTGAACATGAACCGAACATGCCAAGAGGACATGTCTTAAATCCCGAAAGCAGCGAACCAGGAGCAGGTGCAGAGCAGGCTTCCCTTAAAGCTCCTTTGCAACTATGAAGAAAATGGTTAGTTCACGGAGGAGGCTGAGAAAGGGCCTTGCCGTGGTGTTGCCTGTGACGTGGTGTTTTTAAATAGCTCCCAACTCATTCGTTCTTTTAATTTAATTGCCCAGCGTTTAAAGGCTTTCACTGGAAGGTGGCCGAGACAGATCATTTTTTAAAAATAGAATTCAGTGTGAGTCAAAATCATGTTCCAATCAATTAAGTAAAAACTATAACATAAACCCTGTGGGCATTACATTGACCATCATTTGCACTTAGCTTATGAGCAAAGTTAAGGCGGGTTGGCCCTCGCCATCAGAATGTTAAAGGGGCTTATCTTCAGAATGGAGTAGACTTCTAAAATGAAGTTCTGTCAGGCTCCAGCTGCCTCATTACATTCATTAAATACACGCTAGAGCCTTCTTTCATCAATTTGGCTTATTCTTTAAATGAAAGCAAGGCCTCTTTTCTCAGATCAGCTGTCAACTTGATAATGTCAGTGGAGCCACATGGAGCTTTCTAACATCTATGATGTCTGCATATTGGCAGTGGGGTTGTATAAATCCCCTAAACGTCTGCAGTGAGCACAAGAGGGCCTGGAGGTGGGAGGGTGGAGAGAGGGGGCCTGGAGAGGGGGCCTGGAGGTGGGAGGGTGGAGAGAGGGGGCCTGAGGTGGGAAGGTGGGGAGAGCAGCCTTTAAAAACTGATAAACCCAGTGAGCTAAGCAGCCATTGCTCTGCATCCAGTTTCCTAGGCCTCGGTCACCACATGCACAGTTCTTTGTGCTCCCTGTGTTGCTATGAACAGCAGATGTGTATTAGCGCTGCTACACATTACAAAACCATGGCTGTCAAAACTGTAAGTGGTCAGAAAGCAGAAAATCTGAGCAAAAGACCAAACAAAACAAAGATCCCTCTATTAGGAAACCCTACTGACAAACCAGACTGTAGGAAATACATCAGCAGTTAGCAAATGTCTTTTCAGGTAGAGAATAGTGTCTGGAAAGAGTTGGCCATACTTCCTCCTAGCCTGCAGTTTACATAGAGGAACCTGAAGAAGACAAGTGTGTGGGTGTGTGTGTGTGTGTGTGGGTGTGGGTGTGTGTGTGTGTGTGCGCGCACACACTTGTAAGCTGCCATTTCCTTTCCTTGATTCATTCAGTTGAGGAGAAAGGGACATCATAGTGGAGATGTCCCCAAGCATCGAACAAGGGGTGGTGGCACAACAGCTGAGAACTTAGCTGAGATAAAAGCTGAGTTTCTCTGGCTCCAGGAGCCAAATGCTGTCCTCCGCCTGCCCTATGCAGTGATAAAAATCAAAATGAGAAGCTATCAAAAGGGAAGGAATATGCAGCCAGACTTCCAACTAGCCCATCCTGCTAACACGACAGGATGTTCTATACCAGGAGCTGCTGGGTGGCTCTTCGCATTCCAAAAGCTGAAGTAGAGGTCGAGGCCACCAGGGGTTGCATAGCAAAACCACATTTCAGAAAGCTAAGCGACAAGGAAATGCAGAGTCATGCAGCCTCTGTGCCACATCTGTATTTGGAACTACAGTAGGCGAAAGAACAGAACACTGTCTCTGATGAGCCACTCTGACTCCAGAAGATGGCCGCATCCATATGTCAGTCTCTGCAGCCAGATAGTGCAGTTCAGACAGCAGCTTTTCTTCCTTTGAAAGAAGACTCTGACTTGGGAAAAGTTGCTTGACCTCTCTGTGGCCAAGTTTCTCACCTCTGAGTCGGAGCAGCCGTGAGGGCTGGATCCCCAGGCACGCGGGCTCTTGTACTTACCTCGTCCTTTCTTACTTCATACAACTTAGAAGTAAAAGTGAGTGGTGGGGATTATTCAGGGTTGAATGTACATCAGCTTCTTCTCACCATGAGGTGATGGCTAAAGATAGGAGGAGAGTCCACACACGTGAGGGAGAGGGTTAGTCTAGTCCCCTTGACACTGATGGGTGGGGCGAAGTCCGTACAAATACTTTGTTATTATTGTTTTGAGACAGAATCTCACAGCACTGCAGACTAGCCAGGAACACACCATCCTCCCCAATGTACTCCCACCCAGGCGTCCACATCACACTCTAAAGAGCTGTTTGTAGCCAGGCCTGTAGTGCAGTCCTCAGTTCCACCCACTTGGGAAACTGAGGCGGGTAGAACATGAATTCAGAGTCTGAAGAGGTGGTTCGGCAGTTAAGAGCACTTGCTGTTCTTCCAGACGACCCGAGTTCTGTTCCCAGCACCTCTGTCCTCTGCAGTTGTCTGCATATTTATGCATGCAACCTGTAACCTCACACAGATACACACATACGCATAATTAAAAAGGAAGGAAATCTATACTTTTAAAAGCCTACCTGGGCTAAAGAGTGAATGAGTTCAAGGTTAGCCTGGGCAACTCACTGAGCTCTTGTCTCAAAGTAAAATAAAACAGGAACATGGGGGTTGGGGTGCTCAGTACAGTGTTTGCCTAGCATGCGAGATGCCCTAGGTTCAATCCCTCATACTGCAAAAATAATATAAAATGTTCAAAATAGAGGGCAGTGTAGCACTGTTGCCCGCAGTTGCTCTGAACATGTATTCAAGGCTACAAAGAGCCTTGGGATGCAGGGGCAGGAAAGGTGTCGCAGCCACCATAAAGCTCACCCACTCGGCCTCACTCCAGAGTCTTCTCCTTTTGTTCTGCCTTTGAATACACTTCTTAGTTTGGCTTTTACTGCTGTGAACAGACACCATGACCAAGGCATCTCTTATAAAGACAACATTTAATTGGAGCAGGCTTACAAGTTCAAGGCAGGAACATGGCAGCATCCAGGCAGGCATGGTGCAGGAGGAGCTGAGAGTTCTACATCATCATCTGAAGGCTGCTAGCAGAACACTGATTGATTTCCAGGCAGCTAGGATGAGGGTCTTAAAGCCCACACCCACAGTGACACACCTACTCCAACAGGGCCACACCTTCTAATAGTGTCACTCCCTGGGCCAAGCTATCACTAATACAATATGCCTCTGGGTAGAAGGTTTGAAAAGGTACGAAGAGCTCTTGTAAGAGAGCCTCATCAGGAGAATGGGAGTATTGGGTTTCTCTGACCCTCAAACTGTCCCCAGCATGGAGGAACCCCCGGTTACACCTCTTCTCTTTTCCCCTGCCCCTCACAGACCCAGCCGCTCTGAGCACTGCAAGAGAGCTTAGTGTGACCTCACAGCTTAAGAAGCTGCAGGAGTCCATTGAGCAGAAAACCAAGGTAGGGATTGGGGATGTTATCCGAGTCCGAGGCTATGTGCGCATGTTCCGAGAAGAGCGAGAGATCCGTGCCACCATTTATTGTAAGTACGGCAAGTTTCTGCCAAATGAGCTGCTATTCTGGGTGTGTGCTCAGTAAATGCTTGTGTAGCTCAAAGTCAGACTCCCAAAAGGTTCACAGAAGATTTAATCCTGTTGGGGGAAGTTATGTTTAGCATGCTGTTTTTAGGAAAACAGCATTTTAAAACTTTATTTTGGAGAATGCTAATTAGAAGTAAATTGGGAAACAATGAATTTCTTGACTCTATTTGGTTGATGAGTCGATTTGGGTTACATCACCATTTCTGAAGCATTTTGGTGTTTTAAATGTCAGTCTATTAGGGTAGAGTGCTCTACTGGTTCAAAAGGACAGGGATGTCTTGAACGCCATGACGTCCATCAACTGTAGTGAAAAAACCTATCAGACAACTGTGATGAAATAGCTAATTAGAAGTAGTTCCAAATCACCCCCCTTTGTACTGTTCTGGCTGGTTTTCAGCTGAAATTCTTAAAAGTAGCCAGGCATGGTGGTATATGCCTTTAATTCCAGCACCTAGGAGAGAGAGCCAGACAGATCTTCCTGTATTCAAGGCTAGCTTGGTCTACATAATGAGTTACAGGCTAGCCAGGGCTACATAGGGAGAACCTGTCTCAGTAAATAAATATATAAATTATAAGGGCTGTCCCAGTAGTACATCAGAATAACATGTAGATTGCTGGTGACAAACCTGTCCCCACCCTAGATGTGCCTGTCACACATAGGGCATTGCCTTCTCTCTCTGGGTGGCGGGAGCTGTTCTGTGACTCAACACTAATGTCCTAGTGTTGATTTGGACACGGAAGGAAGTTCTCTCAGGGTTACTCCTGTGGTCTCTTTCCTGGGTTGTTAGATAAGGTGGATGATCCAGTGTGGAACATGCAAATTGCAAGGATGTTTGAGCTGCCCGAGCTCTACAAGAAGGTGTACGACCAGCCCTTCCATAACCCAGCCCTAAAGGAAGAAGAGGCACTAAAGTAAGTCCCCTGTCACTGCTGAGAAGGTGACGGCCGCAGGGAAGCCTAGCAGTGGGAGCCAGATGTTGGGGTCAGCCAGGGTACAAATCATCAAATGGGCTCCACCTCCCTGTGCCTCAGTTCCTTCTCCTGCAAAGTGAGAGTGACTAAGGCATAGAGGTACTAGGGTTGTGAGGGAAACACGCATATTGTGATTATTATATATTATATAATATAATTGGAGTTACTGAGGGAGTGGAGGGCGCACAAATGAATATTTGGATGGTGGCTGAAACCTGCTCAAGTTAGATGAAAACTAGAAACTCAGATCCAAGAAGCTTAGCAAACCTCCAGGTGAGGACCACAAAGAAGACTGCAGTGAGGCACATCTCCGTCCCCACCACAAAGTAACATGGCACCCTGCGCCATGATCCTGCATGGTCCTGCCTGTCCCCACCGTAAAACAAGGACAAAAATCAACTGGGTTGCTCTCAACAAGGATGGATTTCGCTCCTATACAGAGGGGACACAGAGCCCAGGAGGAATATGAACATACTCACATTTCTTACCAGCGGCTCCCTAGAGACTTCAAGCTGGGAGGACAGAACGAGGTGGCGTCTTACTTAGGGTTGCTACACTGTGATGAGCCGCCATGGCCAGAGCAGCATAGGGAGGAAAGGGCTCATTTATCTTACACTCTCAACTCAACATCGAAGGAAGTCAGGACTGAAACTCACACAGGGCAGGAGCCTGGAGGCAGGAGCTGATGCAGAGGCCATGGAGGGATGCTGCTTACTGTCTTGCTCATTCTCGTAGGAGGATGCAGGACTGCCAGCCCAAGGATGGCCCCACCCACAATAGGTTGGGCCCTCCCATGCCAATCACCAACTAAGGAAATTCCCTACAGGCTTGCCTGCAGCCCAGTCTTCGGGAGGCATTTCCTCAATGGAGGCTCCCTTTCCTTAGATGACTATGGCTTGTTTCAAGTTGACATAAAACTAGCCAGCATGGGGGGGTACTTATTATTGTCTTTTAAATTTTTATTTATTTTATTGGATTGGTGGCAGAGGGGTCAGAGTCAGCTCAGTGGGTAAAAGTCCATGTCCCCCAAGTGTGAGCACCCAAGTTCAGATCCCACTCTATAGTAAAGTCTGGGCAGGCTGGTGGGCACCGAAAGGGATGGAAGCAGAGCGATCAGCGGGGCTTGCTGTCCACTTGTTCATCTCTACAGTCAATGAGAGATCTGCTCTCAAGGGAATAGGTGGGGAGTAGTAAAGCAGGGTACCCGTGTATTCAAGTTCTGGCATCTGCATGTACACACACATGCACACATGCAAGCACACAGTGCACAGAGAGACAGAATACAGAGACCACACACATATACAACACACGCACACAGCACACACGCAGTGCACACAGAGATAGCAGACCACACACATACAATAGTGCACACACAGCACATGCACAGCCATCAGACAGTTTATCTTCCATGGTAGAGAATGAACCAGGATCAGACTCATGCTGGGCGAGTGCCCTAGCACTGAGCTGCACCCCAGCCCTCTCTAACTTTTCAAACATGTAAATACATTGCTTATTTTGTAAGTCAAACAGCAGGTCTGTATAACACAGAAAGTGGAAACTGTCTCTCAACACTACTGCTCAGAGGCTGCCAGTGTTCTTGAGCTGTCACGGTTCCCTTTCGATGCCTGTGTTCTGGGCATACAGGAGCATGAATGTCACCTAGAGATCTGGTGGGATCTCTTCTCCCCTCATAAACATGGCTCTCCTCCATGCTGTCCTTGACCCAATCTATAATTCATCTTGAATGCCTCCCAAGTGACACAATTCCACCAAAGCCACATGATGGGTTCCTTATGAATTACCCTTTTTGTAAAAACAACAAAACACCCTCAAAAACAACAACAAATAAAAACAAGCTCAGTACAGAATGGTCTCCCAGATAGCTTTTGGTTGTGTACTCTGAAAGGAGCAAAGTGATGGGTTTTTTCTGCAGGGCATCTTAACACTTTGCCCCTGCAGCAATAAAGACACTTTGGATCTTGCTGGCCTCACGTCTTTGTTGAGTGAGAAAGTCAAAGAATTCCTCCAGGAGAAGAAAGTGCAAAGCTTCTACCAGCAGGAGTTAGAAATGGTGGAGTCCTTGCAGTCTCTGGCCAGTCAGCCCGTCACCCACAGCACGAGCTCAGACCAAGTAAGTGCAGCACATTGGGGGGGTGGAGGGGACGCAGATGCATGAGTGACTGGTGTAAGAGTCACACGGGACAGACTCCAAAAGCGGAGGTCACCATTCTAGCATGTGCGGTTTCTATTCTGGAAAGGTCACTGACCACTAAGAATTTGAAATGCGCTGGACCTGCCCCTTTCTGCTGCTTCCATAATCACACTGCACTTGGTGCTTGAGGAGAAAATTACGGTAGGCTGAGGCACAGCACAGAGTTCCCCGTACTCGCTGAGATGGGCGTCCAAGCAGGCAGGGAGATAAGAGACGATGTGTTGACCATCGAGATGGTACCTGAGCCAGGGTTTTTAATGACTTGCTCTTTTTTCCTGGAAAAGGTTAATCTGTCCGGTTGCAGGAATTGAGATAAAGACCAAGCAGCATCCAGACAAGGCTGGATGAAAAAGCACACAGAGTACCTAACTGTTCCCATCCCTCTTGCCACACCCAGCCTTGCACTCCTAGTGTTCCTGGCACACTGTCGCCTGTGTCACTGTTCTTGGGTCCGCTGCTGTTGCGTGTGACTTGTGTATTTACTTTTAAGTGAATAGTCTTGGCTCACAGTCATCTTCTGATGCCTCATCGGCTCTCACTGTGCCGGCCCTCAGTGTCTCCACAGATCTGTATCTGTAACACTGCTGGCCCTCACTGATCTGGTGTCACTGGTGCTCACCCTTCCTGCCCTCAGTTCCATCCATGTCATGTCACTGTCCCTTGTCCCTTGGGGTCCTCACCCTAATACATCCCAGCCTGTGATGTCACTGGCACAAAGCGGGTTGGTTTTTTTCCCCCCACCTGTTGTAGCAGAGTTAAAGATCTGTGCTGGCAGAGGCCCTGTCTGCGTGTTCCGTGCTTGCCACACAGGACTCAGACGGGACTGCGGAATGCAGGCGCCAGCTCCTTGTGACTGAAAGGAGTGAAGATTTGTTTTTGGTTTTTTTTTTTTCTTTTTTTAATTCAATGGTCCTGAGTTCTTTCTCTTCTTCCTTGAGAGGGAACCCTGGTGTCCCAGCACTGGCTCTGTCGAGGTACATACCCTGTCCCTGCCTCTCATGGTCTCTGTCTCAGTTCCCCAGGATGAAGTCTGCAGGCTGCATGGAAGCCCAGTCCCCTCACCTAGATGTGGGCTAATCTTAGCGCCCAGACTAAGATGGAATTCTAGAAATTACCAGAATGACATCACCATCTCCTTGTCTAATGAGAGCAAGCCCTTTGTCCCGCCCACCGTGAAGGGCTTTGCTGACACAGCTTTTTACTGCACTGTTGCCAGCTGACCTCAGGCTGCAGGCCATGCGTGCTGGCTGGACCACATCAGTGGCAGCTGTCTCTTCAAGTGTGCCCAGACCGAGCCAGACCCTCACTTGAACATGAGAATTAGACAATGTAGTGCCATCTTGCCTAAAGTATATCTATTTTATATTTATATAATGGCTTGGAGTGGAAGTGCATAGTTTTCTGCTTCTAATAAAATACTTTAAAAGCAAAAAAAAAATTTTTTTTTTGAATGGTCCTAGAGAGTGACAAGTGTGTTTCCTTCCCATCCTTTCCCAGAGCATGACCTTGGCCAAATGCTGGGCTCATATTGACAGCGGCGGGTGCCTCCCTTCCCGTTACCCACACGAGAGTGCACTTCTGGCATTAGGAGACCTCAGCTTCAGTGAGCAGTGAACCTTTCTGTTCTTTCAGTACATAGAGACTTGCTACCATATAAAAGCTTTCGTTCCCCCTGCCAAGGATGAGTTCACGCGCGTAAACAGGCTCCATTCTGCAACTGTCCTAACGTTTCTCCAGTCTTCTCCCATCAGCAGCCAGGCTGCTCTGAGGACCCTAACTCACTGTGCATGCTGCAGATGGGACAGACACCATCTCACCATCCCAGCCTCTCCACCCTTGCTTCCTGGATTTGTTCACACACCTAATTACCTCTTCCTGGCAACAGGCTGTGTGCCCAGTGACCCAGGATTTCATACAGGGAGATGAGCGATAGCGTTTCAGAAAACACTCTAGTGGAGAAGGTCATGGCTGGGAACTCTGTTCTTTGCCAAGGTTGCCTCTAAACAGCCTCAGCCTCCATCTGCCCACTACCCACTGGACTCTAGACAGCCTCGGCCTCTACTTCCCATTGGCCTTCTTTCCACTGCATCATTTGGAAGATGCTCAGAGCCAAACTGACCTTCCTTGGGCTTCTGATGCCTCTCAGAAGTTTCAGTAAACTCTCCTTGTCTTCTCTCCCCCTTTTCTCTTCCTTTTAAACCTTTTAAACCATCTAAATTTTTTTTTACTTGCCTTTACTTGGAAGCAAGCACCTTTCCTCTTTCCAAGCTTTTTCTATTGAGACATGGTCTCACTCAGTAGTCCAGGCTGTCCTGGAATTGCTACATAACCCAGGATAGCCCCAAGTTCACGGTCCTTCTGCTTCAGCCTCTTATGTTTAGGACTTCACGTATGCCACCATGCCCAGCTCTGTGGAGACATTAGTAAGTAGTGGAGCCATAATGGCCACAGCTGACTGCAAAGACGTCAGGACTCCTCCGGGCACAATGTTCCATGGCAAGGTTTTGACATGGTATCAACTTCAAAAGGCTTAAAGCAGAAAATTGTCCCTGTGCAGTGCTGTGCATTTAACAAGAAACTGATACGGTGCGGTATTTGTTTCTCTTTGAAAGGATTTCTTCCATCAATTATGAATCAGCTGGTCAAATGGCCCTGCTTGGGATGTCAGTGTCCCTCAGTTGAATCCCACTTAATAGCGCCCTGGGAAACTGCAGACGCTTGGGCGATGCAGAAACCCGAGAGCCCTGGGCACCCTGTTATCACTCGTGAACGCTCACTTCCCGTCTCTCCCTTTCTTTCTTCTGATTTTTTTTTTCTCTAACATCACCTTTCTTAGCAAATCCCGAACCATTGTCTCTCTGACAGCTGATGAATGTTGCTGTGTTTGGCAGTGCAGGCTATATTTACTTCAGGAAGCCACCAGTTCCTGGCCTGAGCACCAAGCTGCTTCAGTCTGTGAGCAATTTTGGTTTCCTGAATCCTGCGTGTCTGTCATTGTTCTTTTGAAAATGAGAAGCAAAACACAGAGCTCGGGACTTTTCAGAAGAGGACCCCCCCCCCCCCCAGAGTCCTTACTCTCACGACTGTGGCTTTTAAAACAGGCTAGGAAGCACATCCTGAGGCCACTGAAGCCGTCATCTCTGGAGAGGATGCTTCCCAGATTGTTTATAGTTACTGGGAGCTGAGCTGCAGTTGCCTTTGCTACCCATGGCTGTGTGTTCCCTGCTGACCCAGCCTCGCAGAGAGAGCTGATGCTCATGTGACAGACTGCCCAGCAGTGTGGGGACAAAGCTGTGAGCAGACAGATCAAAACTGAAGCACAGCACAGTTAGCAAGTGTGACCCCCAGAGCAGACTTCCAGCCCTCCCTAAACACTGGCCTGCTCAGCTGACATATGCCTAGATTGTGTTGACTCAGCACAGGAAAAGCCTGTTGGGTGAATTCACAAACCAGTCGGGCTTGGGAGTTAGTCGCAGGTGATGGAAGGAGAAACTTACTTCTTTTTCTTCCCTGTGCAGGTGGAGTTAAAGAACAACACTTCGGGTGTATCGCATAGTGTGTTCAAGAATGCTCTACAGCTGCTCTGGGAAAGGGGGCTCGTGTTCCAGAGAGACGCTGGCTCTGATAAGCTATACTATGTAAGAGACCTGCAGTCTTGTTTGCCCTCGTGGCTTCCATTACAAGTACAGTTAGGCTTAGGAATAGCAGTTGTTTCTAAGATAATCAGTCAGCCCTTTCACAATGTAACCATATCTCTGCTCTTGTGAAACAGTCTTAATCTGTAAACCCAGACTGACCTTGAACCCCCAATCTCCTGGCTCCACCTCTCCACAGCTGGGACTGTAGGTGTGCGCCACTACTCGTGATCCATAGTGCCTCTTGAAACTCAGTGTCCTAAATATTTATCTGTGCATTGACAGATACATAAATTACAAGCAGGTCCCTATGGTTTTTTGTTGGAAGAAAGGAAGGAAGGAAGGAAGGAAGGAAGGAAGGAAGGAAGGGTGAGCAATTATCTTCTAGTTGAGAAACCCTCATCCTCAGACCCTGTGGTCCAGATGATGATGCACCGAGAACTGTCCTGTGCACCGCAGTGTGTTGACCAGCATCCCTGACCTCTCTCACTAAATGCCACTAAGCATCTCACATGTGACAATCAGAAGTGCCTTTGGGCATCACCAGATGCTGTAAAGAGTGCTCTGCACCGCTTTCAGTGCCACTGTCTGTCCCTGTGCCTTAGTCTGCCTCGGTCTTCCTAACCAGGAGTATTTACCAGAACTTTCTAGCCCTTCCTTTATGATGGACACTCTGGTGTTGTGTGACTTTTGCTGTCACAAATAGTGTTTCCTGGCCCCATCTGTGTGGCTATCTGTGTGAATTTGTGTCCCTATTCTCAACAGCTCAAGCAGGAGAGTGTCAGGGGCAAAGGATACTTAGTTACAGCTTTCGTGTAGCCTCCAGTCAGCCTCCCTTCGGAGGACCTGCTTGTTTGCCTCCTTTTCAAGGTTGAAGTTTTCTTCTTGCTGCATACCTCTGACATTGGAGGCAGGAAGCTGAGACTGGACCCTGTGTCCACAGTGGAGAACTGGCTTCAGAATAGGGTGAGTTCTGGAGACAGGCTGCTGGGCCTGACTGCTCGCAGACTCACTAGAGGGCTCCTTAGCAGGTCATTTCCTTTTGGAGAGGCTTGTTTTTGTTTATTTAAGGAGGAGGGGTTTTCCAGTGTTGCTGTCCACTCATCCTGGGATGGGAGGGCCAAGTAGGACATGGTGGCCATTGTCACACCAAGCAGGGAAGCTGAGCTAGAGTCTTCTTAGAGATTTGTGCCTTCTTCTACTCTGGATTGGCTTCTATGAGGGTCTGTAGAGAGCAACCATCCCTGGGAAGCAGCCAGGGCCGCTGCAGCTGCCCAGGGTGAGGTGTGGCAGGGTTGGGCACTTCCTCTTGTGAATCACCATGAGCTGGAAGGGGTAGTCAAACAGGAATAGATCCCAGTCCCCTTCTGTGACTGACCCCTCCCTTCCACTCATCCCTGATTTGTGGGTTTCCTTTCTCCAGAAGCCTTGCTGGGGACATAGTCACAGCAGTGCCCATAGTTCTGTGTGTACCCACAGTTTACTTCTGCACTAATCTTGTGAGTGCTACGTTATCAGGTCTGTCGGCCATGGGTTGTCCCTACCACCCACTTCCATTGTCCCATGCTTAGGCTGTAACTCCTTCCTTCCCTCTTCCCCTTCTTCTCTTCCTCCCTTCCTCACCTTCTTTTCCTTTGTCTTTCCCTCCCTCCCTTCTGCCCTCCCTCTTCTCTGCCCTTCTTCCCTCTCCTCCCCTCTCTCTTCTCTCTTGTTATTAGATTTACTGCTGGAGCTGAGGGTGAAACCTGCTGCTAGTTGAGAACATGGTTGTGTCTGCCTACAAGAGCAGAGTGTTTCTGTAAACAAACTGGATTCTCTAGCATGCTGACTTCCTCATGCCCATTTCTTCTTTAATTCTTCCCTGTGCTTAGAAGACGAGAAACTAAAGAAATATAAGAGAGGGGAGGGGACCAAGAAGAAAGAGGGTTGGGACAGAGGGTGGAGGCTTTGAGCACTTGAGCTCCTTCAAAAACACCAGGCAAGTAAGAGGAATGTCTTTCTGAGTGGCCAGGGTGTAGAGAAAAGTGATCGCCCCTACAAGGCACACAGTTCCAGTTGTACTTTCCCTTCTGGCCCTAACAAACCAGCTCCTGAGACAGCTATGTCCTTAGGGACAGAGCCGAGCTGCAGGAAGCCACCAAGCATTGGAATCACATCACTAAGGGAGGGTGTGCAGGGGAGTCTTGTGGTTCTGGAGTTTGTAGAATCGCCTAGAAGGCTGGTCTTGAATTCTCAGTGACACCCTGCTGTGTTCCCAAACCAAGTTTCCTCTCTGGATTCTCCTTTCTAGGTAACCAGCAAAGACAAAGACCTGCACCAGAAGATCTACCAGATCATTAAGGAAGACTGTCAGAGACCAAATCGTAAGTGTTTGGAGGTCCAGGTGTTGGTGAGGTGCATGCAGGTCCCTCCTAGAACCAGACAGAATCAGGATGCTCTGTACTGACAGCCAGGGCTTCTGTCCTCCCTGAGTCTCAGTTTCCTCTCATTTGACACATGTTGCTTGGACTCTGGCTGGGCAGAGGAGTCATCGTGTGAAGCTCCTTTAAACAGCCCTGGGGGTTCTGATCCTGTGGGGACAAGCTGGACGCTGACAGGTAAGATCCCCCTGAGATTTCTGGCACACTAAAGGGAACCACCATGCTCAGCTCTGAGATGCACTGCTTCTGGTCCCCAGTTTGTTGTCCATGCCTACCACTGCCGGTGAACATGAACTTGACATTCACCCTCTTTTCAAACATCAAGGCTTTTTAGTGTTAGGTAGTGTGGTTCTAGACATCACAGCTCATGAATAATGAAATCCAGTCATCTTGGAAACTGATGCCTTATAAATGAAATAGCTTAGAAAATAGTATGTTTTTGTGGAGTTAGGTCGGCCTCTAGTGGCCGGACACTCAAACTACAGCTAGTCTGACAACTTGCCTATCAATTCACCCTAATTAAAGAAAACGGCAGTCTTATCGTGAGTCCGTATGAACTTGTCAGTCTTCAAAGTGACCTTTCAGAACCTGGCTTTTGCAGACATATGCCAATAACAAATATTTGTGTCAACATGATCCTAGGAGCAGAAAGGTTGTTAGTCCTGGGTCCTCATACTATTTTCTTTCTCTCTGGAGAAGTCAGTCATTCCCTCCTTTCAGACGCAGACAGACTGGCTGAGTTACCAGGTAGAGGGGGGCCAGGTCATCTACCCTGTTGTTTAGGACCCAGTGGGGTGTGAAAACCAGACTTTGAAAAAAGAAAGGAGAGAAACCCTTTAAGCAGTGTGCTACTTTAGTAACCAGCTACTAAAGTGTTACTTTAGTAGCAAGAGTCAGTGTGTTACTTTAGTAACAAGTGTCGGTGTGTTACTTTAGTAGCAAGAGTCAGTGTGTTTCTTAATGAATGTTGTTTGGTTCCTCCATGGCAGTGATAGAGCGGCATAGGCAGGCATGGGGATGTGACATGGACCTGTAACCCCAGCCCAGAAAGGCTGAGGCAGGAGGTCAGCCAGGTTAACATAGTGAGGTGTGCATTCTTTCTCCTCCTCCCCATATCCCTCATTTCCTTCCTCTTTCACTTCTCCCCTCGTGTGTGTGTGTGTGTGTGTGTGTGTGTGTGTGTGAGAGAGAGAGAGAGAGAGAGAGAGAGAGAGAGAGAGAGAGGAGAAGGGGTGGGTACATGATGTATGTGCATGGAAGCCAAAGGGAGACTTTATGTCCTCTATTCCTTTCTGTCCTGTTCTCTCTCTTTTTGTAAAAAAAAAATATTATTTATATATTTACTTACATTCTAAATGTTGTCCCCCTCCCCTTTCCTGGTCTCCCCTCCAAGATTTACCCCCTCCCCTTTGCCTCCCCATTTCACCCTCTTCTCCCCACCTTATCCCCCACCCCCACCCCTTCCCGGGGCATCCCATTCTCTACAGGATTAGCTACACCCTTTCCCACTGAGTCCAGACAAAGCAGTCCTCTGCTACATATGTTAGGGGCCACAGAGCAGCCCATGGTGACTCAGTCTCTGGTTGCTCTCAGGGGTCTGGTTAGTTGACACTATTGTTCTTCCCATGGGGTTGCCCTCTTCTTCAGCTCCTTCAGTCCTTCCCCTGTCTTGTCCGATTAAGACAGACAGACAGACTTATCACTGAACCTGGAGGAAGGCTGGCAGCCAAGGTGCTCCCTCTATTCTCTTGTCCTTTCCCCCTCTCTCCCCCCTCCCTATATGTGCACAGTGCTGAGATGACAGGCTGTCCTATGGCCATGCTTGGCTGGTTTTACATGGGTGTTGGAGATTTGAAATCTCAGGTCCTTATGCTTCCCAATCAAGGTGCCTCTCCAGCCCGTAAGACTGCCATACTTCCTCTCTGGAAGGACCTGCAGCATGGTGAGCAGAGGCACAGTAAGAATGACAAGTTCCCTAGAAAGACGGCTCAGTGGTCAGAGCACTTGATCTGAAAGTCAGAGTTCAGATCCCTGGAACCCACAGAAAAGTTGAGCTCCTAGCACCCCTATAACAAAATGGGAGGCAGTTGGAAGGTTGTCCAGGCCAGCTAGCCTGGAACATATGGTGCAACAGCAGAAAGCAACAAGGTGGACAGCAAAACCAGCTTCCAAAATCATGTCCACGTCGTGGTATGTGCATACATGCACACATACCCCAATAAAATATCTCAGAGAAATAAAAAGTGACCGGTTTTACATACGCTGGTTGGTCAGCTCCTGCCTGGGCTAGTGAGCGTATCAGGGTGAATGGCTCTGCCACTGTCTGCATATGAGTGAGGGGGACCCTGCAGGCAGTCATGGTGGGCAGGGAAGCGAACCAGGAAGAGGTGAGAATGACATTGTCAACCTGGATCAAACCTCAGGGAGTCTGGTGCCAGAGGGTTTACTGCCAGCATATTTAAACCCAGTATAATTTGGAAAAAAAGTTTCCAGGTATAATCTAATCCCCCAGTGCACACGGTATAATTACATTGTACCTCAACTCAGGGCACATGTCATTTCTTCCAAGAAGATGGGTTCTGGAGATGGGCTACATGTATTAGCTTAAGGGTCTAGGGGAGGGTCTGGCCTGTCTGCTCATACAGGTAGTGTAGAGGTCATTTGGTCCTGGTCACAAGAGCTTGGGGAGCCCTTGGCTATCCAGATGTTGTAATGGCCATTTAGACTATTAGATGTCTTTGGTGCTGGGTGGGAACCCCTGGCTGTCCAGGGACTGTCCAGGTCATTTAGATTACTAGCCAGTACTGCTCCTGGTTGTAAGAGTTTGATGTGTCCTGGCCCAACAGATATTGTAGATCAGCAGGCTGTTAATCACCTCCAATTCCCAAATCTCTGAGTGGAAAAGCAAAATTTACATATTTCCCATTGGAAAGATCTCTTGGTTTTCCTGGAGATCTGGGGGTCTGAGGATCTTTGTGCTCAGCTCCAAACACATGCAGGCCTCTAAGAGCTATAGGCCAATCACCTAACTCAAATAACTCCCTACACAGTGGGGGTGTAAGACCTCAAGGCATGGGCTGTGACCACCTGTCTTTCTGTTGTCACAACCTATGACACTGAATAATAATGTATGCAGATCCTGAAAAGTCATAGAGTGCAGAACTGCTCAGAGGAACTCAGACACCCTCTCCACACCGGGCCAGCATCCATCTGAGGAGGCTCTGTGCACTTGCAAATCCACAGTCCTACTTTTCTAGAAACTCAAGGTTGGCCTATCATCTGTGTTGTCTGCACCCAGCATTGACCTCTAGTGGTCACTGGCAATTGCACTGTGCATGGAAAGGGGCCTCAGACTTCTAAATGGCTACATGCTATTCCACAGTTGTCCAGAGAGGCCAGTCTGTTTACTTCAGTGTTCCCACTGAGCCTTTAGTTCCTCTCCTTCCTTTCATATAAAGTAGGTGATGGGCTGACATTTCGAAGGAAAGTGTCTGCACTGAGTCTGTGTTGGCTCCCTGAAGGGCTAAGGGCTTGTCTGAAAAGTGGGCAGCATGTGGCATCGGAGAGAGCCTGGTTGAAGAACAGGTGGCAGTGTGTCTACCTGAAGGATATGGGTTGGTGTTAACAAAGCTGTTGAGAGAATTCTAATTTAGGCTAGAAAGGGGTGAGGAAAGTGAAGTTCCCTTTCCCAATGGGACAGTGACTGGTAGCCCTTACCTCTAGCCTGGGGTCCTGAAGGCTCACCCCAGCTCTCTGCCCCTTGGCTGGATATTGGGGCAGAAACTAGCAAGTTGATGGGGTTGTTGAGCGGATTTTTCTCTATTATAGGTGTCGTAGGTTAAAAGCCTGGGTTTCAGATGAGCAGGAAAATTAAGCATGAAGTGTGCAAATAATTGTCTCACCTAGATCCCTGGATGCCAGTCCTTAGCACAGGGCACCTCGTGAGCCCACTGTGTCCTTAGCACAGGGATGCCCTTGTGTTCCCACTGTGTCCTTAGCACAGGGATGCCCTCGTGCGCCCACTGTGTCCTTAGCACAGGGATGCCCTTGTGTTCCCACTGTGTCCTTAGCACAGGGATGCCCTCATGCGCCCACTGTGTCCTTAGCACAGGGATGCCCTTGTGTTCCCACTGTGTCCTTAGCACAGGGATGCCCTCGTGCGCCCACTGTGTCCTTAGCACAGGGATGCCCTTGTGTTCCCACTGTGTCCTTAGCACAGGGATGCCCTTGTGTTTCCACTGTGTCCTTAGCACAGGGATGCCCTCATGCGCCCACTGTGTCCTTAGCACAGGGATGCCCTTGTGTTCCCACTGTGTCCTTAGCACAGGGATGCCCTTGTGTTCCCACTGTGTCCTTAGCACAGGGATGCCCTTGTGTTCCCACTGGGTCCTTAGCACAGGGATGCCCTTGTGTTCCCACTGTGTCCTTAGCACAGGGATGCCCTTGTGTTCCCACTGTGTCCTTAGCACAGGGATGCCCTTGTGTTCCCACTGTGTCCTTAGCACAGGGCACCTCGTGCGCCCACTGTGTCCTTTAGCACAGGGATGCCCTTGTGTTCCCACTGTGTCCTTAGCACAGGGATGCCCTTGTGTTCCCACTGTGTCCTATTTTACATCTAGAGGGTAATATATAAAATGCTTTTAAAATAGCAGCATTTTCAAAGCAGTGAGTGGGTACAACCACTAGGGGTCACAATCTAACCTTTGTAGCCCAGACAGGACCTTAGGCCATGAGAGGATCACAGGTGCTCCCTGTCCCTTAACCAGTAACCAGAACTGATTCTTGTGGGTGCTGTGACTTGCCCAAGGCTACAAACGTACCTGAGGCTCAAACTGCTTCTCTGAGTGCCTTCCCCTCCCAAGCCCTTTGGTTACAATGTGAACACACATCAGCTTCAGCTGGTGTGTGCCAGGGCTGGGGCTCTGAGGAGGGCCGGGCCTCGGTGATGAGGTTCCACTGTGACTTAGGACTTTGTTTATGTCGGATGTCCAGCCAAAGTAAAGTGACAGCACAGCACAGTACATTTGTTCCTCTGTTCTAGTCGACTTGGCAGGGAATAGAGGGTGCCAACCCATGAAAGGAGTTAGGAGTCCCCCAAAGCCTCAACCCTCGGGAGGAAACCAGAGCGACGCCAGCTTTCATTATGGAGCGCCCAGTGCTCTTAGTTTGGGGTCAAAGGTAAAAGATTACTAAACTGCAACTGCTGTCGGTATGGCCCAGTGAAAGGCAGAAGAGGAATGAATCCCTTAGCTATGTGACCCCATCGAGTCAGGACCTCTAAGGAAAACCAGCTCTGCTGTGAGTCTCCAAGGCCTCCTGGGAAGCCAGGGCTCAGTACTGTGTACCAGAGAAAAGGTCTGTAGGGCTGCACAGCCACTAGGTCAGAGAATACAGACTGATTGGAAGCCATGACTATCGAAGATCAGAGCTTTGAGAATCGGCTGTGTCAGGGAGGCATGCATGTGGGGCCGCAGGCTGTTCCGGCATGGGCATGCATGACTGTGTGAACCAGTGCTCTGCAGACTTTAGTGTGTAAAGAATCAGCTTGGATCTTGGTGTGATGCATGTGGCGGGACCGAGGAAGGCTGACGGTCGCGATCACACTTGGTGTCTGCCCTTGCCCGTAGATGTGGAGAAGGGCTGCCACTTGATGCATATCCTGAACTGTGTGCACCTCAACCTCCGCTGGGACCTGAACACGGCTGTGCTGAAGCAGGTGCTGGAGCTCCTGGAGGACCAGAGTGACATCGTGAGTACCGGAGACCAGTACTACACGGCCTTCTGAGCAACGGCAGGCGGCCTTACCCAGGTTCTGCCCACAGGCACTGTAGAGACATCCATGAATTCCATAATAAATTCTGATAGTCACAGGAAAACAGGATTGGACTTCCTGCTGCCTGCTGTGTTCTGGGACAGATGGCTTGAGAGCAGCCATGGTACACACAAACCCTCCTTGTCAGCTCCCTGGCTGGACTCAGTGTCACTCAGAATACAGTGGGTGGAAACAGTGTTGCTGGTCCGATTGCTGTGTCTGAATTCAGGGGCCCCTTCATGATAGAGGGACATCCCAGGGTAAAGGCTCCCACACATCTGAACTGGAGAGGCAATAGCCAGACTACACTGTCTGAAGATGTCACACTCCAGGTTACCATATACATCCTCCCCAGGCCCCCTGAAGTGTTGAAAGCTCACATAGGGGCATCATCTCCTACAGTAACTGGCCTCAGCCTCTGGTTCCTGAGGCTTCGGCAGGGGCAGAGGCTCCTAAGGCCTGCAGATCTGCATTGGAGACTAAAGACTCTGACTCATGGCTTGGCATTTTAATTCATTTCCTTATGACTTGAAAATTATGTCAGAACACTTCCCTGCACTCAGAGAAGTGCCCAGCTAAATGTGTGGTCCCTTGGTGCCCCTGAAGAGGGCAGAGGCTGTCAGCTAGCTGCCTGGCTGCTAGTGTTATTTTCAAGATTGCTGCTGAGTGTGCAGGCTGTGCCGGCAGCACCCGGACGAAGCTTGGTATGTGCCCAGACAGGTGCTGGAGCCGTGCTTCTGCTCAGAATGACAAGGTAAAGAAAACATCTGAGTTATGTAGCAGGCTTGTTCCAACAGCAAATGGCAGATCCAGCCAGCAGAAATAAAGTATGGAGAAAGATTTGGAGTTAATTACAGTCATTTTGCAGAGGGCACATCTGCCTTAGTCTGCTGTGCTGGTTTTTGACGTAACTGAGTCTGGATGGCTCAGCCAGAAATCCCTTGGGTCCAGGAGCTGTTCCAGACCTCTGGTGACTCCTTATTAATAGGGATGACACAGCCACCTCCTCTTCCCTATGCTTGGAAGGGTCTCAGCTGGATGGGATCTTCATGGAACTCTTATTCCAAACCATGCTGAATGAGTACATCCTGATTAGTGGAGCTTTTCGGGAGGGAGCCTAGAATCAGGATATAGAATACCCATATGCTGGATAGAGCAATGCCGTGAGGATTCCTCTCCAGGGGAAAAAAGCACACGAGTGTGAAAATCATGAGTGTATCAGTCGTCTATCACCGTCTAATCTACAACAATTTTATATGTGGAGAGGTTGACTAGAAACCACACACACAGTGAAATACTGCACAGCCACTAAAATGATGGCGCAGACAGACGTCCAGTACTCCCAGAGGTGTGTGAGGAGAATCAAGTTACAGGGCTGTTTGTGTTTTTATTATCAGCTGGAATGCCCAAGTGCTCAAGAGTCAGTCTCAGCCCCCGACCTCGCTTCTTGCCACCTTGTTCTCCCGGGATCTTAACGTCATGGTCAGGTCCTTTGCATACTGCCAGACTTCCCAGGTGGTATGAGATTGGCCCTGTCTGCCATCTTCACACCCATAAATCCTCATGCTGGCATCTGCATAGGTGTCTTAGAGACATAACCAGCTTAATCTGTTTAGAGCCAGTCTCTGGACTTGCTCCCAGCCCCTGCCTTGCTCCTAAGGCTCCTGATGCAGGAGATGCTATGGCTGTGCTTGGGGCACCAGGTACTCTTGTCTGGCAACAGGCTTCTGCTCTTGTCCCTCAGGTCTGTGTCCCTCACCTCCCTGGTGAAGCCCACCCCAGCCCTCGGTTGATCATAACCAATTTCTGCTCCTGAGCTTTGTTCTGCCCACGGTGCTAGTGACTGCCTAACGCACTCCAGATGTTTGCCTGCTCGCCCTGTTTATCATCTGTCTCCCCAGAAGAATGCTCCAGGAGGCTAGAATTCCTTCTTGTTTCCTGTGTCCCTGGTACCCACCCAGGCAGTACCTGGCACATCTTTCACAAGTCCCACTTTGGTTTGCAGCTGTTTCCAGCTCCTCATGTCTGCATGTCCTGAGGGCTCCCCAGTGTCTGGAAGTCCAGGAACGCACAAACTAACATCACCCCAAAACAAACTCAGCCAGGGCACCTGGGTTGTAGCGACTCGGATTCCCTCGTCCTCGGAGATGTGACTGTGATATGTCCTTTCCAGAAAAAAATCAAGTGCCGGCCACCCATCCTAACTTGATTTTTTACCAGTATTCCTTGCCCGTCTTCTCCACTACTCACCCCTGTTCGCTGCATCTTCAGGGAAGTTCTTGCTTTCTTGAAGCTGTTGCCTCTGGGTCAGTTTCTGGGCAGAACAACGTTAATATCACACTGATCCATTTGAAAAGTGTTATGTGGATAACTGTACACATCAGACATTATTAGAAATGCTCACCCAAGGCTGACATTGATTTTCTCTGAAAGGTGAGATGCCAAAGGCTTTCAGATTCATGGCTTCACAAATCCCAGCTGGAAAAATATGATGGAGTGGGCCAGCGCGTGAGATGGCTCAGCAGGTGAAGGGTCAGACATGCTGGTGACCTGAGCTCATCCTTGGAATCTGTGTCATAGTGGGAGGACAGACCCACTCCACAGGGTTGCCTTTTGACCTCTGCATGTGCACTGCGGCATGCACACACACACACACACACACAATCATATATTTAACATAAGACGCTGAAGAGGTCGGGTGGTGGTGGCAAACACCCTTAATCTCAACACTCAAGAGGTAGAGGTAGGCAGATCTCTGAGTTCCAGGACAGGCAGGGGCCTATAAAGAGAAACCCTGTCTCGAAATAAAAAAGACGCTAGCAAGATGACTCTGGTGCACTGCTCTCCCTGAGTTCCATTTCCAGCCCCTACTGAGGTGGTTCACAACCACCTGTCACTCTGGTTCAGAGGATCCAACAGCTCTATCCTCCGAACCAGGACACTGCGGAGCTGAGGGAAGCTCTTGGAAAACCCTGGGACCCTGAGGTGGGGGTGGGAGGCGGGAACTAAATGTAGTGAAGCTGCAGCTTACATATATACAAACACCAACCAGAGAGTCCCTGAAAGGGGGGTGCTGAATGAAGTCCCCAGCTCTGGGTATATGCTTGTCTGGAGAAGTGTGGGCCCACACGTAGCTCATGCAGGCCAGAGGACAAACGGTGCTACTGTCTAGCCATGGGTTTGTTTGAAGGGCCATGATTATCCCCATCTGGTAAACTCCCAGCGCTCTTCATTCCTCTGAGACACTCCTTTGTAATTATTTTCCCCTCTGATGGTGTGCCAGGATACTGGCCAAAAAAGCCAAGTGGGATAAAGTCCGTTCAACTGTGAGGGACTCAAGACCCGGTGCCAATGACTGAAACCAAGCAAACTTCTAATTTCCCATTGGCGAAAGCATCTACACTTTCTTATTAATGTGGTTTCTCTTCCACAAGTGGCTTCTACGAGGCTACCCAAAAACATCTCTTTGTTCCCTTTCTAAATTTATATGAAGCCTATGGGAAACTCAGATTATGAGGTGTCTCACCAGGGACACCAGCAGCGGGCACTGGGAAAAGGGTGTGCAGGGCCATCCTGAAGGGGTGGGGTCCCAGGGCAAAGCTTTGTAACAGGTTTTGGTGCCTGCTGTTCTGGCAGAGGGCAAAATGTGATCCTCTGCTCAGACCACTGGGATTTGTGTTGTGCGGAAATTTTACTTCAGCCTGTTGCTACTGAAATTTGATAGCCTGTCTGCTGCCTGCTGACTTCTGCTGTCTTTATTAAGACAAACAGGGGAATTCCAGAATAATACCGGGTTATATATTCACAAGAATTCCAGATCAGTCCCCAAAGGTCTGTTACGATGAAGTCAAATGCTACATTTTCGTTTGAGATCAGAAAGAGGAAGCTTGCAAAACACTTGATGGCTTTGGTTTGGGATTGTTACTTACATCTGTTTAATGTGTGTGTGTGTGTGTGTGTGTGTGTGTGTGTGCTCATGCACAGCTGAGCACACACATAGCAGGACAACACAAGTGAGTTGTTTCTCTCCTTCTACCACATGGGTCCCATTCATTGAAGTCAGGACATCAGGCTCGAAGGTGAGTTTACCCTCTGATCTTAGCCTTTTGCTTCTGTTAAGTCAGGAAGGTAGCATTTCATTGGTTCAGATTCAGCGAATGGGTGAGTGAGAGACCTGAGGTTGAAGTGCTGCGGTTCCCTACTGCAGGTCTACCAAGCACTCCTAACTAAATCTGGCAGGCCATGAGAGAACGGGTTTCTGCTCTTACAGAAACCAACCCACTGTAATGAATGGATGCCTCATTTTGGGTTATCCATAATTTGGTATCATTTAGTGATGTGTTATTTACTGTCTAAGATTTTAGTGATGTGTTATTTACTGTCTAAGATTTAAGTGATTTAAAGTTACTTGAACCTGACACTGGAGAGATGGTTCAGAGTGTTTGCTGTGTTAGTATGAGGCCTAGAAATGACTTGGGAAGGAAAGGGTTTGTTTGGCTTATGTTTCCATACCATAGTTAATTAGGAAGTCAGGACAGAAACTCAAGCAGAACAGGAGGAGATACAGAGGCCATGAAGGGCTCTACCTACTGACTTATTCCTCATGGCTTGCTCAGCCTGCTTTCCTATAGAACTCAAGACCACCAGGCTGGGGATGGCTCCACCCACACAGGAGGCTGGGCCTTCCCACAACAATCACTAAAGCAAACGCCCTACAGGCCTGCTTATGGCTGATCTTCTGGAGGCATTTTCTTAACTGCCGGTTTCTGTCAAATGACTCTAGCTTGTGTCAAGTTGATGTGAAAATTAGCAGCGTAGTGATTACTAATAACCCAAAGTGGAAACAACCCACCGACTGAACAGAGCAGTCTTCCTCCTCTCAGTACCATTTAATTGGTTTCTAGTTTGTAATTGTTGCAACCAAGTATGCAGGGAACATCTTCATAGCTTTTCTCTCAAGTGGAGAGGCATTAGCAAATTACCTCCTGAAAAGTCTGGTCCACTGTTAACTGCCGTCAGTGACAGATGAGTCCGCTCAAATCTCTCCCACAGTGTGGCACCGGTAGTTTTCATCACTGTCCTTGTGACAGACGTGAATAGATGCTGGTTTTATTTGCATTTGTTTCTTGAGTGTGAGCAGAATTGAGCATCTAGATGCTCATCATGGAAACCTCAGACAAGGTTCGGTCCTGGACAGTGACCATCTCTTCTACCCGTGGCTGAGAATGACCAGTCACCCACTGGCAGCCACGGCAGCCTCAGAACTACTCCAGAACCCAGTCAGCATGGATGAGACACAGCTGGAATAGACATACGGCTTTCAAAGGCTCAATGTGCAACTTCTTCAAGTACTTGGCCATGTGCCCGTGCCAGTGTTAATACATTAAAACCTAAAGCGGTGGAGTGTGTGTGTGTGTGTGTGTGTGTGTGTGTGTATGTGTGTGTGTGTGACATGCATGTGAATGCTTGTGTGAATATGGGTGCATAGCATGCATGTTGAGGTCATAGGACAACCTTGAACACAAGCCTCACCTTCACCTTCTTTGAGACAGGATCTCTTTCACTGTTGGATAGCTGTCCTTCAAGCGTCCAGGGATTCTTCTGTCTTCTCCAGTCTCACCACAGGTGCGTTGTGATTGAAGACGTGCACTACCATGTCCATCTTTGTGTGAATTAAATGCAGGTTCTCACACCTATGTGGCAAGTGCTTTACCCACTCCCTGGCCTGACTGATATTCTTTAAAGACAGGCTCTCACTAAGTAGCCCAAGATGGCAATGAATTCCTGATCCTCCTGCATCAGCCTCCCAAGTAAGGGATTACGGATGTGCACCATCATGCCTGGTCTTGGTGATATCAGTGATGATGTCACCAGCCCAGACCTCTGATGGATGGGACACCCTTCAGGCACTGTCACCATCGAGATAAATTCAGAAAACCATGAACACCTATGGGGAAAGGGCTAGTACGGGGGAGGGAGGGTGGCGGCTTTAGCTGGAGTAGAAGCAGGCTTAGCGGAGCTGCCATCTCCCAGCCTACTCACCCTAAGAGCCTGGGGTTTTCATTTTCATTACTTGACTGGATTGGTGCAGCTAATTGGGGCACTGGGCAACACCCATTTTGATCGTCTCTGCTATGAATTGTACCCTTGGGGCCAAGGGTTTTTAGTTTTCATTCTGGGGACAAGCCATGAACAAGGGACATGGGGGAAGGGAAGGGGAGCAGGGAGCACACTTCCACTGCGTTCTTAGCTCTGCTTCCCAGAATAATGGCAGCGCTGCATGCAGTCTGCGACAGCTGCTGGCTTCTGTGCCACACTGAAATCTGTGGGCACTGAATTTACTCCTCGATGAGTGGCATGCTACTATATTGAGTTGTTGCTTTCCCAAACCCCCTTGTAAGTAAGTGGCAGGCAAGCTCTACCTCAGGGAAATTCGTGAGGAGTTGCTTATGCAGACAGCCTTGGGGGATGTTTTCTGGAAGCCTGGAGCCTGGGAAGGGTTTCCAGATGAGTGGACGATGCAGACTGGAAAGTCTTCTCTGAGAGTCTTCGCTGAGAGGGACCAGGACGGCAAGGGTGGGATGGCAGGGCTTCAGTGATGTCTCTGAGGAGGGTGGGGCTTCAGCCTGAGTCCTGGCTTCAGCTAAAATTCCAGGCCTAAGTTTGCTAAGGAGGGACCACAAACAGCCTGTCCTGAAGGGACATGAGGCTTGAACCCTGGTCTGTCAGCATAGGCTTTGGTCTCAGAAGGAAGGTAGCCCTGTCCTGTTCTCCATCTATGTAGTTCTGGATTCCCCTGGATCCTCAGGGAAGGGTGAATCTGCCCCATTCACCCTCCTACTACCCATACAGTTTTTCTGCCAGCCTAGAGGATAAAGGTTCACCCAAGATAACTTGAAATTCAAAGGAAAATGACAGGTCTCACACTTGAGTTTTGAAAGTAAAACTCATAATGCACAGTTAGAAGAAATTCCAGATGAATCTCAGAATGAGGTCATTTTTACCTGCCTGCATTTCAGAATGCTATTTTAAGTGGAAAGGAAAAACATGATGTCACAGTTTGGTTCTGGAGACATTGCTGGTTATTCTCCCAAGGACAAAAAAAAAAAAAAAAAAAAAAAAAGTCCTGCACCACTGCAGAAACACAATTGGAAACTACTCCTTAGAGAAGGTAGGAAAGGGGTCTTTAAGATAGGTAAGCAGGATTGACTTCAGTTCAATCCCCAGAACACACATGGTAGATGGAAAGAGCTAATTCCTATAAGCTGCCCCCTAAGTGTTGTGTTACACACAAACACGTATGTGTGTGTGTTATGTGTATGTACAATGTCTTGGCAGGGTCCACCCTTTTGTAACCTGCCCATCGCACAGACCTTGGACATATTAACCAGCAAGGAAAATGACCTGGAGATATGAGCCTGTTTACACCTGGCAGGGACAGGAGTAAGCAAGCGAATGCTGGTGAGTGAGCAATGCATTCCAACTCAGAGATTCCAAAAGCCCCTGAGCCATGCATGAGTCTTCTCTCAACGTGAAGGAGCATGATGGCTTACACACTACGGTGGCAGCTGCTAGCCCAGCCCAGCCCAGCCCAGCCCAGCCCAGCCCAGCCCAGAAGCTTCAGTGGTGTCAGCAAGCTCTGCCTGTGCCTGTGGTGTCTGCTTGCGTCTGGGCTTGCCTGCCCTGGTGAAGGGCAGGGAATGGGAGCTGCTCTCCTGGAGAAGACAGCTGGCTTGGGAATGCTGGTCTCAGCACTCCAGTAGGGGTTGGGCCACCAACACAGGCAGACTTGGAATTTTCCATCAAATGGGTCATAAGGTACATGATTTAAAGCTTTGAGGTGCAAAAGGGTTTTATTTGACCTCCGCCTTTAAAATTTTTTATAGCAACATTTAAACATTGGTTACCATCTGTATATAATGAAAAAGTGTGTGTGTGTGTGTGTGTGTGTGTGTGTGTGCCTGTATCTTTGGCAGCAGAGCTCAGAAAAACTGCATGAAAGCAAGCCTGGGGGGGCAGGTAGACCAGATAGCCCATGTCTACTGCAGTGGTCCAGGGAACAGCATCATGGCAGAGGGACAATACAACAGAACCAGAGGCAGATAGAAGAGAATAAGTTATTTCCTAGGTCCTGCCAGGAAGACCACAGCAAATGCCTCAGGATTTTCAGACTAGTGGGGTGGGGGTGGAGGGCCTTAGGATTGCTTTGGAGGTCTGACCTGGTAACAAAAGAAATGCCAGAAGAGAACATATGAAAACCAAGAGGAGTTCTATGTAGAAATGGACTCCGAAGGCTTGAGAGATGGCTCCGCTGTTAAGAGTACTTCCTGCTATCAACACAAGAAACATACCTGTCACCTCAAAGAATACCAGAAATAGTTCATTTTGAAGCCAAATCTGAATGTCAATGGCCTGGGAACACTGACTTAGGTTACCTCAAACTCTGTGTTCCAGTATGGGAGGAGTTTCATGAAGCTTTTATGGTAACAAAACAAAAAAGTAATAAATTAAGATGCTTCCAAATATATAGAAGGGTACATTGGGCTGTTAGGTTATAGAAATATGGGAGCACTCTAGGCCTTAGGCACTAGCTCAGAGCATTCCGAGTCCTTTGATTGTTGGTTGGAACTAGGGTTTGCTAATACATCTCAAAAAGGCTTTGTGTGTTAGTCACAGAATCTTGGCTTTGACTTTGTCTGTTAGTCATGGGCTGTTAAGTCCAACACAGATGTGGACAAAGGATGGGACTAAAGATAGCCCAAAATGGATTGTAACTAGGCATAGGACCTGCAACATCCCAACTTCTCCCCATCTCAAGTTCTAACCAGTCAGCCCTGGCAGATACAGCTTCTTTCCTGGGATTCTTGTCCACACTGCTCTTCCACAGGACCTGTTTGATTCCCACAACCTACATCGGGGGACTCACAACCAACAGAATCTAGAAGAAGTGTAGCTTCTTTAATCCCAGCACCTGAGAGGCAGAGGTAGGCAGACTTCTATGAATTCAAGGCCAACCTGGTCTATCTAAGTAAAGAATTCCAGGACAGCCAGCCACGAGACTTGTCTCATAACCAAAAAAGACAAAAACTACATAAAATGGCTTCTTAAACTGTGGTTTACAGTTTTCTGGACAGTTCATATGGACACACACACACATACACACACACACACACACATCGATAGTAAACAGTCTCTGAACAAAGAGTAATTCAAAATGGAATTAAAAAAAAATCAAATGTAATGAACTTGAGACTTTTTTGGTAGTGACCGACTGTGTTGCAACATGGGACCTCAGTACAGCCTGGATTCTGAGTACAATATGCCTACATTGCTTGTTGGCAGAGATGCCAATGAACATGGAAGCACCTCAACTCAGATTGGACACTTGTGAATTTCAGTACTTTTTCTGTACAAAGGTCTCTGCTCTTACAAAAGTACAGTGGCTTAATTACAGAAAGAAAAAACTCCATGTTTTCCTTCTATCACGCTGTGGTAAGTATCAGATAGGTGAAGTTTTCATTATATTGTGTGTGTCTGTGTGTGTGTGTCTGTGTGTGTGTGTGTGCGCGTGTGTAGCTGTACATGTGGAGGTCAGAGGGCAACTTGTTAGGAATTGACTCTCTCCTTTCAGTGTGTAAGTTCTGGAGGTTTAAATTCAGGCCACCAGGCTTGGTGACATCTCAAGAGTCCAAGGCATTTGATTATAATAATTAATGATTATAATAATTGCTGTTTGGCTGACTTGGGTTTGATTTAAGAAGTCATTAAATATTTTGGTTTGGGATTATGACAGAATTTCCAACAGTTTCTGAAATGGCTGTAAATATAGGTCTGCCATTTTGTGCTGTGTGTTTATGTAAAACAGAGCCTTCTTGGCATCAGTGCCTTTGAGTTTGTGTGGGTGTCTGAGTTTGCATATGTGTACCTGTGCATGCAGGAGCCTGAGGAGGCCAGAAGGGGGCACCAGAGCTCCTGGAACTGGAGTTACAGTTATGAGCTATGTGGGTGCTGGGAACTGAATCCATACAAGCCCACAGCACTGATAATCATAAAATCAAAAAAATATTTGTTAATTCTGAAAAGTGCTGGAGATGCTCTAGGCCCTGCCATATCAAACGTTCAACCAAGACTTGTTTTAATTTGTAAAAATATTATTGGATTTGTATAGAAATTTTCTCTTATCTTTAATAAATGGTAAAATTATATGTATATCATAACTTGCTTTAGAATATTTCTTTTTCTTTTTCGAAACAGTACTTTATGTAGCCCATGCTAGTTCAGACTCACCATACAGCTGAAGCTAGCCTTGAACTCCTGATCCTCCTGTCTCTACTTCCCAAGTGCTAGGTTTACAGATGCTACCACATCTGGTTTAAAATAAATTTCTTTTCTAATTTGTTATCAGCAAATGTTTCTTTTGTATAGGATTTTCTCAGTTAAAAGGGGTTGTGAGTAGAAAGAGTTTCAGAAGTGTTAGTTTAAAAAACAAAGCATGGTGAAGTTGTAGCTGGGTTGTCGGGGCTGGTCGCTGGTCTAGCCTGATCAAAGCCTTATCTGGTCCCTGACACATGAGTTTGGCAGAGTGGATCAGACATGTAATCATGACCCTCAGGAGTTGGAAACAGTAGGATCATCTTTGATTGCTTAATGAGTTCAAGGCCAGCCATATATATATATATATATATGTATATATATATATATCACGTGTGTGTGTATGCATGTATGTATGTATACACACACACACAGAGGTGGGGGGAGATCAACTGAGGGCTGGAGAGATGGCTCAGCGGTTTAGAGCACTGACTACCCTTTCAGAGATCCCGAGTTTAATTCTCAGCAACCACATGGTGGTTCACAACCATCTGTAATGGAATCCAATGCCCTCTTCTGGTGTGTCTGAAGACAGCGACAGTGTACTCACACACATAAAATAAATCTTGAAAGAAAGAAAGAAAAGGAAGGAAGGAAGGAAGATCAACTGAAAAGTGATTGAAATCCTGTGCCCTTAGGGAGAATATTTTCTGGGATCTGTGTTCAACCTTTCTTATTAGTCATGGTTAAAACCCTTTGGGGTTTTGAAACCACCAGCCACCAGTCGGCGCTGCTCCCAGATGGTTGCTTGGAGCCTCTCATCCACCCTTACAACTCTTGTCAACAAACAGGCTGCCAGGTAATGTGAAGCCAAAGGGCAGGCAGGGGTCCAGGCCCTGGGCTGGAGGGAGGCAGGACAGGACAGGAACCTGCTGCAACTGCCTGTCTTTCTTCCTCGGTTTGATCCAGCATTTGCAGGTCGTTCCAAAGCCAGACATAGGTGCTTCCTTGCAGGTTGGAAGCTAATTTCAAATGTCTCGGCACTTTCTTCTTAAGGTTTGCAGGTACCAAATCAATGTAGTCACCCTGTTCCCTTGGACTTAATCCATAATATAAAAAAGATATGCTAAGTAAAGTCAACTTAGTAGGACCGAGTCACAGAGCAAACTTAAATCGTCATGTAAATCCAAACAGGCCAGTGTTAGGATGGCTTCTGTTTGCCAGACCAGAAAACTGAGTCTTAGAGATCAGTTTGCCTAAAGGCCTCAAATCCCGGCTTCTACCCATGTTAACCTCAAGAATGTATTGCTTTCAGGGTCAGAGATAGAAGGCACTCTCCAGTCATCCTGAACCATAGGCCCAACACAGCGTCTTTAAATCAGGGACAGCACATAAACTTTTCTAGGCTGCAGTTGAGTTCCGCAGAGAATGCCACTGGCAGTGATGAATTACCCCGTGGAATGCTGGGCTGACCTTAGGACACACCCATGCCACAGAGGGAGCAGGTGTTTACTGAGGATGGAGGAGAGCTGGGCCGAGGCAACAATGTGTCTCCTCCCTAAGCAGCAGCATCCGTTGGGAGGAAGCCAAGAGCCTTGCCCAGTGGCCTCAGGGGGCGGCGGTTGGGCTCATGCCTTCACAGATATTGCTTCTTCTAATATCGCAACGTTAATTTGTAACGCATTTCCAAACATTCAGAAACTCAAAACGGGACACCTAAACACCATGAAAGTGGGTCAGCTGTTGACATCCCCCATGTGTTCCAGCTCGCCACGCATATATATCTGGGGACATGCCCATGTACCAGCACATGTAAGGAGGTCCGAGAAGAGCTAGCAGGACTCAGTTCTCCCCTTGTAGCTTGTCTGAGGCACGGTCTGTCTTGTTGGTGTTTACTCCAGACTAGCTGGCCCAGGAGCTTCTAAACAGTTTCTGCCCTCTTCTCTGCCACAGGAGGGATGGATGAGTTTACAGCCGTGAGTCACAGCAGCCAGGGTTGCCCTGCAGTTTCCAGGCATGGACCAAACCCAGGCCATCACTTGCCCACTTGATCCTTTCTTTACCCTCTGAGCCACCTACCTAGCCCATTTTTATGAGACAGGGTCTCATGTAGTCTGTGCACCATCGTACCCATTCCATCCCTGCCCCTTTAAGAAGGCAGGGCACTAGAAACGGGCGAGAGCCACCTGTCCTTTCTGTGCCTTATTCCCACATTTTCATGTGAGTGCAAATGGTTTTTGAATTGTGGCATCACGTGAAAGAAGTTAATTGTACAGACGGATGGCCTTTTACACATATAAACAGGTATATATTTGCACACATAGACTTCCAAATAAAATGCATGACCAGCCCCTTCAAGGGTTCCTTCGTTTTACAACCTTTCAAAACTAAGCAAATAAAGTTGCCCACATTTTGAAGGTCTTAAAAATCTGGGGGTTTAAGGTAAAAGAAATCCAATGTTTAGATTTATCCTGAAATCTTGGGAGCCCTGGCCACATGAAGCTCACGTTCTAGTGGACAAGGACAGGGTACCACTGCCCACTGCCCGCAAGGCCAGTCACTCTATGCCCTGCCGCCCCCCTAAGGTCAGAGAGCCGAGAAGGTACTATGAAAAAACGAATGTTCGAAGGCAGAACTTTCCTTCTCCCTGCCTAGGTGACTTTCAGAGCTGCTGACCACGCCACACAGTGACCGGGAGGCGCGTTTTCCAAGTGTCTGTCATCCAGCAGCGTCCGCAGCATCCGCGGCCAGTTAGAAAAGCAGACTCGGTTTCTCCCAGATCTGTGCTATGGTTTGCTGGGCAGCCTCACTAAGCCTTGGAGTCTTTGACAGTGGGAATCTCACAGTTCCAGAGACGGAAAGTCCCAGTCTAAGGCTTTTCCTTTGAGAACTCTGCACTGAGGTTATAAATAGCCATCCTCTCCCTGGTCCTTTCCACATGACACAGATCCTCCCCACCCCCTCCCTCTCTCTTCCTCTCTCCAACCCCCTCCTTCCCTCTCCCTCCCTTTCTCCCTTCTGTATTTATTGAGGGCCTCATATACACATCCCATTTTTAAAAATGTGCATTTCCCCCTGGCCCGCATGGATTGGGAACAGTGAAGTACTGGGGAACCAGAGGTCAGTTGCCCTTAAAGGTGAGTCCCTATCTCGTACTGAGTAGCAGGGACTCTGCACTTTGAGGTGTGTGAGCTGGACGGAGAAACCAAGCTGACCAAACCGAGCTGGTCCCTCCTCTGAAAGCCAGCTGGGGTGTGGGAATGTGGCAGTTCTCAGCAACCAGGTCTCTTTTACCCTGTCACCACCTGTAGGCTGCCTCCAGCAAGGTGTGAGGCAAGGTTGTGGGATTTCTAGAACAAGGATGAGGAAGACAGCACACTGCATTATCCCTCTGCTCAATCTCACTTAGCACCTCTGCCTTGGGCCTGATGCCATGGTGATGGTTGCTATAGAGACACACCTTTGCTCAGTTGCTATTCCCAGGTTGTTTTTTTTTTTTTTTTTTTTTTTAAAGACTTATTTATTCTATGTAAGTTCACTGTAGCTGTCTTCAGACACGCCAGAAGAGGGCATCAGATCTTATTACAGATGGTTGTGAGCTGCTGGGAATTGAACTCAGGACCTCTGGAAGAGCAGCCAGTGCTCTTAACCACTGAGCCATCACTCCAGTCCGAAGCTATTCCCTAAACTATGCATGCCTGTCATATGACCCAAACTACATAGTTTTTTTTTTTCTTTTTTATTCAAGACAAGGTCTGAAGCAGCCCAGTGCAGCCCAGTGCAGCCCAGCCTTGAACTTGCTCTGTAGTCATGGATGACCTTGGACTTCTGATTTTCCTGCTTCTACCTCCCAAGTGCTGGCATCACCAGTACCCCCACCACATCTGGTTTATGTGGCAGTGGGCACGGAGCACAGAGCTTGGCCTTTAAACTCACTGGCTGTTCTTAGAGCAGACCCAGGTTGGGTTCCCAGCACCCACAGTGTGTCACAGCCATCTGCAACTCCACCCAAACATACACTATAAAAATGATCTTTTTTTTTTTTTAAGTGAACTCTAGTCTGACAGGGTACAGTGATTTGCAGGCTAGCCCTTCCCACCAATAATGGGACCTGAGAAGGAGGGCGCCTCTGTGTGATGCCAGAGAACCTTCCAGTAGAACAGGGGACAAGAACCATACTTGTGTGCATTTTGTCTTACAGAAGGCTGTTCAAACACAGATTTTGAGCAGGCAGGATGTCTCAACTGGGGCTGGAGAGATGGCTCAGCGGTTTAGAGCACTTACTGCTCTTCCAGAGGTCCTGAGTTCAATTCCCAGCAACCACATGGTGGCTCACAACCATCTGTAATGGGATCTGATGCCCTCTTCTGGTGTGTCTGAAGACAGCGACAGTGTACTCATATACATAAATAAATTAATAAATCATTATGAAAAAAGATGTCTTACAGGTAAGGGTGCTTGCCACCAAGCCCAATGACCCGAGGTGTATCCCCAGGTCCATGTGATGGAGACAACTGATCCCTTGAGTTGTCACCTCCGTACACATTTTGTTCTTTCTAGGGGTTCAATTCCCAACACCCATGTTTTAGCTCCCAACCATCTATAACAATAGTCTAGCGACCTCTTCTGGCCTTAGGTACTGCACATACAGAGTGTACAAACACATTTGGCCAAACACCCATACACATTTTAAAACATTAAAAAAAAAAATCTATCTTTAAAACCAAGCTTTAATCAAAGTGATATAATCTATCAATGATCTGACAGTAGATACATAATTTCCAACTATAACAACATGTTTTGGGGCTGATGAGATAGCTCAGCTTGGAGAGACACTTATTACCAAGTGACTCTCCTGACTTCCAGTTCAAGCCCTGGAGCCCACGTGAAGGAAGAGAGAAAACTTCTGAAAGATTTCCTCTAACCTCTATGTGCACACACTTTACATCAAGAGCACTGCCACACACAAAAACATGCACAAATGAAAACCGTAAAATGAGTTTTAAAAAGGAAATGTTCACGTGTTGGTGTTCCCAGCACACAGGAGGCAGAGGCGTCTGAGTTTGAGGCCAGCCTGGTCTACAGAGTGAGTTCCAGGACAGCCAGGGATGCACAGAGAAACCCTGTCTTTAGAAAAAGTGTGTGTGTGTGTGTGTGTGTGTGTGTGTGTATGTATGTATGTATGTGTGTGTGTGTGTGTGTGTGAGGGATGTTCTTCAGTGAGCAATAGTAGAGTCTAGTGTCTGTAATTTGTCACTCACAAGGTTCATTCACAAAAATTGCTAGATATGTAGCTCAGCATGGTGACTCATATCTGTAACCATTTTGCTCTGGAGGCTAAGAGTGGAAGAATTTGTAAGTCAAGGATAGTCAGGGCTACATAGTAAGATTTTGTCTCCTCTCCTGTCCCCACCCCCAGATGTATATGTGAAGAAAAAGAAAAATGTGACCCCATAATAAAGAGAAAATATTGCTCAGTAGGACAACTAAGATGACAGTATTGGCAAGTCTTAGGACAAATATTGGTTGAAGAAGTTTGAAAGAGATCTAGAAACTGTTTTGAAGAAGTGGAGGAGGAAGAGGAGGAAGAGGAGGAGGAGGGGAAGGGAGAGAAGGAGGAAGAGGAGGAAAAGGAGGGGGGAAGGGCAAGGGGGAGGAGGAGGCAAACAAACAAACAAACAAACAAACCTGTATTCCCAGAACCTAAGAGGTAGAAGCAAGAGAACCAGAGGTTCATGGTCAGTTTCAGTTACTATAGTGAGTTCAAAGCCAGCCTGGGCTACATATCAAAACAAACTAAAAAGAACTACAGCATTCCTCTCTGCACTTGAGTGACTGTAGTGTGCCCTTCGCTGTAATAATTGCTTTAATTACCTTGTGGTGTTTTGCTATAACTGGGTAAAGCTATCACCTAAACTTCAGCGAGGGACAAAGAAGAGCTGGCTTAGAACACTGTCCCTAGGGATTCAGGCCCATGGGGGTGTTTTCATCACCTGTCTTCCTTCGAGGATTGGTCGTGCCCTCTCCCTGTGTCTTAGTCAGAGTGGCTGCTACTGTGGGGGAAACACCATGGCCACAAGCAAGTTGGGGAGGAAAGGGTTTGTCTGGCTCACCCTTACACATCACTGCCCATCACTGAAGGAAGTCAGGACAGGAACGCAAACAGGACAAGGATATGGAAGCAGGAGCTGATGCAGTGGCCATGGAGGGATGTTACTTACTGGCTTGCTCCTTGTGGCTTTCTCAGCCTGCTTTTCTTATAGAACCCAGGACCACCAGCCCAGGGATGGCACCACCCACAATCACTAATTAAAAAAAGAAAATGCCCCAAAAGCTTGCCTACAGCCTGATCTTATGGGGGCTTTTTTTTTTTTTTTTTCAATTGAGGTTCTTATCTCTCAGATGACTCTAGCCTGTGTCAAGTTAACATGAAACTAGCCAGCACACACTGGGAACAGAAACCCATGTGTGCTGAGACCTGGCTGGGGACAGGTTCACAGCTTTTTCTTCCCATAGCATCGGTTAAAAAGCCGGGGAGAAGTCTCAGACAAAAGTGAGTTAGCCACCATCAACCAGACGCTACAGTAACGGTAGACATATCAGTGGCGTGAATCAGATGTCCAATCATTGTGGTAGGAGAGGCAGGTCTCGGAGAAGAAAGCAGTTGTGCAAGAACGCATGTGTGAGAAGTATTGTGACCTGAACAGGCGCTTCAGTTTGTTCTCAATGTGCCACCACAACTGGGTGTGGCTCCTTCCAGATGGTGTGTATGTCAATTAGGGAGCAGCAGCCCCATGTCAGTGGTGACATGTGAATGACTTTGTGGTAACACCATAGGGCAGCATGGTAAGGACATGGGGAGGTAGGGTGGGAAAAGGAGAGAGCCAATGAGGTTGTGCTGATGAGGTTAGCACTTTGGGTCCAACCCCACTCCCGGTATTTCCTCAAAGACAGTGTAGAACATGCAATTGCCCTACCAAGGGACAAGGATGGTGTGGAATCTATCCATCAACTCCAGCCCTGCACTTGTGGGATGCTTCTAGGGGCCATATCTTCCAGGAAAAAAAAATCTCTCCCAAATAAGGACTTGCTTTGTTATTGGGCCATGTGGGTGCCAGGAACTGAACCCCGGCCTTCTTGCAAGAGCAGATGCTCTTAACCACTGAGCTATCTCTCCAGCCCCATAGGCTTTACTGTGTAAGGACATTTCTTTATGTAAACTGGATTCTGTGGGATATTATTTTGTAAAGATTCAGTTTTCAAAACCGAGAATATTTGAACTGTGTTAAAACATAAGACAATAACAGTCATATCTGAAGGTGTTATCACTCTAAACTGGGATGTATTGGCCACCTCAGGGCTGATGCACTCGCCACTGCTCACAGCCCTACAAGAGCTGATTTGCACGCCTTACTCTTTATGGAGGTGTTGGCGTAGCCAAGCTGTGGCTGCCAGAAGAGCTAATGTATATTAATGTAGTAGCTTCTTCAAGCGAACTTAGAAAACTACCCTTCACTGATGAAAAATGAGACTTATAAGGAGAAATTTAGCTGGACACAGCACACGCTAGTAATCTCAGGACTTGAGAAGTGGAGTCCAGAGAATCAAGAGTTCAAGGTCAACTTTGGCTACGTAGCAAGTTCACAGACAATTGGTAAATATGTGACTCTATCTCAGAAAAATAAAATAAAACAAAAACCAGAAGTAAATAAATAAATTAAAGAAAAAGAAATCCTGATGGTGTGTAATGTATTTCATCAGTAGCCTACTGGCTCTGAGTACCAGCCGTGGTGTCAATAGCTAATAATGCAGTGTGTCAAAGATGTTCCCGTGAAGAAAGACGAGAAAGACAATACTCAATTGTATGAAGGAATCACTTTTATGGTAATAAAAATTGCCCAAGTCCTTAATATGTTTTGGGTAGAGGATTTTGCAGATGAGTTTAATGGATCCTACTGAGTTGCACCGCTAATCCAACACTGGACACAGTGGAGCGTGAAAGCGACCTGCTGCCACCCGAGGAAGAAGGACCGCTTGATGTCTTTGAAGACAACAAATGCAAAGGAGCCAGTGAAGCAAATGCTCTCTCTATGCTGCTTCTGAAGAGGTTGTTGCACAGGAAGGAGAAGCCTGGAGGCGCAGGACTGTGATGATGACATCACCCTACTGATGACAGGGCAGCCGGAGCACTGAGTGAGCACCTGCCCCGGAAGGACGCAAGGACCACGTTTCAGTAACTCAGCTCCGGGAGGATGGCAGATGCTGGCTTTCTCCAGCAACTCAAGTTTCCAGAGGACAGAGGTCCAATCTACCCCTTCAGTGGGGATTGTACCTTCCCTCCTTTGAGACAGATCTCACCACATAGTTCTGGAACTCAGTATGTCGCCCATGCTGGCCTCACACTCACGGAGATCTGCCTGCCTCTGCCGTTATGTATTTATTTATATTAGACATGTCCATTTCCTCTTGTGTATGTGCACCATGTGTGCCCGGTGCCTGTGAAGGCCAGTAGGGTGCATCCCATCCCTGGAGCTGAGTCTGGATGGCTGTGAGCCATCATATGGGTGCTGGAGCTTGAACTCAGGTCCTCTGCGAGAGCAGCAAGTGCTCTTAACTACTGGAGTCATCTCTCCAGCCCCTGCCGCTCCTTCAGTCTACCAGGATTAAAGGCACGAACCATCACCCCTGGCTGGAATCGATGCTGTTCATTCGGCAAACAGATTGAGCCATGAAAGTTCTGCACAATCTTCACTGTTGCCCTTAGCTATCTGCTTATCACTGTGACGAAACACCCCAAAGACAAAACACCCCAAAGAAACTTCTTCAAGGTGGGAAGGCATGAGTCAGGGGGTAAGGGCACTTACCACCAAGCGTGACATCCTGAGTTCAATCTTCAGGGCGCACACAAGAGAGGGAGAGAAGCAACCCTTGAAAACCGTTCTCACAAATTGTCTTCCACACTTAGGTCACGGCATACACGTATGTGTACACATATAAATTTATAAATAAATATGTAAACTTACAAAGGTGAAGTGAGAAAGGTTCACTTGGCTCACAGTTCAAAGGTTCACAGTTCCAGAGCTTCCAGCGATGGGCACTTGGCTTTATTAATCCCAGCACAGAGTTGAGGCAACCGGATCATGGCGGAAGGATGTGGCAGAGAGGAGCAGCTGATTTGTGTTAGTCAGAAAGCCGGCAGAGAACAAGGAAGGGGACTGGGAGACAATATGTCCCACAAAGCTATGTCTGCTGATTTGTTTCAACCCATCAGGTCCCACCTCCTAAAATTTCCCACCACGTTCCAGTAGCCCATTCAATTACAAGTTAACCAGAGCTGGTGAGGGTAGGGAGCCCAAGGGCCTCAGTCCTCCACACTGCTACATCAGGACCACGTCTTCAGTACTTGTATCTTGGGGGGGGGGGAATTTCAGGTTTAGGCTTTAATACCACTCAACAGAACCAGAAAGCAAATGGTGCTTGTGTTAGTGAACAGGAAGGATGAGTAGCATTTACCAAGGGGTGACATGTGCCTGCACCATGCCAACCACTTTACATGAGTATCTCATGGTCACCCGCCAATGACGCCATAATGCATACATTGTTGTCTTGATTTAACAAACAGGAACGGAGCACACAGAATAATGTCGAAGTAGGCATCAAATCAAGGCTCTTGGGATGCAGAGTGTGCAGCCCCCTACATCACCCTCGTGGATTCAGAAAAGTTGTCAGGGGGTCATTTTCAAATTGGAACATAGGCAATACGTAGTGGTGATGTTCCAAT